>NW_007577771.1:1095433-1114476 GCF_000690725.1 Stegastes partitus | reverse complement strand
AAGACATATAAAGTGCCTAAAATGCTGGGATTCAGAGAAATATGCAAAAATGTTTAATATATTAGTTGGGTGGAATAAAACTTGTGGAAACTTGTGTGGAATACTCCTTGAATAAAGCATTTAAATCGTATTTTGAGTGACATCATGATTTTAACCCGGAAGTCGCCACTTCAGTGATCTTCCAGGACAGTAGGAGGCGCTGTCTCGAGAAAAAACAGCTGACTGCACCCACATATTATTCAGTGAATGAGGCCAATAAGTCACTCATCACTAAGTATGAGCAGCAAGCACAGTGCAGTGAAGCTAAAACGAACTTCAGCCAATAACACAGTTGCTGCACAGCTGCAGGTGAAGTCCGGCGGTTTGTCTCCTCCAGAAAACACAGAAAAGTCGTCCTCTCTCCTGTTGACACAAGAACACAAGACTTGACTGACTCAACAACCAGGTGACGGAAGGCGGGAAGTCCAACATGAGTGGACAGCGGTGGGATTAATGGGACCGTAACGAGTGTCAGCACCTGGATCAATGTGATTGGATGAAACCAGCTGCGACCTCAATCAGTCAAGCGACACTACGTCAGCCAATAGCTGCACTGGACTGATTAAAATACTGGCCTACCAAATGGCGTTATTAAAATACTGTAACCTGAGATAGCTGTGTGGCAAGTTTCAGCTGATTATTAAATGGAACGATGAAAACATTAGATACAGTAACTACAAACATCACATGACAAGTAAATATGGTGCAACATAGAATGAAATTACGAAATTCCCATGTGGATTACTTGCATAAAGACTTCTACTCTATTGCATTACAAGTTCTCTTATGTTTTATGTTTAAATATGCAACAATTTGCAGACAGCTCCACGGCAATAGTCTGAATAAAAACGAGCTAACTTTTTGTATTTTGTTGATATATTACAGCCAATCACTCCATTAATCAAAAATCTAGTCTACAGCCAGGAAATAAAAATAAAAATTACATTGTTGTTCGAGAAAAAAAAGTGCTAATGGAAATGGACTTAGTAGTAATATTATATTTGAATACAAATGAAAACTCTAGTGTATATACCTGCTAATGAAATGGGGAGTTCAGGCTCAGAGGCACATTTTGAGAAAACAGCCTTTTTAAATGATGTACATTTTTATTAGAAGCCACCAAAAATAACTAAGTAATAGCAACACTTCTTTAGTTGTTTGATTACATGAAGGCAATTGTTTTTTTTTTTTTTTATTGTATTACAATTTCTCAGTAATGTTATATTGTATGCATTGTATTCAACAGCATGCAAGCAAATGTTCATAAATATCTAACAGAGAAACTAATCTTGTCAGAAAGAAGCCAAAAATCTAAAAATTGACCAGCACATTACAATATCTGAAACACCATCCCTAATATGTAGATGTGTATTTCAACACTTAATCTGTCATGCAGTAAGTAAGCACAGTTTATATTTTAATATTTTCCTTTTGAAATGAACTGAGCAGAAGGATTAAAGTAGCAACAATGATTAAGTTCAAGTAAACACAGGATCTGGATTAAAACAGGTTTGGATTCTATTTCTGTATTGTGCTTCTTTGGTTTATGAATCATAATAACATGCATGAACATGAATGTCAACTGCCACAAGTCTTTTATTGACTATGTGACATTATCATGTGCAGAGTAATCCTATGTGGGACGGATCATTGTCGTGGTTTCCTGCAAAAATAGAAAATCTTTTACATATCCCTGCTTATTACGCTGTTCCATTAACAGGAACCACTATATCCCGTATTTTGTTTATCTGTTACCGTGTCTCAGTTTCCCACCCTATTATTTTATTTTTACCAGTATTTTTTTCTTCTCACAAATTCTGCACCATGTGCCAGAAATAGGGGGGAAAAAATAATCGCAAGTCTTTCACAAACATCTATCCTGCACTGTTATCAAAGGCAGTGCCGAAAAAAAAGAAATTATGCAGATAGATGTTGGCCTCGTTTAAAGGTATTTTCTCTTTTTATCCTTGGTGGATCTTTTATAGTCTGAGTTAATCACCAATTCGAAAGAAAAAACAATCCTACCAAAGAAGTACAGTTTGAATTTCTCACCTATCTATGATATCTATTTAATGTGGAAGTCAATCAGGCATCACAGGCTGTCAGCAACAAGAAAGCACCGAGGTTTTGTATTTTTCCTGGTGGGTTTAATTTTAACCTTCACAGATCACTTTTTCCCTACGAAGTCCTGAATATTTGATTTATTCAATTTAAAAATACATAGCACACTGACAGACTTTTACACACACACAATCTCTCCAAGCCACAGCCCTGCCTGCATCACTCGAGTTCATAACCCCACTCACACACACGGCAGCCACTTCACCAACAAAACACATGTGCGCAATCTTCACCAGAGAGCTTACTCATGTACAGACCCGCACGCACGCGCACACATCGTCGTCATCCCGCTGCTCATCTCTATTCCCCAGGCTGTCCAGTCGAGTCCAGGTTGGTCGTTTGGAGAGTGTAGGCAGGCTGAACCTGTCCACTCTGCTTACTATCATTGTCTGGCAGCAAACCTACAGGGTCAAACACAACTTCACTTCCTCTCAAATGCCTCAGCAGGGCTTGATTGATCCCGCCTGGCACCATAGAGGCCAATGGAATGGAGAAGGGAAGCTGCAATCCTCTGCAGATCAGACACCAGGCTGGGGTCCGTTTGCCACCGGACAGAGATGGATTGATGGATATGTTAGGATTTGGGGGGAAGGGAAGAGTTATGAGCAGCTCTCCAAGGGGCTGGTTCTTGGTAAACACAAGATAGGCATGCAGGTGTCAGAGCCTGCAAATGTATGCATATTTGCATGAAAACAAATATCAGCTATGGTGCGTTTTATATTAAACCAGGCACGCCATGACTCAGACTATATATAAAATGTGACAACAATAATATTATATACAGTCCCCAGGTTGAGAACCACTACCTCCTCAACCCCATGAAACATTTAAATAACAATAATAATTAAAGCCGCAAGCGGCATTGGTCGGGTCCTCGCTTCTCGCTGGAGTGCGACTGATACAGTTGGTGTGCGTCCCGACCTGCTACACATGCCCACCAAATCTTGTAGGTGTAGATGAAACGGCCTTCCGATGGCAGTCCGTTGAATGCCAAAAACATCAAAAAAATGGCCAAAATGGCCATTGATGCAAATTGCCCGGGCCGCCATTTCCAAACTGTCAGACTTTTGTGGAGCGTTTTGATAACTTTTAATCACCTCATCGTGTAGTTTGTGCTGGCCAAATTTCAGGTGTGTACGTCTTACCCCCTAGGAGGAGATAGATTTTGAAATTGGCCATAAATGGCCGCCATTTTTTTCAAAATGGCCGACTTCCTGTTGAGTTTCTGGTATGTGTTCTTGAGTCTTTTTTGTGCGTCTCGAGTTGTTACATGTGTGTACCGACTTTCGTGGCTGTACGTGAAAGTGTGTTCGGGGGCCCATTTTTTGTAATTTTGTAGGGGGCGCTGTTGAGCCATGTTGCTATTGAGGTGAGTATTTCCCCCTAATTATAACATTTTCCGCCGGGTCTGATGTGTGTGGCGAGTTTGGTGAGTGTGTGAGTACGTTGTGTACCTCAAAAACGCGTTTCATTTTGATGAATAATAATAAACCCTTGCAATTCCAATAAGGTCTTCACACCCTTTGGTGCTCGGACCCTAATAAAACAATCATAAAGCCACAGCGTTATTTCGAGAAAATCTAAATCAGTTTCCATAATGTATGATACAGAAATGCTATATGATATGAAACTCCTTTCATACGGCCATATTAGAGGTGTCAAGCAAATCCTTTTTGCCTGAAGCCAGTGACAATGATCAGGAAATAAAAATGTCTTTTTATATTCTCAATAGCTGCCAAATTTTTTTTAAAAAATGAAGAAGACGAATAAAAAAAAAAAAAAAAGAGATGGTACATTTGCTGTAAGGTTGCGAGATAGAGAATGTTATTCAGCCATTTTAGCATTTAAAACTGAAATAAGAACTGTCTTCCAATATTTCTGGCTGTTGGCATTAAAATTCGCTAACCTCCTCCTTCATGCCTCTGATTAGCCCTGGCAGCAGCCACTGCAATCCATCGCTGCATGTCTCAGAGAGATACTTAATGAGTGGGATCAGTCAACAGGGACTGGCAGCCAGTCACACACTGGATACAATGGCGGCTGCTGGTAGGAAAATGTGTGTGATTGCTTTGCATATTGATGCCGGTGGGATCTATTTTTGGACGACTCTGTAACTACAGAAACTGACCTCAATGTATTGACATGTGTAATGAAAAGCTTTGAAACAGTTCAGCGCTATGTAATTATAGTATAATTCAAAAACTGTTTCGTAAGAGGATTTCTTCAGGTCATCAATGTGCAGCACAGAACAGCTTCAAATATGAATACAGTGTGTACTGTACAGAGGTGCTGAATTATAAATACTACGGGCCCCCACAGACCTAAATGCATTATATAACTGTCAGTAACTCAAAGCATACCTGTCATTGCAATGCATTTATGTACAGCTTACCTGTGTGCTATACTGAGACATTTATAAAACTGTTTCTGAGACACATAATTATATTAATTTTCAACTTACAGAAGACCAAAACAACACACAGAAGAAAAATAAGAAGGAAGACGGCATTAAATTATGATTGAACCCTAATATAAGGATGTGTGGGCAGTGGGATTTATTCTCATTACAAAGAAAACAACATTTCATTGTATTCAATGCAGCCACACACATTATTGTTTATTTTCTTCATCCATTGGTCTACATTATACAACACCACTCTTGACTTGCTGGTTTTATCTGATTGCAATTTTTTGCATGCAACACCTCCATCAGAAAATACTTTTGACACATATTAGCATCACATTATTAGATTTGGACCAAAGCTTTGCTCGATATTGATATTTCTAGGACAACAGAATCTCATCTTACTGCATCATTTTTTCAGCTGCTGTTTGTGTGCATCCAATTCACAGTTCTGATATTTGCAACACCTGAAGGCAAGCCTGCGAGGTCAAATACACTGTATGCTGTGCAACATATTGAAATTAAACCGCAGAAGCAGACCTGGTAAAAGCAGTGAACGGCAATTGTTGACAAGCAATGTGGTCGTGAGATTCTTTCAAATAGAAGTGAGCATGCTGTCCTGTCTGCAGTAGTTTGAAACTAGTTTACCGTGTAGCTTTCCTAAAGAAAATGATTGAGGTTACCTGTGAGGTTCCACAAGGATGACATTTTGGTTCAAAGGTGGCAGTGCTATGACCATGTGTGTCTGCACAACAGCTACGCCACAAAGGCAGTGTTGGACATGTGATGAACACATAGATGCTGATCTACTGTATATATAGTGCAAAGCAGTGCAGCAACAACTCTTATTTCTCTTGGATTGTTTTGGATTTGTAAAGTCGCAATACCGCAAGAATCATGCACATACATAGAATAGATGGCTGAAGAAAAATCAGCACAGCCTCTGTGGTATCTGTAAATGTCCATGTGGGCATCAGCAAGGAGTGTAATCAAGGCCTGGGACCAAAAAGAGAGCGCACATTACGCTCATTTTAAAGTTTTACACTGGTTATCTGTTGGGTTTCATGCTGATGTTACAGAAAACTTGTATTAGTTGAGGAGGCACTACACAGCCTTGTACAACCACTTGAGACACCTTACACAGGCCTTGCAGCCAGACTACCTCTTACAAATGCTACAGATTTATGAACCAAGAGGCCCCTCTGATCCTCTGGTTCTTCTTTTTTTCAGCTGTTCCACAAAGCAGAACAAAAACATTTGGCGATGCAGCTTTTCTGGGGGTTACACTCCGGAGGATGTCAGGGGAGCCGAAAGTATTATTTTTAAATGTAATCTGAAACCCATCTATTGTGTAATATTTAGTTATTTCTATTTTGTTGTCGTTTTTATAGCTTGTATTATCTTTTATTATTCTACCAACACCATCATTTAATGTTGTCTTGTTTAATTTTTTTGGTTTTTCAATCATTTTTTTTTCACATTATATGTTTTGCGCTTTAAATTGCATTTAATTTGTTTTGATTAATTGATTCGGTCACATTTGTAACTTCAATTTTCAACCTCAAGTTTACAACTTTCGGCCTGCTGCTCCTGTGCACTCCTCTGTTAGGTCAACTCGGTTTGCCCTCTGAAATCATCCGGCCGCTGTCAGCTCGTCGGGGAAGCGAGGATGAAACAAAGTAAAGATGGCAGGGACGGGGGGAGAAAATTGGACTCATTGGATGTGAGGAACTTGTGACCCCACTCGCCGATACACACCTGCATGGAGGAAGCTTCCTGCCTACATCAGCACTTCCAAACGTCATGGGACATTTTGAGGTGATGTTGGTGGACTCAACTCCGGCGGACAAGCCGACTGAAACTCCAGATGGCTGGTCCACCTCTGACCTCGGAGTGGCCAGTTGCTTAAGGGCCTCTTATGATGAGAGAGCGACTCGCTGAAGGGTCCAGGTCATTAAATAGCTTTCACTCACAAAGCTCACAATACTTTGGAGTGCACCGAGGCCATCACAGAAGCCTGAGAAAGAAAAAAAAAAAATTGCTGTTCTGCACTGTTAAAACTTATATTTAGAAAAGTGCTGAAAAAAGATCGAAAGCCCAGTGCTTGTGTTTCCTGGGTGACTGATGGATGCCTCATCATTCCTCACACCTTCCCGGGCTGAAAGGAGCCTACGATGACAACCCAAACAATGTGAATCAGGGGAAGGAGCAACAGTGCATCATTAGTACACTGTTGCCATGGAGCCCGTGTTGTTAAAAGTAGTACAGCTGTTACATCCAGAGGAGCAAGCCAAAAATGAAAAGTATGACTTTTTTTGGCCTCCAGTATGCCAATCTGGGCATGCTAAAGTAAACACTTCCAAGATTGGAAGGTTGAAAACAGCACACATGCCTTCAGTTCTGAAGGCATGACTTGTTAGATTCTTGCTGCCGAAATAGCTTGGATCCAGCCTCGTAAAGCGCACATTCTGAGTATCTTTGTAATCTCCTCATTAACAACATTATCATTCAAAGTTGTCTTTGGGGCAGCCTCCCTGAATTCACTGGTGGCAGGATGGGTTTGTGAGCTATCACACTGTCAGAGCTGTTTTTTGCTTATGGCTGTACGCAGGCGAACGGCATCCAGACCGCAAATTAGCGAGCCTATTCACAGCGTTTGATGCCTGTGTGCTCAAACTGACAAAACCACTGAAACCACTGCCAGATCTCTGAATCATAAAATTGGAGTCATCACATGGGAAATGAGTGAAAATGAGAGAGAGGAATTCATGGAGACAACTGCTGTTACTCCAACCAAAATAAAGTAAATGCAGTGATAATACATGGATGCTGGATACGGAGGAGGAGAGGGGGTGGTGGTGGATGGAACCACTGCTACAGCACTCAGCCTCAATAATTGTACCCAGGAAGCCAATACAGTGCTGCAAACAATATAGCAAACGTCAATAATGCAATAGCAATAAATGCTCAGAGTCCATAATATCTTAACAAGAGAAGAAAATGAAGCTTTGGACAATAATCTGATTCTATTCTTACATCATATTGTTGGTCGACTTCAGCAGTCAGCATAGTAAATGATAAAGCTCATTAACTCTACAAGACATAAATGTGACTTGTCTTGATGTGAAAAACCTATTTAAAGGTAGTAAGACTGTTTTTTTCTACTGCTTCACACTGACATGTGGCAACTCTAGCACCTACATATAAAACTGATTAGAGCCAGTTTGCTAAAGAAAATGTGTTTTGTGAAAACTGCATATTGAACATATGTGCAAGCTGTCCACCACTACTGCGGTTAATTACAACATCCACTCCTGCAACATGGTGAAGTCAAGCAGCAACCTCCAGGGCGGGAAAATGAAGTCAACGCTCAAGTGCCAAAAAGTGCAGTTCCTAGAATGGCCACTTAAGGCTGGCTCCAAAAGCAAGTCAATCCCCAAAGACCCTCCAATTTAAAATGCCCAGCTTGTAAATACAAGTATATGAAGGACAGCCTGACAAAGCCACTAGCATGACGAGTGCAGTGTCAGAAATACCAGGAAAATGTTTGATATCTGTAAAATAAGACAACACAGACTCATTACTGTACATGGACTGATCCTGCTTACGGTTTGGCTGAATGCCCATTTTGGCTTTATTGGTAGCTAATGCACCAAACTTTCCATAAATTTAGAGGTATACAAAAATTCTGCAATTTCTAAACACCACAAATATCAATAAAGCAAATTGACACTATGTTTACGGCATAACATTTTAGATTGTGATGAAAAGCTAAATATAAAGACATTATAACGAGGTACATTCCTACATTTATGAAGACCTCCCAAGCTCATTTGCAAAAGCCTCTGAGACTTTTGCACATTTAAAAGGCAATAAAGTGCAAGTTAAAAACAAAACATTGCAATCTTACGTACCTTCAAGTAAAAAATGAGTATTTTCCACAGAGCGGTTTAAGCCTTCGCTTGTCAACAGTCCTTAAGTCCTAAAGGCACTAAAGTGCAAGTAAAAAGAAAAGCAGTGCAATCTTATGCCTTTTCAAGTAAAAAATGAGTTTAAAAAAAATCTAATTAAATGCTATTCAGCCAGAGTGAATGGGATATTACGCCGTCACTTCTCCGACTTTTTCCACCTGTGCCACTGCTGCACTTTATTTTTACACTAATTAGCATGTAATTGTCAGTTTCTATACAGTCTCTTCATAACGCCAACAACATGCGGGATGCAGAACGTGAACCGCGGTCCAACCGAGCATCCGCCCTGGCCTGACCTCCTTCCTACAGCCACTGCCTGGATAAACATGCTAATGCTCTTCAGACTTAATTAGATACAGTTACCGACATTGTTCACATCATGCGTTTTTTTTTCTGCGCAGGTGTGAAACATGTTATATGCAGCATTTAGCCACTAATGTGAAACTCTCCAAAGTGAGTGTAATCAATGAAAAACAGTGTCATTTACACTTTGCAAAGAAAAAAAGCAATTAAGCTGTTAGTTAACCCCTGCACTTGTTAGATCATACTCTCACATTTTGTCTTGGGTTTCTTGAGTCTTTGACAACTTGCTTTGTTCTCACTAAATTATGAACACAGCATTATGTTAATGTTACGTATGGATTGTCAACAACATGCCAACACACACAGACATCTGTAATAATGCAGTTGTCAAATGTGCTGCAGCCTGGTCTTCACTATATTCCCAAACACCCACAATGCTTTGAAGAGGAACTTCAGCTGTGTGGAATGACTTCAGATAGACACTGGGTGCAAGAGAGATCACACTTAAAAAAAATAAATAAATAAATTCAGGCTCTCTTTTTATATAAGACTTCTTTTTTTCATCCAGCTTTTTAAAAAATACCACAATTTACCTGACAGTGCTGGTGAAAATGATAAAAAAAAAAGCAGAGAACACAGAGTCCTATTGACATGGCCTACATTCTGAATCGTCTTATGCCAACAAATTCCCTTTGACGGTGCTATTTAGGGTATCACAGCAATGACTCATTACCTGGCTGTGATTGCGTTTGCTGCTATTGTCCTTAGCAATAATAATAACACCAGTTTGAAAGGACTGAGTCGTGTGAATAAAGTACAGTACAGTTAGCCATGCTGCATTTGCTTTTATTGCTCACATACAACTCACACACTATTATGGAGAGACACAAGCTAATAAGGTTGCAGGAGACATTTTGCTGACAGTGGTAGCAAGTTTTCCAGGGACTAGAATGTTGGTCCACTTGGGTCAAGCGTGAAAAATCAGATTTTATCCATCAGACTGCCATAAAATTTGGGTATAGACAGTGTATGTTTAATAAAACCTATGGAAAACATTTGCAGATGATCTATTTTTCACAACTAAACAAAAAGTAATATTTCAAGAATTTGATAAAAGAAAAAAGTTTTGCATTTTTTTGTCTTTAAATAACTCGCTGAAGATGCTCCAGGCAGACGAATGGACAAATTACTAACTAACCCCAATGAATCACTGCCTGATCAGGTCAATCTTCAGTCTTATTTATCGATTGGTGGAATCACACACTGCACCTCTTGATCAGCAAAAGTACAAGACGAGGAACTAACACGTCAATTATCAGATAAATGTGGTTGTACCAAAGTTTACTGTATTTTAATGAATAGGGATTTACGCGTAAACATGCACAAAACCCCAAAGGAGGAATCAGGGGTGGTGGATGCTACGCTAAATAAATAAATAAATATAAACTAAAAGAGGATTTTTACTTGGAACGTTTTGAACATGCTTAGTTGTGCTTTAACTTAAAAATAAATAAATTTACCAAGGAGACATCTGTTGAGCAGGGGGACATGGACACTGAACCGTCTCCATAACCCTTGTCATAGATGGAAATAACACATGTAACCATGGTAACTGTACACAGAGAGCTGTGGCCTCAAAATGCTGAGAAGAGCTAACAATTAAAAAACAGAAAGATTTTACTGAAATATCACGGACGAACACTCGACTATAACTTAAGGTAACACGCATTTTCATCAGCATTCTGGAATTAGATCAAATCAGGTGCCAGAGTTACCACTGGGTACAGATGGTGACTTTAGTGGGTCGCTGACTTTTTCCTACAGCCACCATGAGCAGGGTCCAAGCATGGCACCATTTTTGAAGAAATGTCTGTGCTGTTTGGTTTTTGTTTTTGTTAAACCATGAGCTACAACATGCACAAACTGGGTATTCATTTAGACTCACCTGCATAGATGTTTCTTCACCGAGGTCCTCTGGCACTTGTTGAGCTTGTAGACCAGAGGATGGGGAAAACTTAGCAAAAGGTAGGAGACACTTTATAGATTGCTGTCTCCATCACCTGCCTTGGGGTCTGGGGCTCTGGAGGCTGTGTTGCTGCCAGTGTTCTCCAACCACGCTTGAAGATCCATGTGGTGGCGTCTGGAATATAAGCAAATCCTGCAGACTGCATTTGTCCAGCTGCAGTTAAAGTGCAGCTGCACTGATGTGAACACTTTCAATCACTGCTTCATGCCATTTTACAGGTCAGACTAACCATGCACTCACAATTAAATGACAACACATTTAATAGTCCATTTTCAACTAAGGGTGCAAAATAATAAACTGATGGTGCAATGCAAGCTTCAGCCACCCTGTATAACTGGGCTTGACTATGTGTTTGGTATTTGTTGTGTGAATAAAGAGTCCCAACAACTACTGGATGGACATTTATGTTCACTCTAGCATGAATTGTTTATTTCTTAACATTTCATTTGGTCAGAAATATAATTCCTTCAATCTTTGGCAAAACAGCTACACAGCTAATGATAATCAGCCACATCTATAGTTTGTATTCAGTGCTAATTAGAAGATGTTAGCGAGCTAACACATTAAACCAACCAACCAAGCTGGGTGGTGACAGTTAACATGCTAAATATCAGCACTGGCAAAGATGTTAGCATTTACCCTAAAGCAATCTGAAACAACGTCTAGCATACTGTATTTGTGGACCCGGTCTTGTTTAAAATGGCATTTAAAAACCTGCATATTTTAAGCTGTTTCCACTCTCTTTTGACGAAGCGGTGCTTAATTGCTGAAAATTGCACCTGCTTGTCAGTTTAGTCGACGGCAGAAGGAAGCAGTAATATTTTTAAGGAAAACATATTTGATAATTCTGAATATTTACACAACCCCAGAGATTTTAAAGCCCTGTCTGCAGCCCCGGCTGGCTGTGAATCACTGCGCCTTGTTGCCTTATGAAAACAGCACTAGATAAACTCTGACATATTTACACACATCACGATGCGACTCTTTTACAGAACACAGGAGTGTTTTGTCAGCTTTCGAGGCACTGTGATCGCAATAACGTCAGGATTTGGTGCGTGTCGTGCGACGACAAAGGGAAGCGAGGGGATGTGCGTCTTGCCTTTTGTGCGCATGCATATGTCCTCGCGTGTGTACATTTAGCCACCTTTATCTTCAAGCTTCTGCAGGAACGCGGCCTCGTCCGTCCGTATGTGTGCGAATGAGGGCTGTAGTGTGAATTGTGTGTTTATGCATGGGTGTGCACATGCAAGCGTGTGTGTGTGTGTGTGTCTGTGTGTGTGAGGCCTGTTGCTGGCCATCCAAGCAGACAGGTGTCAGGTCGTATCAGCGCATCGCTCCAGTGACCAGGTGGAAACCTGGAGGAGAAAAGGTGAATCACCTGGCCACACTGGGGCAACAAAACTGCTCGGCTTAGTCTACCATTACCTAAACACACACATACACTGATGGGGACACGTCTGCAAACACACACACACACTCGCTGTTATCACAGAGAAGAAGAAGAAGAAGAAGAAACACAGCAAAGCAGTGTAGCAACATGAGGAGAGAGTGAGGAATGACTACAAACTGAGGGAAGCTACTACTACTACTCCTGGCAGCACACACACACACACACACACATGCACCCACACACACATTTTCAGACTGAGTCAGAAAAAAAAAAAGTCACATACGAAGTGAGAAACACACCTACTCGCACATATGATTGCGTGACTGAATCCAGCATGAGGCGGCGCTGCGGAGAAGCACAGAAAGAGAAACATGCAGTAAATGGACACATCAAATAATTAGCAGCTTGATTGAATTGCACACACAAACACACACATCATCTCCGCAGGGGCCGTGTGTGTGTGTGTGTGTGTGTGTGTGTGTCGCCAGTGTTTTGTCGGTGCTTGATGAGGAGAATGATCACTCTTCCCTTTCCTCCTTCCCTCCATCCTTCATTTTCTCACTCCTAATTAATTTACGCACACACACGAACGCACACACACACATGCTGTTGTGAAGATAATTGCAGCGGCTAATGACAGCAGAGTGAAGCAGAAATAACAGCGGATGGGACACCAGCGCTGATGTTCCCTTCAACGTATCTCCACTCTTTCAAACCTCCTCCCTCTCACACACACACTCCTCCGCCAGTCTCTTTTCACCTTCCCTTTTTCATTTTCTGCTCAACCCACACACACACACATTCCCGCCCCGTTCCTTATTCACCCGCTGCCTTCTCGTCGCCTCCTCCTCCTCCTCCTCCTCCTCTGCCACTCTTCCTCTCCTCACTCTCCCCCCCTCCTGCTGCTTCACTCACCCATGACCCCGCATTCTCCCTTTTCCACTCCTTCCTCCTTCTTGTTTTTCTACCACTCGCCTCCCTCCACCACTCTCTCCTCTCCACCCCTCCTTCGCCTTTGGATGCCGAAGCAACAGAGGAGTGTCGGGGAGCCTCTGATCACGGCGGCGTTAACCACAATTGAGGGTGACATGTGGCGGGATGAGACCCGTGTACCGGAAAACCTTTGCTGGCCTGCCCGCATTCAGCCTGGCGCTTGCCTCGCCTTCCCCTTTTCTTCTCTGCCTTTGTGAGCCTCTGTCTATATGTGTGTGTGACTGCCTGTGCATAGCTAGCCATCCTAATGGGAAGGAAATGTTACCAGCCCACTGGGCTGTGAAGGGCTGAACTCACCTTGAGCGTAGAGAGAAGAAAAGGCTGAGGGAGACAGATAGGCAGACAAACAGATAAGAAGGTACATGTAAATATATGGTATGGAGATTTGGGCTGATAGACTTTAATCTTACGCACATTCCCTCTGCCTTGTTCCTGAGCTCACACACTTCTTTTCTCTGTGTAAATGCATAAAAAAGTGGGAGAATGTGCATAATCAAAACTGTCTTCCATAAACCCATTAAATGATGATTGTTTTTTACGACATAAATGTTACTTTGGACCCTGTCTCTCGAATATGACATTCCCCTACAACTAAATTATGGTTTCAATTACAAAGAAAGAAATTCATTTTTTAGTGGTAGTGTCACACTATATGAAATGTTCCTACTTTCAAAGAGCCACAAACTCTGTGTCATGTGGTGGCAGCCTATGTCCTCAACAAGACTTTAATCCAGCAGACTGAAGTTTGTGTCTCATACTGAACCATCATTTTTACATTTAAATTTGGGTTTAAATGGACTATTTCTTATTATTAACGACATTTTGGAAGCTTAGTTAGGTTTTGTCACCAAAACTATGTGGATAGGTTGAGGAAAATATCAACCTATCCATGTTCGATACTTGTCTTCCATTTACTGGGTTAACAGAGGGATGAGTTCAACCCTTTCTAAGACATGACTGCTTGATGGCAGCTGTTGCTTCACAGCTGGACGGTCCTGGGTTCGGATCCTGGCTGTGGCCTTTCTGTGTGGAGTTTGCATGTTCTCCTATTCACAAGGTGCTCCTGCTTCCTCCCACAGTCCACAGTGAGGTTAATTGGTGATTCTGAATTGGCCTTAGGTGTGAGTGTAAGCGTCTTTGGTTGTCTGTCGGCCCTTTGATGGACTGGTGACCCGTTGACCTAAGTCATCTGGAATAGGCTCCAGCCTCCTCGCGACCCTCTACAGGATAAAGAAGTGTATAGATATAGGATTGATGGATGGATCGCTGAAATGGAACCATAGTTGAAAAGTAATACAACATCAAGGTTATTTACAAAGTTCTGAGACCGTGCCTATAAAAATAAAAAAAAAACTGCACCTGATTTAAATTTGGCTGCCATCTCCTTTCCCCAAAGTCGTCTCCTTGTGCGGTCAAGCAGCGCCTGTGATCAGCGCTGAATCTCTTAAACTGTGTCGGCGACCCTTCAAACGGAATTTCATTACGGTGAAGAGAAAGAAGTGGAGCCAAATGAGGTGAGTAGGACAGGTGAGGAGCAATAATTGACAGTGAATTCATAGTGAAGAAAACAACACGCTGACCTAATGCACTTTATGTGGTTTTGGAAGCTGCAGTTCTTTCACTGTGAAACCGGCTGTTTCTTCTCTTAGTGGTGGCCACAGACCCACCAGTGATGATGTTCAACAAGAAGGTTGGATCATCTTGGCTGCTGACTGACGCAGAATGTGATGTTTTCTTAGGAACACTTGACATTTCAATCCGAGTCAAACTAGCCATATTTAGACAAATTTTGAAGGATGAAGCTTTTTCCCAAGTTTCAAAAGTCTTTTCTTTCTTTTTGCATTTCAGCACCGTGTTTACCCAAAATACTAAACAGCAAAAGAACACATAGTTCTGCAGTGACAAAATCAGCAATTACATATACGTGAAATGTCCCGGTCTCCATTTAGTGTATTTCGTATATTCCGCACACATCGTCTACCTCTTTCCTGGACACACACAATGTCCTGTGTTTCCATTCCAGTGCCTGGAGGAAGCTGTATTGTATCGCTTTTGAAAACGGTGAATAATTTTGTGTGTTTTGCAATTCAACTGCATGTTTGGACACAGGGAAAATAGCTGACAGCTACAAAAAGCTCATGTCAAAATGCTCTTGTGACTGACTGTACCGAGGTTTGAAAGCCAGGTAAAAAGCGGGAAACGAGAGTGGGAGCTGTTATGGCAGCATATCAATGCCCACGGTTTTGAAAAGGAATGTTCAGCATCCGACTGTGGCTGTAATGTTCAGGTATTCACATGAATTTGGTCTTCTATTGGTACTTACTTTCTATTGGTTTCTACAATTTGGCCCACACTTTCTCTCACTTCTTCCACAATGCCTGTTGTCACGTTATGCAAATTATAGTCAGGCAAAAGCATGCACCTGACTCATGTATTATCAGGTTGCTATCATCATTTCATACATATGCACTCGTACGAAGTTACTCCATGTTCTAGTCGACCAGAAGACAAATTATTATCTATTCTGATCATTGATGAACAGAAAGTAACCCTGGTGACATATGCAACCTCGTTTGGTTGTTTGAATAAGCACAACTGACCGTCACCCTGGAAACATACAATCAAACAATGGAAATATACAATGTGTCATGTGGTGGTGGCACATGTCCTCAACAAGACTTAAATCCAGCAGACTGACGTTTCTGTCCCATGTGGAACCATCATTTTTAGATTCAAATTTGGGTTTAAATGGACTATTTCTTATTATTAACGACATGTTGGAAGCTTAGATCCAAGAGACAGAAAGTAACCCTGGTAATGAATGCAACCTATTTTGGTTGTTTGAATAAGCGCACATAAAACCTCCTTAAAACTGTCACCTTGGAAACATACAATATAGAACTATGTGGTGAACTTAGTGATAGGGTGCATGTTAACCCAAACCACGACTCTTTTCTAAAACTAACCAGGTAGTTTAATACCAACTAAAAATGTAAGTAAACACAGTGACAAGCAGTCAAAAGTAACTAGCTGTCCTTATGTATAGGTATGATTTGTGCTAATGGTTAATGGACTGATAACATTCAAAATAGGGCATCAGTGTGTGTGTCATTTTCCAAACATTATTATTTTGACAGATAAACTTGTGTAGTCTGAATTATTGTAGGGCCTTACACTTAATATTTAAATTAATCAGCCAGATTTACGACTTTAATCTTATATCTCTGTTGGAAAGCACTAAAACATCAGTGGGTTGACCTGACTTGAAGAGATTACACAAGCAAGAGCAACTGTATCGCTGGACTACATAATATTTATGTCTGGTGTGATAATGATTGTCAGATTAGGCAATTATCACTATAAATTCTTGCAGTAGGTTGGCTGAGATGCATAACAGTGCACGCTGACTTACTATAGTCTGCAGCCTGTGTTTGGGAAGGACAAAAAAAAATAGCAAAAAAACCCATAAAAGCATCTGATCTGTCTTTCACTTTCGAAGCACACTTTGGGCTTGTAATGGTTAATGTCACAGACACGTTGTGGATGTTGTCACACCATGGGATAGAAGGTTACAAAATAATAATCTGGCATGCTAATGTTTTTGTCTGGGCATTCAGAGGCATCCCAGATGCAGCATCATTTGTCATCAGCTATGATTCACTACATGAGATAAAACAATCAATTGTCATGCCTCGTGCTCTTTTACGACATCCTCCCGACGTCCACCGTCTTCCAGATTGAGCTAATTTCATGCCAGTATTGTATGAACGTGGCATTATTCTTCACTAAATCATGTAAGCTATCATATTTTATTGTTGTTGTTTCTGGCACAATCTAACATTAAGGTTACTTTCTTGAATTAATCTGTCCATTTAGGCACCAGTTTGGCCTCTACTCTCATCCAGGTTGACAATTCTATGCTAAACTCCTCGCAAAGAATTGACAGACCTGTATAGACATTTTAAAAACAGCTTTATGTTGCCAAAAAATTTGAGGACATTGTGCATTTTAAGCATAAATCACAGCACAATGCTCCGGTCATTGTCCACATCCTTGTTCCTGGGGTATCTGAATATGCTTGGCCCTGCAGTGAAAACCGAAAGTGTTTCTCCTCCCTTATTGACTATTCTGTACGTCTTCTCTGCTGTAAAGAAGCACAGGGTAGGCAGTAACATTTGCCAAGGGTAGGGAATGCGTGAAACAATGGCACCCTTGGCTGCGGTTTGCCAGAGCTAATGCACATACCCTCACACACAAATATGCACCAGTGCACACACAAACACTCTCACCAGGCTCCAAATCGACTTAACGCCTTTTGCTAATTACCTTTACATTTTTACACTTCTGCTTACTCAAGCTCTGTTTTAGGCAACAGTAGGTAATTGATTTCTGGGTGAATGTGCGTGTTAATAGTCGGTCTGTCGGCTGGCCGCTTTGTTGCCTGATTCCTATTGAATTCGACTGCATTTGAAGCGCGCACGCCAAGCAGCACTCAGTCCAACACAGCGGACAGGAAATCTGCTAAAACCCGCCCTGTTGTCTTCCCAGCTGAAGTCATAGTAGTGGTGAGTCAGGAGGAATGTTCTGACTGTAAGAAAAACAACACAGAATGAGTCACAAATAGAGTTATCAGCAGAGGAGAAGCGTGCAGGGCGACCAAGTCTATTATCACTAGATGCAATGTGTTCTCAATGTTGAAGCAGTGCTAGAAAAGTGACCTCAAAACAAATACACTTGTGCTTATTATGCCGCCATTTTGGTTGGGTCTCATTCTCAAGGGACCATCCTGGTTGACTAAAGCTAATTTAAAAGTGAAATAATTATTTAAAAAAAGAATGAGCCACCGACACATATCAAGGGAAAATGAAACTGTTAGCTTCAGTCTGCAGGCTAAATGAACTAATCAGAACAATCTGCAATATCACGCTTGGTCAGTTTGGAAGCTAAATGGTAGTCTCTCTGCAATATTACACCTATACTCATCCACCTGTTCAGTTCCACTGGGATCACTGGATTCACTTGCGGCAGCAAAGTGTAGCATAATCAGTGTAAATAAACACAAACTGTATGTGCTCACTGACCATTAGAGAGGTGTCTTGGTAGTACTGACCTTTAAGGGAGTGGAAAGTCCAAGCTCCGTCGCTGGGTCCCAGAGGGATCCCGCCTCAACCGTCGCCGTGCTCCAGTCCGGCCCACAGAGGGTCTCCGTTGCCGGTTCCAGTCCGGCCCGAGTCCGGCCGCCAGAGGGGCTACGCCGTGCATCAGTCCGGACGCCAGAGGGGCCCCGTCGCAGGCTGCAGGCCGGCCCACAGAGGGGCTCAGCCGTCGCCGGCTGCAGTCCGGTCCACAGAGGGGCTCCGTCGCCGGTTCCAGTCTAGCCCGAGTCCGGCCACCGGAGGGGCTCCGCCGTCGCCGGCTCCAGTCCGGCACGAGTCTGGCCCTCAGAGGGGCAACGCCGTCGCCGGCTGAAGTCCGGGCCGAGTCGGGCACTCAGAGGGGCAACGCCGTCGCCGGCTCCAGTCCGGCCTTCAGAGGGGCTCCGCCGTCCACGGCTCCAGTCCGGCACGAGTCGGGCCCCCAGAGGGGCTCCGCCGCCGTCGGCTCCAGTCCGGCCCTCAGAGGGGCTCCGCCGTCCCCGGCTCCAGTCCGGCCCTCAGAGGTGCTCCGCCGTCCACGGCTCCAGCCCGGCCCTCAGAGGGGCTCCGCCGTCACCGGCTCCAGTCCGCCCCCCCGGAGGGGCTCAGCCGTGCCCCGAGTCCGGCCCTCAGAGGGGCTCCACCGTCGCCGGCTCCAGTC
>NW_007577771.1:989318-1093042 GCF_000690725.1 Stegastes partitus | reverse complement strand
ATAACCTGCAAGGCAAAGCACTTTTTAAACCTTATTTTGGGGCGAAGTCACCAAACTTTTAAATCAGTTTTGCCATATTTCACTGAAGTGATGATCGAAATGACACTTTGTTTAGATAGAAGCTTGGTCTCGTTAGCGCTAAATTAGTACCTGAGGGCATTTCCAAGATGGCTGCTGTGTGATGAGACTGACCTATGAATAAAAAAATATATAAATGTATAAATAAAAATGTACTAACATCCAGAAAATACCAAACAAAGATGCCTAAAGAATTATTTTTACCGACACTTGCATGTTTTCCGAGCAGGTTAGCGTGTCGCTTCCCAGTCAGTTGGCACTGCAAGAAGTCCTTGGTTGCATTGAATAGTCGTTTTTTTTTTGTTTTTTTTTTGCTTGGGAAGGTTCCTAACTGAGTGAAATGACCTGTAAGTATCTGAGTAGTAGCTGTGATAAGAGCTTTAAATGGTAAGGAAAGGTGCTTCAGTGCTCTTTTTCTTATCTCCTTAAAGACAGAAAACACTGGACCATCGCTGAAAAGGAAAGGAGATAATGGAGTCCTACAGTTCTTTCAGAAACGTTCAAAGTGATATGCCCTCCACGGCAGACCTGCGTCAACATTCACCTTGATTACGTAGCCTCGTGTAGGAGTGATCTGATTCTTTTAGCAGCGCAGGTGCACTTTGTCCACAAGAATTGTCATTCACGTCTTTCCTTGACCTCATGATGTTTTCCATCAAGGTTTTTTAGTCATTCCACCACTACCTTTATACTCCGAGCACTGCCTGTTCATTTGAGGAAGCACAGTGACGACAACTTTTCTCTTTAACAAAAATCTAGCTGAGTCAGACACGAGCAAGCACAATTTTCTTTTGTGAAATGTTGCTTTTTAAAGACAAATAGTAGTTGAAAAAAGTAGAATTCCATCAAAAATAAGCTCATGTCCTTGATTGCCCCAATTAGTTTAAATCAATTTTTAACTTCAAAATAACACTTCTTTCCCCTTTTTTGGTGAAACTACTTTTTTGACACTGTAAATACACCTTAAGACACTCAGCACACTTGCCATTTATAGAAAATAGCGCACGTAGTTATGTCAACTGGCTGCTCAAATGGTATTGATATTACGTCCCTGATTTCATTCTGTCCTTTTTGTTTGAACATTTTAATTTGCAGCCATTTTTTTTTTTTAGGAGGGGGAGAATGGTATTAATTTGTCACAAAAGGGAACAGACACTTCGAAGCCTTAATGACAACGTCTTGTGCCTCTTCTGTCATTTAGCGAGCGCTTTTTGCTGTTGAATATTGGACAAGATTCAACCACAGTTTAATTGCACGCTCTCCCGCAGTTCAACCTTGACTTCTAAACACAAAAGCAACAATTTCATCATTGACCATAAAGATGCATATGCTGCTGAAATGCTGCAGCTGTTTTTTTTTTGTCTCCTTTTTAAGCCATGACAAAGCGGCCTGATTGCAATTTGAAGTCTATGGCTGTGGAAGTAAACTGTGTTTGTTTAATCCTGCCCCTAATTTAAGGCTGACCTCAAATCAATAGCGCATTGGATTGGAAAGTTTTTCGTCAAATGAGCACATAATTGCTGTCAAGTTCAGTCAAGCGTTTGGTCGAGATGGAGACGACAGATGCAGTTAGCTTCGGTAGCAGATTTTCGAGTGATGACATTTAAATACAAATAATTAATTTTTAATCACGCCAGATGGATGTTGTGACTTGTTATACCTTTTATTGGAATTTTAGACAAGTTAATTTGTCGCACAGAAGTTTGCCTTTGATTTTGAACCGATTTTAAGTAAAACTATTGCGCACTTTATCATGCCGTATCTTATGTGACCCCTTGTGCCCCTTTCATACTGCAGGACACACATCCTATTTGCTAGCTAGTGACAGCAGTCAAGGAAAATGAGAGCATGCCTGATTGTGTAACTCCACTCTTTGTAGCACATGACAGGGACACTAAATTGTCAGGTTGCAAGAAAACAGGGGCCTTTTTTGGCCTCGTCCTGATAACAACGCATCATTATTTACCTGTCATAGCGTACAACACTGCATTTGAGATAAACTCAGTGTTTTTTCTCCCCCCCCCCTTCTTCCATCCCAGCGGCAAATTTATCTTTAGACACACAGTCTGGCTCTCTGAGTGCTGCTGTGCATTCAAAGTCCTATATTTTTTTTTTTTTTACATTTATTTCAGAGGCAATGTCAGGTCGCGATGCTCCTGACACTCTGTGGAGTTAACACGCAGTGGAGCTTCAAAGACGTGTCTTTCACAAGTCGGAAGATGTAAGCCGCAATGGTGTCTCACCCGTTTGGTGTCAAGGAGGTGATGTATTATGCAGCAGCAGCGTAGTGGGTCATGTTGTGTAAAGAACCAGTATGCGGCCCTGACAGGGTATGTGGCACAACCTTGAGGAGGTTTGAAGATAACACTGGCTGCTTAAATCCTTTGTCCCAAATCTATTCAAGCTGGAGTAGGTGCTTGACAGCAAGGGGTGCCCTTTACCATACTTACCTTTTGTACCACTGAACAACTTCACAGCCACAAGGGACAATGTAAATAAAACCTCTTATATAATACTTGAAAATCAAATATTATTTGAATGCAAGGCCTTAAAGGATTCAGCGCACCTTGTTGCGTCTCAAAAACTGCTGAGAAATGGCACGAGGAACACAACAAAGAGTTCAAAACGTTGCCCCAGTGTCCAAACTCCCCAGATGGAGCATTCATGGGATGACCAAGTCTGATACACTGAGGCAACCAAGCCCCAGGTAACATAAAACAAGTCAGAGAGGTCCTCTTTTCCACCCTCACCTCATCTGGTCGAGGCAGATGGCCACTTTCCCTGAGCCTGGTTCCGCTGAAAGTTTGTTTTTTGTCCTTCCCGGGAAAGGGGAGCTTTTTTTTTTTTTTCTTTTTCTCACTCTCTATCATCTTCAAATGCTTGGTCAAAGAGACTCCAATGGAAATTTTGTTGTGTTCTATGTATACATTTTGTAAACTATACACGATGTGAAGTGCCTAGAGATGACATACGTTGTGAACTGACACCAACATGTCATCAGAAAAATTGTGTCCATGCCCCAGCAGGTCAGGGCTACAGTATTGTGTAGGTGTTATTTATACCTACAAAGGATTGTGCAAATGGCTTCAATGTTGTGGCTCACTGGAATAGATACTGAACTCACATTCCACAGAAACCACCATAAACACTGCCAAAGTTACTTGTGAAAAAACAAGAATTTGTCCACTCTTTGAACCCAGATTGTTATAATTAAAAAGATCGAGCTAATAAAAGTTGATTTTTGACTGGTGAGATCACATATAAAGACAGACCAGATTGTGTTCTTAGATTTACAGGAAGAAGCATTTGACATTCAGGTAAAGGCAACACCTTATGACTGAGGAAATACATTTGACAACATATTCCACAGGATCATTCTGAAAAAAACTCACACAACATTATACCACCTAAAGGCAATACCGATAACATCCAGAAGTTCTGTCACTAAAAAAAAACAAAAACAGGAAATCCCTTGTGTTCTTGCACCAAAATGAACATGCATGTCAACCAGTACCTTGCCTTGAAAAGTCCAACATAGAAAAAGAGAAAACAAGCTTCAAAAATTCACAATCCAGCACTTGATATGAGGGTATCACTGTCTTGATTGACTCGCCTGGTTTGAAGTGATTGACAAGCTGCTAGAGTGTCCCCAGGAGGGACATTGACCAGTCAATCTGAGTTACAATTATTTTGACTTAGCTATTTTCTCATTATGTGCAGTTGCAGCACATAATCCACCAATAGTTTCAATGGCTGACATTACTGCATCTTATATCCATAGTTGTATACAGTTAATACCATATCTCCTCCTCCTGGTCACTACTGGAGACTCTATCTGCGATAGACATCACCAAACCAAGATGACAGTGGTTGGAATTGTTGTCACATCATCTGTCTTCACATACGGTCTGGACTGGAACAGACACTTCCCAATTTGATATATTGTCATGTCCAAATCATAATCATAATTGGCTCAGCAGTTACATACGTTCCCGCTCTTAGTATATCTAAGAATTACAACCTGCTGTTTTCTATCAGTACATTTCTAGAGGCTGTAAATGTGTTCTCCCAGCATGGCAGGACACAGCATGGCAGGTCATGACACTGACTTTGGCTGGATGGAGGTTTGCGGTCAACACAACTACCGTGTGGAGGGATTACATAAATCAGCTACAGTGCAGCAGCAAAGCTGAGGTGGATGAATTTAAAAATGCGACCCGGCCTTCGGTCTTTGATCAGCATTTCCCACCTCCACAAAGAGATGCTTCTGAAATTCAGATTGAAAGTGCTGTTCTCTAACAGGAAATATGAGGGAAAGTGCACTTAGAAAACGTTAACTTAAGTCCACTTTGACTATCCGGACTTGTTGACGTGTGCTGTTCCTAATACTTGCTTCATCAAGTACAAATGCTTCTGTCTCAAGTGGCAGCACAAGGTTTTGTTTGTGACGCAATTAGGCTGAGAGGACAAACACTGAAAGAGCAGAACAGAGGCTTTATAAGGTGAGAGATCAAAGGATTGGCACAGAATCTCTCCACTTCAGTTAGAGTACCTGGCTCTGGCATGAGCTTCAGGTCAAGAAATTGGGATGTCTGTTGTGAAAGATGGACTCTACTGTCATAGAATCGAATTTATTTGGATTTGGAGGTTATGATTGTTCTGACTGAAGATACAACCCTGAGCCAGGTTTAGCTGCTTGTCAGAAACAGACAGATCTTTGGTCAAAAGGTTTCACTATATGTATCTTAACAATGTTTTGGAGTCGCATAGGTTCATCAAAACAACCTCTAGTGTTTGTGGCAAAGGATTTTTCGTTATCTGACCCTGAACAAACAAAAAATTGCTTGTTGAAACTGACATCAAACTGGACAATTTGGGGCTTGTTGACCTCAAGATGCAACCAATTGCTGCAACCTGTTGTGCAAATGCAAAAAAAAAGTCTCATTGATGCCTCATTGTACATCCGAGCCATAGTTATATTCTTTAGTAGCCATTTTTATAGCATCACAAACATGAAAGACCAGAAAATTGCTTGCTGTCTCAAGATACAACCAACTGCTGCAACTTGTTGTGCAAATGCAAGGAAGCACACAAATGACAATGCACTTACACCTTTTAACCTTAGCAAGGTTTAAAGTGGTTATAGCCATTGTGAGCAACTTTGGGTTCAGTGTTTTCCCCAAGGACTTTTAGACACGTGCGGAGGTCGTGGATCGAACCACCGACCTGTCAATTAGAGGACAAACTGCCGAGCCACGGCTGCCCTGAGAAAAGGCATCACAAAACTTTTGTCACATCCCTTGGTCGTTAGGTTCATCACATGACTTTAAATTCAAGGTTTGCAGCTATTTTTACAGCCATTACATTCCCCTGGTAGCAGACGCCTAAGCAGTTTGGCCCATGCCACACCTCATAAAGTATTTATAACTCAGTGAACCAAGAAGTCATGGATGACCAGTTACAAGTTGTGAAAGACTCAGAAGAAGTTTGGGAAAGTAAGGAAAGGTTTTGTGTCACAAAGATGTACTTTGGAGAGAGAGAGAGGAAAAAAAAAAGAGATCTCAACTTGTCTACGGCAAATTCACTGCAAAGTTAAAATCTCTTTAATATTTTATGAGTAAGATCAAACATACAGTGACATCTGGAAATTCTGCACTTTTTTGCAACGGGGTTTCAAAAGATTGGAAGGACGTGTATAACTGACCTGACATCTGACATTAGCACGGTGGAGTCACAGAATAAATGGTCCCAAGAAAGTACAATGAAGACACAGAAGACACGAGGGCCTTTAGGAGGGACCTTCAACCAAGTTACTTGAAAAGACACAAAAATAATCAGTAACAAACTTTTGTACACTGCTTAACTATAAATAACAGCTGGGTAAACCCTACCTCAAAACAGCTACTCTATCTACGATCAACACATGGATTTTTTTAATAATCTTTATTAGAAATGAGTATTTGGAATACATCTAAATATCTTAACTGACTGAATTAATGAGTTTTATTCAGTCAAAGCCAGTGCTGAGAGTTTTTCAGCTAATCAGATTGTGAGCTACCCGACTGTTTATGCCTGTTTTAACCAACATTTCCAATGTGAACAATGCAAAAACAAATAATTGTGTGTGTTTTAATACTGTCATTTGTAAGTTAGTCATGTATGAGCTTGATTTTATGAAGGGTCACTTGTAAATAATGTGCTTAATGGTGAAAGCTGGCCTTAGGGATACACAATGAATTTCACTAAGTTGTTGTATCGTATCATATCGCATCGCATCGTATCGTATCGTATCGTATCGTATCGTGTCGTGTCGTGTCGTGTCGTATCGTATCGCATGTAGTAATAGTCCCCATATTAAAAAAAATCTGTCACTTATTTTACTGCATGTTACAATCCAGTGTTCCAAATCACTGAATTCAGATTTTGTGCAAAAACAAAACTCCACCACCACAGTTTTGTTTGCCCACTCATTTTGTAGCCTACATGTCTCTCTCATCAGCTGAGTCCTGAACCAGCTTGTCTCTTTTCTTTTCTCCATCTCTACTGACATTGCATTAAGCAGCACTCAGATTTGCATAGTGTTAGTTACCGTAGCTGTGGATTAACAGTGCAATGTAGTGGGCGTTAGCAAATAGTTAAATAACATGTTAAAAGAACTTCAGGCCCAGTTAAGGATTCGTAACTAACTACTTATTTTTCAGCCTCTCTTTTGACAGGCTGCTATTTTGGATAAAAACGCCCTGCGTCTTTCCATTGAACTTAGCTTCACTCTGTGGCCCATTAAAGCAGCTCCTGCAGCTCCTGTTTACAGTCTGCCTGTTGGCTTCGGCACAAAGGGTGGGTTTGTCTCAAGTCCTGCGGCACGAGTGGGTGGCGGGTCGGCAGTCATTGTGTGTTAACAGGATACAGTGCTGGTGACATGGGCAATGTTTCAACGGCAAACAAAACAAGCAATCCCAGGACTTTGGAGAGGAAGCCGAGAGCGGCAGCCTTGTTTCAGTTTAGGTACATAAACAGGTGTAGCGTCTGCGTAGACCCCGAGGGAGAGCTACGTAAATGCTATTTCAGAAAGGTGTTTACTACAGCCCTGATTACAGCTGAAAGAGGGTGGACATTTTATTTTATATCCTTTATACTCTGTAACCACAATATTATTCAAGTGAAAAGAGATGAACATTGGAAGACTTTATTTTATAGGCAGGTATTTAATCAGCATTTTAAAACCATAAGCATAACCTATAATACTATAAACTATTTTATAGTTGAGCCATAAAGACGCTCATTTTTCAAAGCTAATCCCACTGTTTTGTTGCCTCGCAACAATCATAATGTCAGAAAAACACAATTAAACCAGAAGCATCACTTTCTACTACTTTCAGCATTTCAGATTCAAAACAAATCAAAGAGGAAACACACAGACATATGTGAGTGTATATAATACACACATATATGATATATTTATGTCCCGCTGTGCTACTTAATGTACCCTATAATAAGCAGTTAAATCAGCAATTTAGAAAAGAAAAAAAAAACTCCATTATGTTGTGTTTATAGTGCTCTTCTCAAAGGTTGTACGCATGTATTCAGTAAATCCTTCTCAACCACAAATTCAATACCCAGGATGTAATCTAGAGTTTTTAAGCTTCTTGATGACACAAGATGCTGATTTTGGAATTCGACTGTCTCTCCAAAACCATCCACTGCTAGAAATACCCTCAAGAGAGAGAAAAGACATATATTAAGCCCGGTCCTAACCGAATCACACACTTCTATGATTCTCTAAGGATTCTCCAGTATTTCGAATGACAGCAGTAACCTGGTGGGAGCAGTTGCGTGGGAAGGGAGTGTTACACATAGACAGACTCATCCATGGGATCTTCCGACTGTAGCGCTGCCACAGTCTTGTACTACGGCCCAGACCTTGACAGGAACTGTTGAGCGGAGGGCAGAGTGTGTCTCCTTTACTAACCCTCAGCTGGATTTTCCAAACCAGGTTTGACCGGGTGACATCTTAATCACAAACTTGCTTCTTGAAATGTCCGCTGAAGCTCTACCTAAAGCGGGAATAGACTGCTCTGGGGGCAGATGACGGCGGGGGAAAAAAAAAAAAAAAACGGCAAATTAAGGCAGGAATTCAACCAGGGCACAGAGTCAAGTGGTTCATTTTGGTTTCGCAGGAGCAAGAAACATCATCACGCACGGGTGCACATCATCATCGTGCTTCTCTATCTGCAACAACAAGCACCATTTGGATTATAATATCAGCCATTGTCATTCTAATTCCAACCATCTGCGGTTTCCATGGTGAAAACTGTGAGAAGCAGAGCCCACACAGGGACTTGTCAGCAGTCGGTGAATATTTTTTCATTGAACTCTGCCTATAAAACAGAGAAGGAAAAAAAAAAACATGCCGCGTCCAGCAGGCATTTCCATACAATGAGCTAACATGAAGGGCCACCTTTATTGTTGTTGACTTGAATTTATATTGCCCACTTTCATTTCTATGGATGTCTAAATATTTAAATTCTGAAAGCAAACACGCCATAAACAAAAAGAAAAAAGTGGTTTCAGCTGCTGTTTCGCTTTTAAATCCCTTGCTCTAATGTGACACCGCCGTCGCCGCAAAACGCCCAGACCGGGAAAAAAAAAAAAACCTGCGCTATAAGATTTGTCTGTATGCGGCGAGAATTTTCAGCAGGCCGGAAAATCCGATCAGTCGTGCAAAGTGTTGGACCCTTGCCGCCCTGAATGAGATCTGTGTTCACTCTAATTACTTTTTACAAGCAGCCGTCATCGGAGGAGCTGCAGTCATCTCGGCCCCCGCAGAAACGGAGAGACAACTGTTAACAGTCTCATGTTGTTAGATCACTTGTGATGTGGTGCAGAGGTCATGCCAGGAATCCTCTCAGTCTGCATGGATAATGTCTTGACGTGTTAATTTTGAAAATAAGGAGAAAGTATGATGGATTAGAATTGCTAATTATACTCACATCCTAGAAATGAGTTAATATGTAGAACGCAGAACTGGAACCTTAATGTTAATGATGCAGTAATGAACACAGCGCGAATGAAATATTATAATACTGAGCTCGTGGCTCCCTCAGTCTTATATATTTGGAATTTCATCATAATAAATGTATTCAGCAATAAAGCTGCATCAATGAGAAAGTCTCCACACTGCCTCAGAACAACATTTCTGCAAGAAAATACTGACTCCTTATTCAATATAAATGCAATTAATAAGATAACCCTACATGTAATCAAGCTTTTTTTTTGTTTATGTTTTCTTGTTTTGTTGAATTTGTCATTTTTTGTTGTTCATTGTTTCTGTGCAAATGTAATAATAATGTCAATTTTAAATTTTTTCGTTCAAAGTTATTCATGCTGTATCAGCCAGTTTCCACTAAAATGTATGTTTTTAGTCCATCCATCCATTATCTATACACCGCTTAATCCTCACTAGGGTCATGGGGGGCTGGAGTCTATCTCAGCCGACTTAGGGCGAAGGCAGGAGACACCCTGGACAGGTCACCAGTCTATCACAGGGCTTCACTTAGAGACAGACAACCAAGCACACTCACATTCACACCTACGGACAATTTAGAATCACCAATTAACCTCTACATGTTTTTGGACTGTGTGGGAGGAAGCCGGAGAACCCGGAGAGAACCCACGCATGCAAACTCCACGCAGAAAGATCATGCGAACCGGCGACCTTCTTGCTGCGAGACAACAGTGCTAACCAACTGCACCACCTTACAGCCCATGTTTTAAATTTAAAATGCAACTTTATGCATGATTCCATCCAATGCAGTCACAGAAATATAAAGAGTTTGTTAAGAAGTCGGTGGTGGCAATTCTTCAATCTGGTGCGATGTTCAGCTTTAGGTTAATAGGGCAATGTTGCAAACTATTTTCAATGAAAAGCAGCTGAAATCTGCTTAAAAAGTGGCCAAATATGACAAGATGAACGAGAATATTCATGATCGCATTGCATTCTTTACTCCTGCTCTCTGTGCTCACATATCCTGTAGTTTAATACACCTGAATTCCCAATAAAGCTGTCCTCATTTACATATTTTTCTGTTTCTGTTGTCAGACAACAGATTGAGTACAAAGTCATGGCTCGGCCCTTTAAATTCACATGCTAACCGCCAGTCACTTCACAGTCATTTCCAAGCTGCTGCTCTGCACCGCTAACCCACTGATTTTATAACCGCGGCGTCATCGAGCAAACTCGCCAAACACACAAGTTAAAAACAACAACTGTGCTGTGATTTCAGCTATATTTACATGTAAAGTGAGCACTCAGACAGAAAGTTAGAAGCGACAGAATGTCTTGTTACTCATTCATGTCTGTGTCAGCTGCCGTGCGGTCAGCTGAACATGCTGCTCCTCGCTGCCACTCATGATGGGAAAAAGACCTGTATCTACGGAAAGTAGCTGAGGTTTGTCCACATCTAACATCTGGAGACGAAGCGACAACAATGGAAGAGGCTGCAATGATAATAATAGTCATACTAACAATGCATCAATCAACACACCAAGTCTCCACCACATCCAAGCAGGAAAATAAAGCTAGAATGTTGGAATTTATGACATTTCCAACTAAATGTTTTTACACAGAAATGGCATTTTTCTAATGTTTTTGTTGTCTATAGGGCTGCATACCTCACTGTGTACTGCACCATCATTTTCACCACAGGGGTCCAATTAGCAAAACACTTCCAAGATTCTTTAAAAAAAAAAAAAAAAAAAATGAGCTGAATGTCAAAGGGGTTAAATCACAACATTTACGAGCATTTCCTGCATTGAAGTTCAACTGAGTTCCCTGCCTTTAAAAAACAGCAATGTCTGCATTTCCCAGAAAAAACAGCCATGAATAAAACTCCAGCGAAGGAATCATCTCAAGTCCTATTATTATGCCTGTTATGTGCAATCAATAGTCGGGTGAATCCACTGACCAGGTTTGGAAATGTCTGACAGCAGCAAGCTGGGCTTTTGAGGCGATGCTCAATGTCATCACCAGTCAAGGGAGGTCACTGAAATTCATTAAGTTACTTTGAAACTTGAGTACCTTTCACAAAACAGTGTCATAGTCAAATGGTGTCGTGACATAAAGACGCCCCCCAAATGTCCTCACTGAAGCATCCACAATAAAAAGGATTGAAGACAGTTAGTTGGGTATTAGTTTTCTGCTATATTGCAAAGTAATCTGATATTTTCTTTCAAAATAAGAAAAACTCAATTGTGCATGCAACACAAGCAACAGGAATCGCCACAGCTGCATAAAAACAAAGTTCTCACCATTCCCTGTCGGAATCAACAGATTTTTTATGCACAATAACTTTAGTATATTTCATGCAGCCACGCAAAAATTATACCTTCCAACTAGGAATAATTTCAAAGTTATTTCAAAGCACTTTGGATCAGACTAAATTTTGATGCTTATTAGTATGCTTGGTTTTTTTCCCCTGCATTTTCAAGTCCTCAAACATCTTTACCTGGTAAAATAAAGATCAAATAAAATAGAATAAAATAAATAAGTAGTTCTCAGGGTTGAAAAAAAAACCCACATTTGAGCTCTGTAACAAAACAACTTCACATCCGCTTCAGGAGTCACGATCTACAGGCAACATCTCATTTTTGTTCGGCGTGATTGTTTCTATAACCGGCATCAACATTAAGAGACATTTTATAATGTCAATGCAAAACTGCAGCATCAGTGGCACAGAGCGATAGAAACAAGCACAGACAAACTGTTGTCTGTTTTCTGATAATTCACTTGAGAAAACTTTAAAAAGTGCATTCGGGGTAAAAAATTTCCAGACTCATATCACCATGGCTGGTTGAACAACTTATAGCTCATCTTCTAGAAATGTAAAAATCTGAGATTCTGTTTACTCGAGGAATTAAAACCATGATAATTCCTGCACAATCATTTCTGGGGCCCCCGCAGAGAAGACAAATGCTGGATACCAAGATCACACATTTGACAACAGAAACAGGCCGACAGTACGAGGGGACATAACAAGAACTGAACTCTGTCAGAGGACAGTTTGAAAGGCTCTAAAACAAGCACTAGATCTCCAAACTTGTTGGACCAGCGTGGTTTATCTAAACTATTGTAGAAACCCAATGAATACACACATTGTTTCTGCATTTCACAGCCATGAGCTGCATTTGCAAGTGTGAAAGTGTCAAAAAATGTTTTGACATCGAGGAAATCTTGGCTAAGATATCAGAAAAGTAGGGAAAAAAAAAGACCGTTCATATGCTATAACTTGTTTCTTTCGTGTGTTCTTCTTCCCTGAAAGTTTCTGTCTTTATGTTACGAGGGCTCAAAAATGCTGCAAAAAAAGCAATGCAAATTAAAAAGCAATCCTGACCCACCTCGTTGTACTTTGAGGGCCCTGCAACTCAGAAAATAAAAAAATCATGAAGGTAAAATTTTGCATGGTTTCAATAAATATATGAAAGTTATTGTACATACAAAACTTGCTGATTCTGAGGAGTTAGGTGTGTAATGGAAAAATACTGCATCTGCATGAAGAACGTCAAAGCAAGTTTCTCTAAGTTTCATTAAAGCTGAGTGGAAAGGTTACAGGCCCAAAAATGTGTTCTCATAACATCTAGGTAAAAGATTAGCGGCCGTACATGGGAAGAAGAAGTCGTGCATCCCATGTGTTTAGACTTCTTAATGTCTGATCCAATGTGTTTAGTCTTCTAATGTCTGTGGATGAGTACACCCTGTACACCCAGCTGTACCATTGGAGTAAAGACCACGCCTGTACATGTATAAGAACACTACGCTGCCTGCACTCATGCATACTCTCCTGCAGACTGCTTGCATTCTGTATGACCTGTACCTTCAAAGCTTTGAATAAAACAAGACAACTCCGACTACTGGACTTTATTAAGATCATAGAAAATTTCCACAACAAGGTGGGATGTACCGATTGGTTTTTAAAGCAATGACCTTCCTACACAACCTCACCAACCACACTTCAGATTTTCTAAAAAAATGGAGCCAAGAGATGGTGCAGAAGTCTAGTTTCCTCTCAGACGACTTGAATTAAAATTTGCTGCTATGGAATTGTTGCGTAATCGTGCCAACAGATACTGCTAACCCCAGCTTTAAGAAATATATTGCACTATATTATAGCCTTCCTGTAGAGGAAACACTTCCGCAGTATAAGAACTGGGTTTGGAATCACTTGCAACACAACCAAGCAAACATCACCACAGAGAGAGTTTTGACATTAATTTGCCAATAACAGTGGTTTAAATGTGATGCAATAAATTACAATGCCTTTCCTGAAGCAAAAGTAAATGATTTTAATTATTACTGCTGAGTGCTTTTCTGCACTTTCACAACACGAGTCAAACTTAATGGTTCAAGGTAGGCTGAGAACCTGCTGACACTAAAGCAGGTGCATTTCAAGACCTAAGAGTTTTCTGCCCACAGGTTTCAGTCATCCACACACAACAGACAAACTAAATTTAAAAAAAAAAAAAAAGGACGTGACAAAAGTGCGGCTGTTGTGACAACAAACGCAGGAAGGAACAACCCTGCCAGAATTAGCACTGCCCTCAAACCTCACAGATCCCTGGAGATCCCCATCGTTCTGCATACTCATTGCACAAAAAGCCCAGACTAAGCACAATGCATTACAAGGCTTTTACATGCAAAGCAGATGTACACGGCCGCATTCATTTTCAACTCCATCTACAAATTGCTTACACTGCTTTAGCATATTCAGCACAAGGTCTTGATTAATGGCAAGGACGGCAGCGAAGGATCCGGACGCACGATGGAGATAGTAAAGGATTCCCGGCTTGACAGGAGGCGAGCCGAGGCCTGCTCCGTTTGAACTGTGAGGATGCACAGAAACAGGACCGCCTCTGGGCCCGGCTCATGCTCCCTTGCGCGCTGATTGAAGAGTCATTGAACTGAGAGAAAACTTGACATTATGTCTGAGAGCATGACACAGATTGATAATAAGCCTGTCTGCCCCTGTATCCTTCATGCCAAATGGACACTTGAGCTTCATGAGAAGCGACTCGTCCTCCATTTATCCTGTCATACGTTCTGTGCTTCTGAGTTATAATGTGTACGGTTGCATTACACTGTATGTACATTGTATTAAACTACTGTAAAAATGCAGCCAGATTATAACCACAATATGAGTAACTACTGTAAACGTTGATGCTTTTTGTGGAGCCACAAGAAAGAATGACCATTAAAGGGGCTGCAATAAAAACTTTGATTTCAGCAGCTAAGAATAGTACAGATATTTCTGTTATTTTTCCATTGATTCTAAAATATACTTCGTAGGCTACAATTTGCTGCCTTTGAAATCTTCCTGATCCTTAAAACTTATTATTTCATGTTTTAGATGTGTTAGTGGTCGATGAATGTTTAAATATTAAGCAAAGTTAGTAGATCTCAATTCGGGATCATTAAAATCAAAGAAAAACCCAAGAAAATTCTGCAAATGTCTCCTGAATGTTCCCTGAAGGTTCCTGTTTGCTGGGATTAATACTTATTGTCTGCTATTCACAGTAGGGCCATTGTTACTATCAACTTTCCCAACACAATGTCTCTATATGAATAACTCCAACAAGGTTACAATGAATTAAAACAGATCTTGATAAAGAAATCAAACCAAGTCCAAATATGTATGTGTCATATAGGACATATATACATAATTCCCTATAGTGCCACTTTCTATAAAACATTTTGATGCACTACGATTTGGAAAACCACGATTTTTCTTTTAACTGAGTAACAATATTATTGAACTCTTCCAGCTAGGACACTATTGTAGTGGTTTCTTCTATCGTACCTGCATAATGCATGTTCAAATATTGGCCATAAATGCAAAAAAAAAATGCTTTTCATCCTTATAAAGTGTGCCTCTGACTGGCAACATAGTCTACATTTTTAAAGCTCCTATTTGTGCCGAACAGGAAAAAAGAAAAAAGAAAAAGCATCTTAGGGTGAAAAATAAACATTTTATGTTTGGTGGAGGACTACTGGAATAAATAAATAAATGTAAAAAAAAAAAAACATGGACCTGTTTAGAACATATTTGCATCATCACATAACTGCTTTGTATTGTTCTATCAAAACAGAGTTGCCCCATTGAAGACCATATGTACATATCAATGGGCCTGCAAAATTTCTCAAGTTGTTGCACTTCAAACATTGATGACCCCACCCTTTGTTTAAGATTTTTTAAAATCAAAAACTAATGTTACCTATGACCCCAGATTGTCAACTCAATCAATATTCAACCCTTTACAAAAATGTGTCAAACTATGAATGGTCAGGTGAGGGGCATTCGATGAATTGAGGTGGAATGACTCAGTTAAAGTGACTGTTAATAACAGTGGCAACGCTATAAATACAGTGTCATTTTATGAGCACTGTAAGCAATTATACAGTAATTAACTTTAATGTACAATAGTAACACTAAAAATGCAGTAAAATACCTGCACCACAGCTGCAAGTATTCACTGTAGTTTCACAGTAAAACTTTGTACAGTGTATTAAACCTTTTGTATCAAGCAGAAATAAGTCATATGTGAGCCTTTAGCTGACTTTCAAGCACAGCCACTTACCTTTGTTGTCAAGGTTGCAAAGTGGCCAAAATCAAGGGAATATTTTGCATTTTTAGGAAATCACTTTTGGTTTTGGACAAGTAGAGCGAAGTAAAAAAAAAAAAAAAAAGCTTTAAACAAGACGACCAACATTTGTTTTAAGCACTCTGATGTAAATGGAGCCCTGGAAAGAGAAGGCAGGGCCTCCAATAATTCACTGAGACAAGTGCAAAGGGAACAGTGCTCCAGGGAGAAAACAGGGATTACTAGTTAATTCAGCTTTGTGTGAGTTAAATTGGTCGGAAGAGAGTGGCTGTGAGTGTGTGTGATTGTGTGCAGATAAAAGTTTGAGTGCGGCTGTGCATACGTGCAGAAAACATTCTCAGTGGTTAAGGTCAAGCTGGGATCAAAAATTGTGATATGTTTATTGTGGAGCTGCTAAAAGCTGCTTCTGCACAAAGAGAACCAAGAGCAAGCTTCTTTTTTTTTTGGTCAGTTTTATAAACTGGGCTTTTTCTGCTACTTTAACAGTCTGACTGGGGAACAGCTGAACAGTTTAACGGAGGGAATTTAGAAAATTACCATCACTTGGTAATTATGGAATCAGAAAGAGCTTCAGCAACAATTGCGTTTTGATGATTTTATACGGCTTGTAGCAATTTTTAAGAAGCCTGTGAATGTGAAAATATAGTGTTACACAATTACAAAAATCTAGCTAATTATAAAACCACTATGAAGCAATATCATTACTGAGAAGTGCGTAGAGGAGGAGGCTGGAACAACTTGTTTTTGTGCATTAAATTGTACAAACTGCAAAAGCAACAAATGGAAAATTCTAATTTTCACCCTCCTGATATTACAACATCTTTAAATAAATTAGTCAAATTCATCTTTAAATTTTGTGTGTTTTGACTCTAAACATGAATTGAGGTAGGTGGACAGAGTCTGGAATCATAACTGGACTGTATGCTGTTCTTATGTTTCATTTCTTACATATCATCAAGGCTGGGATATTAGGACACCCCTATTTTCTGCACTGCAGCTTCTGCTAAAATGACTTTTTGAAGTAATCTAATTGCAGTCGGATTACATGTTCTAGCTACAAGCGTGGTTGTTTATTGTACTGGTAATTGCATATACAGTGACAATGAGCTGCATCACTAATATGTTTATGGATGACGTTTTTTGTGGCAACATGACTGTCACACAATGCTCATTCATGGTGCTGATTGCTTATTTCGCTCGTAACGTGTCCTCCAGCAAATAAAAAAACACCAAGTAGACATATCAATACGGTAAGAAAGCAGGACTTTTTATCAAACTGGTCCTTAACTGCTTTAAAAAAAAACAAAAAAAAAAACTAACCACAGACTTATTTTCATTGTGAGCTTTGTACGCTACGGTTGCCCAGAAGTGTCACAACAAAACAAAAGCCACAACACAACACAATAAGCCACAACGTTACAAAATTAGCCGCAACACTACAAAATTAGCCGCAACACCACAAAATAAGCCACAACACAACACAACGGCTGCAACGGAAGTTGTTTTTTTAACCCGGAAGTTATACTGTGAAGTGCGCAACGCCACACGAAGTGGGCAGAAGTGTTATGTTGAGGCAAATTTTTGTAGTGTTGTGGTTAATTTTGTAGCATTGTGGCTTATTGTGTTGTGTTGTGGCTTTTGTTTTGTTGTGTTTCGGCTAATTTTTAGTGTGGTTAATTTTGTAGCATTGTGGCTTATTGTGTTGTGTTGTGTTTTGGCTTTTGTTTTGTTGTGACACTTCTGGGCCACCGTAGTACGCCCTCCATCCACCCCAACCTCCTCCATAAACAGAACAGCAATATTTTGAAACATTTTTTTTGGAATAAGTAAGTTAGTTGTGTTAATAACCTTTCATAAATTCTCTTTGTATCTATAGAAACTGTCCAACAAATTCAACCACAACAGGAAAGGCATCACAATTACAGACAGAACATCAAAGTGCTCAACAACAACACAACAAACTCACTTCACAGATTTGGTTAATAGAGCTATACTGGACTGTGTGAAGGATTTCAGGGCCTTTTCTTCACCCCTGTAGACTCACAAAGCAGAGTTGGACTGGGTTGTTGCTGACACACGAGTTGGTTCTTGTTAAAAACACCAAGCAGTAAAGCAGAAAGTTAGAAAACTCTCCTCAGAAGAGTAATAAAAAAAAAGAATCAGCGAATGTCCAGTGGAAGCTTCCGCATGAAGAATAATCTTCTCCGGTAAATGACGCCTGTGTTTGTCATCAGTTGCCAAAGTTCGTGCTGAAAAAAAAGTTTTGAAAATCCAAGGACGTGTGATGCATATAAATCCACCTTTACACAATATTTTGAGTGATTTCTTGCGTCAGAGTTAAATTACCATGACATTTTTCTCAACCTCACCCCATATGCATCATTAACTAAACGGCTCACAGGCCAACACAAAAGGAAAATGTGCTTCCGGAGCCGCCGTGTTTATGCAACAAGCTGAATCATCGGACATCTTAACATTGGTTACTTTAAAGTGAGCTCAGTTCAGTCCTTCAGTACAGTGATTGTTTTGGCATGCTGCCTATCATGCTCTCCTTTTTGCTTTGTGGCAGGGACACAGACTGAGATGGTAAGCGTGGTGAAAACACAGAGTCTTTTTATTAAATAATGAGTCAGGCAGCAGTTGGTAGGGGCCTGGGGACACACATAAGGAGGGAGAGACAGCTTGGGTTACTCAAATCAATCTGTTTATCCGCAGTGCTAACCCAGTAACACGAACACTGGGACTGTCTCCGAGACAGGAAAGTTATTCTTTCCTCTAACACAACATTATCAATCTGTTCAGGCCAGTAGCACGCCGGAAGAGTCAGAAACTAATTCTCACATGAGGATCAGGCGACAAAATCAAATGATGGGCATCGTAGTGGAATTAATGCTGTTGCAGAGTCGACACCCAGAAGTATGGGCTTCTTCATATTCGTCCAGCACATCTCTTCTCTGGAGGACCGGCTTTAGCTCGCCCAGTAAACAACATAAACATTATTTCTTGTGCACCGCTGAATTTTCGTACCGTTGCATCAGCTGTACAGAGGCTGAATAAGTCAGTTTATTTCAGCGCTTTGTTTCAAAATGTAAAAACTCTACTCTTATTGAAATGGTACCATGAAAAAAAAAAAAAACAACCCATATGGATTTATTACTGACTTGTCTTGTCAATAGGATTCATAACACATGAGAAACGTTTATACTGTGGCACCACTGAAAGTCCCACTCAGCTCACTGATAGTGTTTCTCATTGTTACGTCACTGGAGCTTCACTGTGCAGAGAGTTTGACACCAGAAGTGTATGACACATGGTTTGGTGACAGTGTGAAACCAATAATCACCCAGAGAGCGAATGTACACAACTATGATATCAAAACTTTAGGCCTCTAGTAAACTTTCTGTTTTTGTGAACTAGGAGAAGTTTTTGAAAGCTGACTTATCTTGCCTTTGCATTTTTAGGTTGTTGTTTTTAACAAGGCCACTGAGCTGGTAACGTGCAAATTACTATCGTTTTACTTTTGTTTTTTTTTTTACTCTGAGGCAGTCTCACACTAAAATGTGGCATTAGTTTTGCAATAAAAGCTGAAAAGTGTTAAAATGCCTTTTCTTTTGTTGGTTTTTCCACTGATTATTTGCCTGCATCCACATCGCAGGTTTACAAAATGTCACTCACAAGTTTCTTAAAAAGAGCAACATAGTCCAAGGTTTAAGGTGCTGTTTAATCTTCAGTTGCCATTCACTTGTTTTCAGTCACTGTTGTCAGGCACTGTTTAATTTTCAGTCAGTTTGCTTTTGCTGTCGTTTTCAGTTGCTGCAATACTTCAGTTGTAAGCTGCTGTTTAATTTGCAGTCACTGTTTAATCTCATTTTTAGTCACTGTCTTCAGTCGCTGTGTTTATTTGCAGCGTACTGTCATTTTCAGTCAGTTTACTTTTGTTTTTAGTCTTCATTCACTGCTTGCTTTGCTGCAAAACTAGTTAGGTTGAGGTACCAAACTATCTGTTCTGACCACAAAGCCCTCAGTGTGTGTGTGTTTTAGGTTGCTGCAAAAAATATTCCCCACAAAACATGTTGTTAATGGGTTGAATAGCACTTACAAGATACACACACTAAAAGCAGGAGATACAGAGTTGTGGCACGATATCACCAAGACAACTCGCAAATATCTATTTCGAGGTGTCAGCCAGAATTATGATTAATGTATGAGAACTAGACCAACATCTCTGCTATACAGCTGCGTCCTAAACTTCTAAAACTGCTACAAATAGACAGTAGGTGATGTAACATTTATGGAACGCCATTAAATATTTAATAAAACAGAAAAAAAAAGAGGGGGGGGGGGAAGCATTTTAAATATACAACTTTCGCCACTTGAATCTAAGCTGTCTCCACGGCACATTCTCACAGATTTACAGCATGCAATGACAATAACTTGTCAGCCACGAATACATGAAACAGACTTTAAATGTATTCATATAGGTCAACTGCTGCTCAGCTACCAGCCAATGTTTGATTTCTTTTGAATCTAGAGTTTGATTCATCATCTGAAGGGCTCTGTGTGTTTAACCTAACATCCCTCTGTGTACACACTGAACATTTCCACAACACACTCTCAGCAGGCCAGGATGAACCCACGAATAACAGCCACAAAGAAATGGGGCGTTCACTAGTCAATATATATCCTCTTTTGCTCGGCAAATTTAAAGAGCATCTTTCCGCACAACAGTTCAATAGCCGTTTTGTTAAAAAGCAAACATCCGCTCATGCCAAGGGTGGGACAAGAGGAAGTGGCCTCACATAACTTTACCCATCTTAAAGGCTGCCTGGCAGGGTTCCTCAACAGGCAAGCAGCTTCTTCTTGGGGGTCAATCACATTGTGACTTTGCTCTGAAAATGGTCAGCACAAGCAGCCCTGGGATTACTTTGCCCAAGCTGAGTCTCTGCATGTGGTCCATCAGGAGGACAGCTAGATGGAGAGTGACCACAGCCCCGGTGAGGCTGGACCATCTGTTCCTGTCCATCTCCGCTTGCCTACCTGCCCCCTACACAGAAAAGGTGGAGAGTAAGGAGATGGATGAGGGCAGTAATGGGGTCCTGCCTTCACCTGACAGTGGTTATACTATCCCTGCTGCTGGAAAGAAACTTCCACTGTCTCTGTGAGCTGACTTTACATTGGTTGTCAGAATTGCTGCTGAGGCATGCTGGCTTTTTCAACGGGTTTGCAAGCTTGGGATGACAGCCAAACCAGTTGTCCACTGTTCTTTTGGGAGTTTGCTTTTGTGGGTTCAGGCCTCCATGTCAGGGTTCGTGGTTTGATGACCGCTCATTCCCAGCATCTGCATCCTGAGCAGCTCACAGGGACACAACCCTTCCACAGGCCGAAGACAAAAAAGATACTCATATCTCTGAAGAAGAAAGACTTTCTTATTGATAAGTTAAAACAGTTGGAAGATCTCCCAAGCACCTTGCTGACCTTTTTCAAACCCATCAGCCGAGTCCCTCTCAAGTTGCTGTCAGTTCAAACGCACTCTGCTTTCTGTGATCCATCAGCGTTGTCACCGAGGAGGACTGGAGCGCTGCTACGCTGAGCCAAAGAGAAGTGACACTTGTTCATGGTCACAAAAGTTCAGATGCTTCTTCCTCCACATGAAAGATGAAGCCCAGACTGCCCTGTGAATGCCATGTTGTGTTACATAGAACTGTGCTACAAGCCATGCAGCAGCTGTTTGTTAGTTACGCTGACAGAGAGGTTGGTGTACACTCCATGAGGGGTGTGTGCTGGCTTTGATGGCTTAAGACACCACTGTACTTCAGTGAATTCCTTGTCAGATGGTCAAAACAGTGTTTGAAACCTCCCCCTCCTCCTCCACCCACACCTTTTTCGGCATTAGATTTCACACAGTGATAGGGCTGTGTGTGAAAGTAAGCAGGGTTTGAACTTCTTTCCTAAGCTGCCTTCTTTCATGTCTCACACAACAATTTCTGTCACTTTTCATATTTTCAAATGACTTCAGCAGCATGAAAGCCTTCCAGGAGCGACTTTGTGAAAATGCGATGCTGTTATCCCCGTATGTAGACGATAGTTGCTTCTCGCCTGTCAGTATCGCAGCCGGCTTCTCACTACAACTTTGAGTGTTGCCATTAGGAGCAGTAATAAACACTTTTTACAGCTTGTCTAAAGAAACACTTTTATTCCAGCATAACCTGGTCCTTACGTGGGCACTCTGTCCCTGTGTCAGCTACTATCTGCTTGGTTTGTTCAGCATCTTGTCTCAGGACTCCATTAGCTTTGCCCCTTATTCACTTTTTTGACAATCTCTTTTAGTTTTTTATGCAAATTATTAATCTGCAGCTGCAGATTGGTGTCTGCGAGATCCCATCTGCTCCTCCCTCAACACCTCAAGTGATTGGACCAGCACCCAAACACTGACCTCCATTCACACCACTTGAATTATCATACACCTTTAAAAGTTCCTTCTATCTGTAATTTGGTGGCAGCTCATGTGCCGCTCGCCCGTGTGTCTCTCTGTTTAGAGAAATTAGTTTGAGAAGAAGAAGATTGAGGCTAGTTTAGAGACTTTGTCTTGGGTCTAGAAGCATTTGTAGATTCAAATATTATAGGGTTACTTTTTGGTTTTGAATAGTGTGGGCTGTGTAAAGCAGAATCTAATGTTGGGCTTTTATTTTGGTGAATGCAGAATAAAAGTTCTCCTTTTACTGTATGAACTTCTTTTGTTTTAGTAGCATCATAAGCCTTCACTTAAACCTTTTGTATAACCTGTGTTGTTAAATCTATATCAGCTTTGGTCAAAAAGCCTCCACCTGGCTGTTTCTTTATTATTTCCTTTTTCACCAGTGAGCTGGGTCTTAACAGGGGTGGTTTGTTGCGTCAGGGCATTGCAGTTACTGAGTAAGTAGCTACATGAAACACCCGTACCTTGGCCCAACATTTCTAGACACTTGCAAGTGATGGCAGGGGACAAGGCAGAACTATTAGCAGTATATCAAAACAGATGAGGATGTCTGAATTAGTCTTTTTGGCCACGAAAGGTAAGAAGAGTTCACTTGGATCTAGTTTTATCTCTAAAGTTTCTTTTTGGTTATTGATCAAGCCCCTAAAAACCAGTCGCTGAGTATCAACGGCACCTATTTAGAACGTTTATTCCCCCTTAGAAGTAGGATTTGGATGTAACTCTTCCTTCTAAGACCCTCTTTCTCCATCCACCTACCCCCACTTGTGACTGCTTGGGCACACCAGCTCACCTACAGTTGAGCAAGAAACTGATTCTGAATAAGAACTATAAAGTCCCAGCCTGCAAAACCACACGATCGGTTTCCAGATTTGTTTTACGTGGAATCCTGAAAGCATGAATCTGTGTTTTTAGACTGACATTGGTAGACTGCAGCTTCAAGGGAGGAAATGCACAGTCATGACACTGACTGCTCATTCGCTCACATGTCTTCTAGCATGTGTGTGTGCATACATATGGACATGTTCGCAAAGTAAAAATGAGATTTTCACCGGAGAAGCTGTTTAAGGCCACAGTTATCCAGACTTGATTTCCTCAACAGTCTTACCCATAGGCTCTGCTTTGAAAATTAAGTATTGGTGTCAAGGCAGGGGCCAGTGGCAACAATTTTCACATGAATTAACCACTCTAGAGTCTGTATTACATTATATGTTCCCTCAGCTACCTTGCCAAGGACCTGAGTGTGGATGCATTAGATACTTGCGGTTTTTTTAAAGCTTTTGTTTTGCAAGGTTATCCCAGGTCAGCTGAGAGGTTACACCCATTGAAATGGCTCCTTCTGTGCTCAGGGAATAAGAATAATAACACATAATCATCACTTATATTTCATCGGAACATTTTGTGCTTCTTCTTTTTAGTAATCGTAGCATAAAATACACCAGCTTAACAACAGCAGAGCCAGTAAAATATTTCTGCTTTACAATAAAGTCCACGATTTGCTTGCACGGCTTCTCTCAGTGTAAGAGAGATGTGATCAGTAGTGAGACAGCAGCAAAGTCCCAAAAGTCAAAGGAGCTTAGGGTGTAAATAAAGCTCAGCATGACAGCAGACAAAACATTGCCTATGGAGTTTCATCTCTGCTCTAAGATGCACACACAACCCCGAGGACACGACTTCTTCTCTGTCACCCAGGGACCAATGAGACAGTGGCAGTGACACGGGTGAAACTTGAGAGTTCGTCTGTGAACTTGTCACGAGGGTGACGACGAACGCGTCTGCTCTTGCCTGATACTTTTCTTTCCTGATGAAGCAACAACATTTTTTTTGGTTGGTTGAAGTCTATATTTGGCTCAATTATATAAGAAAAGGAACTGTCTTGAGCGTCCCATCGCCACTGAGACGTCATACTTATTGAAATAAAACTCCCATGTCAGGTATGGACACTTCTTGGCTGAAAGGAACTGACAAATGCAAACTCAAGAGTAAAAATCAAAGCTGTCTGACTAACAGCAAGCGAGTGTTCACCCACAGAAAGCTGAAAACAGGATTTTTAACTCTGACGTCCCTCTGGTATAAAGTAATCGCAAACAGGCTGAGGCGGTAAACATGCGTGCGCTTTGTGAAGTTTATGAACTTAATTAGACATTTTCTGCAGTGAAAATCTGCTGCCACTTGGAGCGAAACACATGCAAAGTTTCCAAGTACAGCTAAGTTTAGAAACGCAGCATGAAGAAATATCTGGCTCGCTGATTAGGTGATTGATTGTTTGACTTGCAGGGCAGCTATTCACTTGATTTATTTCAATGAATGAGTGGTCACTCAGTTTGCTAATTGACCCACAATCCTTTAATTAACACCTGAGAGCCTGCGTCGACAACCTTGACTCTCAGAAATGCTTGAGGCTTGGCTGAAAGCTATCTGAAATGAGAACAAACATTTTTTAGGCTTTTTTTTCCCCCCCATCCTTGATGTACTGCAATCCCCTCTTGCAAAAGAGGGATGTTTTTGAAGTTTTCACGACTTTCACACCTTTTTTTTTTTTCTTCTTTTTTTTTTTCACGCTCCTAAATACCCCAGAGCAGATGTGCCCATCTGTGGTTTGTTTCGTTTCATACACGATGAAACAGGGGAGAACAGCTTGCTGAGGCACAAGACATATCCACAGTACACACAGCATGTTAACACAGTTAAATGGAGAGGTTGTGTAAGCTGTGAGAATGTCATACATTGAAGCTTCGAGCTAAAGATATGTCTTCACTTGGATGCTTTTGGAACGTCTGCACAAGGTCACTTAGCATAAATACTGAAGCTGCCTGTCTTAGAAATAATTTGTTTTTTTCCAATGTACATCTCAAAGTATAGTTCCCACATCCACACGGGCACAGGAGCTCATGTGATGCAAATGCTGTTGTTGGCACGTGTCCAGTGTGGTTGCTATGCGCTGTACACAAAGGCTATAAATGTGGCAACACGTCACGCACCCTGTGATAGAGAGCTGCTCACACTTCAACTGGTCTTTTTTTTTTTTTTTTACGTGTGATTTATGAATGAGCGTAAAAGTGAACAACACTTATATGGTCTGTATGAAGACATTAGGAGGTTAGTTATATGTGCATGAACATGAACGCATAATGTGCAAAGATAAATATTCCACTAATTAAAATTATAATTATGGTACCTGTAAGTTTAGTCGTCATTTTGTTTTGAATTTGATGGCAGATTTTGATTGGAGAAATGTAGTAAGTGATAGAAAATCTTAGTAGCTGTTAACATTTATTGTTTTTTTATATCCTGGAAGACACATCATAAGTGAAACATGTGACAAACGTGAACACAAACCCTGTCACTTTGTCATTCTTCTTCAGAATTGATTTCCATTTCAAAGGTGGTGTGCTCGAGCTGCAGCAAGTGAGGAGGATAGGGTGGATAAAGTGGAGGGGATTTTAAAGATCTGCACATTCTACATGAACCAATGGTGATGAGTTACAGTGATTTAAGGCAGGAAAGGGATTACTTTAATGGAAAGACTTCTAATTATGTGACTTTGATACAAGTAAATTAGTTTTTAGAGGTTTAATCCATGACCAGATATGGACTTAAAGAGCATAAATGATAATAAACTGCCTGAAATTAAATAATGCTAGATGTCAGCCCAGGTAACACCAAAGAAATCAAATATAATCAGGCTTCTTGCTTGAAATGATACAAAAACAATGCTACTAAGTACAACTGCATCTGTAAGGAGAAGTTTTTTCAGTAATCTTGTCCAACACCAGTTGACATGTGCTATAATTAATTCAGTGGACTTTGCATAGCGTGGAGCTTGTGTTGTCTGTGTGTGTATTTAGTCACGGTGTTGTTTGTTTTGTAATGTTGCGCTGTCAGTAATTAAGGTGCACTCTCAAAATGTAAAGCTTTTTCATAGACCCCAGTAGCAGCTAATGGGGATCCTCATACACTAAGCTGTCCATGTCTGTCTTTTAATCTTAGCAGTTAGATTTTATTTTCACTAGAGACTGGCCCTTTTGTGCATAATGCATGCAAAACATGGCATTATTATACTTAATATGCACTTTTGGTTTCTGCTCAATCACAGATCTACATTCAAAAGTCATATTATCTGTCTTTGGACCCATTTACATTTGTTATTTCAGGATAGAATCCAGATGGGACTTAAGACATTTTCATTTACACTCATCAACACATATCTGTCTCTGTTGGGCTGATCACAGATCTGACGACAATCTGCCGGGGTATTCCTGAGCTACATACAAATTGTATTTGGCCCAAGCAGCAACCTCTGGAGCTGAAAAATGAAGGCAACGTAGAAATGCAGAACACTGCAGTTCCTTGAGTGGCCACCTGAGGATGGCTCCAAAAGTTAGTCAGCTCTATAGACCGCCATGTTAGAATGCCCAACTTTACAGCAGAAATAAACACTTACAGCCTAGTACAAAAAATGGTTTTGGTCTCCACAGCTACATTTCCTGTTCATGATACTTGTAGGAGCAGTGCATTTTTATATAATTAAACCATTTAAATTGCATTCAGGCTTAAAATTATGCACTATTAAGGGCATTTTTGCTCTTTTTGGATAGTAAATATTTAGAAGGAGTCAGGTACTGCCTGAACAATAACAACCAGAGCCAGCACACTTTGCTTTCAAACCACTGTTAAGGAAACTTGCATAAACCTGCAGGGTTCATCCACATTATATGTAGTCAAAGGCTATATGTTAGTCCACTGGGTGGTGGGAAAGCACCAATAGCTGATTTGTAACTGTCAAGAACACCCAAAGAAGAACAACACCTAAACTTCAGTAGTTTCTTAACAAAAACAATCATGTAATGGCGAGCTGCATGTTAGCGTGCTGCCACTATAAACCGTTCCACCAGCAGTAAAGTCTGTTTTTACTGAGGATCGATGGACTTTCTTCTATATTTAGAAAGCCATTTTCTGGAGCAGAGATGTAATTTGATATGAAAACATCACATCTGCTTGGATTCACCATGAGTACATTGGCGATGATTAGATTTTTTTTGCCTTTTTCTTGGCAGTCAGCTGAAGTGATTGACAGGAAATACGCGGCACCATGTACAACAAAGGACGTGACCGGGATTAAACCAGGACATGCTCAATCCAAAGACCTCTGACGTTGCACTTTTAGCTGGTCTTAGCGACAACACCTTGAAAGTAAAATCCTAGATCTGTACCATATAATTGGTTTTCTTTCATTTGGAGATCAAAGGTCTGCCTTTCTAGTACTCTTGTATTCAGAAAACAGGATCATGTAGTGCCATGTGCAAATATAAACTCAGTTCTCGCTGGGGGCGATTCCATGGATTTGAAAGTTTGTTGCTTTTGTGTTCTTGCAGCATATGCTCATGCCTACTACTAGACCTCCTGAACTAATTAATTAGAGACCCAAACTTGAAATCCTCCTATGTCGTCAAGCTCAAAAAAACTCGCAGAAATCCCCACTGAAACGTTGTGATGTGGAGCTTTATCATCCACATGTGATTTGCATTTATTTATTAAGCCTTGCAGTAGAAAAGGTTGGTCAAATTAATCTAATTTCTTACCTTTATAAGACAAGTGTACGGCAACAGATTTTTTCCCATAAACACTTTATGGATTCCAGGTCTGAGGGAAGTGTTTTTGAAGCCCCTGCAGCTCCACAGATTTACACTGTGCAGAAGAATAACAAGCCTCTGCGAATGCTCGGCTGAGTTGGCAGGAGCAAGAGACAGGGGAATCATCTAAGAGGAAGAGAGCCCTGGGGTATTGAAGAGAAAGAGGCGAGCGAATACGTTTCCTCTGCAAAACCAATTAGCAAATGACTCCCCGCACCCTGCTCACAGAGATATAAAGGGAATGAGAAATGGTAACACAGCAACACTATATATGTGTGTGTAAGTGGGCGGTGATAGACAGATTTTAAGTGTTCTGTGCATGCTGTCTGGTTTTTGCATGCATGTGTGCTTCATCCCATGCCTTCCTGAGCATCTATTACCCATAAGACACTGAGACACGTCCATGACATTTAAAATAAATCTGCTCCTGTCTGGTAAAAAAAAAAAAAAAAAGGAACAAAATATGCTTTTACAGTAGACAGTAGGCAAGCCAAACTGATTGTTACGTAAAAACACGTACTCCCATATAAGCTGGATGCCAAAAATCTGAATATTATTGTGGGAAATTAGAAATATTAAAAATATTGTGTCTTTTCAATATTTCAGCTCAAAGTACTGCAAAGATGGTTCATTTCGCCATGACTACATAACTCCTGGTTTTCTTCCTGTTCTAAACATAGACTGTATAAAAGATGGACGGTGCTACCATGACGTCACCTGTTGGTTTCTGCACTGGGAAAATGAAGCCAGGGTTTTGCTACTTCCTGGTTGACATCTTGGATTTTTGGAGCCAGTGACGCAAAAATCGTCGGAGGGGGGCGGAGCCATAGGAGCAGCGATTGGTCAGATGGATTGAGAGGCGGGCCCTCTCTGCCCGCCCACATTTACCGCCTTCTGCTCGCTTCATCTGTATGGTCGCTGCCGACTGTCAATCAAGCCAGCCACGCCCCTTGCCCCGCAAAATGTTGACGATTTTTTAAAAATTCAGTATTGATTTATTTTCAGATTGGCCACCTGATCTCTGGATTTGACCATGAAAACTAATAATAAAAATATCCTGAGCTGCAGGAATGCAGTATTTTGTGATCTGTGATCACTTCTTTTCCAATTCAAGTCAGTGGGAGCTAGGGCTTTTTGGAGCCAGCAACTAGTGGACGTAGTGATGTTGCAGGTTTTTGACAGTTCCGGGTTGGCTTCATTTTTCAAGGCCGTCCATCTTTTATACAGTCTATGGTTCTAAAGAGGCTGATTCAGTGTCTACAGCTTTAACAAGGGAATCATCCCTTCAGGAAGAAGACTCTCTGCAGCAGTGATTGGAGGAAAGCAGTTGACCGTGCAGCAGCTGGATGTTCCGAGACGAGGACTTTCAATCACTTCCAACTTTCTCTCTACATAAAAATATCACATAATTCAAAGCACAGCTGTTTTTAACTGTGTTTGCTGAGTTTGTCAGATGCTGCTGCAGTTATAAAGTCAGTAATTTAGTGGTGCAGAGTGGCTCTGAAGTGACTACAGGTTAACATGTTTTAATAGGCTGTGTGTCAGCTACTATTTTACAATCATGCCGTTGTCTAGAGCAGCTTTATTGGGAATTTGGCTTCATGAAAATACAATGTATGTGAGCACAGAGAATAGGAGAGAACAAATTCCTGACTGGATGTCCAGCTGAGTGGGGTTTAGAGGAATGGCAGCACTTCCATATTATCACAGCTTTTATTTGACACCTCCAGCTTTACAAGACACAATAAAAATGGCTTTTCACCGTGTGAGACCTTAAATGACAATAAAACACTGCTGAAAGAGGAACTGGTTTTGCTGCTAATCCATCTAATAGATGCAATATTTCACGAGACAAGTTATATTTTGGACCATCTGGTGGTTCTTTATAAGACGTCACCGAGCTACATCCTCTCGGTAGCACTGTTAGATGTTTAAAATGTCCTTGTCATCCAGCCAACAGAGAGATTTTACTAAAAGCCAAAAATGTCAACCTGGTGCTAGAGGGATTAGCTAAATCCTTAGGGTTCAATGTAAACGTCTACACAAAATGATATAATGGATGTTTCGGTCTCAGCTCAAATGGTTGAGCAACCACTAGAGTCATCATGGTTAAAACCTGGCAAAAGGCACACACCTAATTCCAGTGAAGCACATGATGAAATTTCCCTCAAGACCCATCAGGCAGCGTAACTCTCCTAGTCTTTACCTGACATACCCTGATGATTCCGCTGCTTCGGTGAGCTGAGCTCTTCCTGCAGGCTTTCAGAGTGAGTCTGTCAAGTCAAACTGTCTCCAGGACGGATAACATGGCTGTGACGGTTTGCCTCTAAATCAGATGACTGACAGGCACAGCGGCAATCAAAAATGGATAGGAAGTGGCTCCGAGTCTGAACCTCGACGAAGAACAGACGCCGTATCCTGTGAGGTAGTCGGGCTTTAGATATGAGGTGCAGGCAGAGAGAATTCCCACGCATACCCCATCCACCGCACACACATCCAGTTATCCATCTATCCGGCATATGGTGCTGGACTCAGCTGTCTCTGGGCCTTTGGATAATTTACGCAACAGGTACTGTCATCCAAGCCATCTGATTGGTCAAAGATGTATTCCAGCTCTGCTGATAATTCCCAGAGCAGAGCTGTCCATGCTTTATTGATTACTACACCAACTGTTGCAGCAACAAGGGAGCTAGTTAGTGAGCATTTTTGCTCTCTCCTATTCCTGTTAGTAGGAGGTACTATTTAGGCAGAGTAAGCGCTGCAAAAAGCAAAACCTTAAATTGGTCTCATCCATGAAAAAAGAACCTTTCGTTTATAGAAACAAAGCTAACTCACCATTTTAACCCCTGGTCTTTATGCTTAGTTTCAAATTTGTAACAATAAACCTCTTCACATTAAAAACACATGACTCCAACATACATTAATAAATAGAATCCTCATCCTGAGATAATACTGCCACTCAGAACCAGGGATACATACATGGGAAAGGTGCAGTGGATATTTCGCAGTGCCTTTCATGCAATGTGCACTTGCAATCTCTGTGAAATTAATGTCTGATTTACTACAGCAGCTAGTGTAATTACGCAGTCAGCGATCGGGACTGCCTACTAATCGCATTTTGTGAGTGAAGGAGAGCCTAATGCACACTGTGGTAGAAATTTCTCAAGGGTGGAGCTATTAACAAGCTCAGGAGGAAAAAAAGGAAATGCAGCGAAGCCGAAATATACCACGTAAGTAGACAGTAAAATGTTTTACATGGTTAAAATTTAACTGTGCCTGAGGAACGAAAAAAAAATTAAAAATTGATGATATGAGAAACAATATCAAGATGTAGTAAGAGAATCAAAAGAACAGCTTGCTTACAGTGAAAAAAACAATTTCAAAAAGTTTCAGAATATTGCAGGAGAAGGGAGATGAGCCACTTCTCATGACAGTATACAGCGATGAATAATACATGCGGCAAATGTCACTCAAGACTTGTGTCACATGCAACATGTGCAGAGAAATGTTTACTCCCCATAGTGCTCAAGTTTGCTGAGGAAATGTTAAAGGATAAACATACTATGCAGTAAAAACAAATCAGACGGGTAACAGAAGAAAAAAGTGCAAACGGGGAGCTCCTTTAGTGGTGTGATTCAGAGCAGCAGCAGCAAACTTTTATTTTTGTTTCGTTTCAAAAGCTACTGGTTACTGGGAAATTGCAGGAAAAGTAATCAATCACACTTTGTATGATTTTTCAGAAATGATCCTTAATGTTTCTCTGAATTGATCATTTGAAAAGTTAAAGCATGATTTAATATGTTTTCTAAAGTCATGATGGAAAACTCCAGCGATCCTATCAGGCCACATAAGGGAGCTGTTTCTGCCTCAGCGCACTCTGCAGTAGACGGTGGTGGTGAGTCTGAGCAGCTGTGATTTAGAAAAAAAAAAGTTTTTGCTAATTAACTTGTATTTCACTGTTTTTCATGTATTGTGTTTGCACAATCCTGTCAGGAGTGAACCCAACAACGGAGCTGCTTTGTGTCTGTGCAGGTGAAGAGTCGCGACTTCACTGCTGCGTCTGTGACAAATAGCACAGTGGCTGCAACGCTCGGTTCAGACAGGAGGGATTATGTTCCCGGAGATACGATGGAGTTCTGGATGGGGAAGTCAGGACCGTGTGAGAGTGATAGCGGGTTCAGTTCCGTCGCTGCACACAGCTGCAGCAGCTTTGGGTTCTGGCACCGGCAGAAGAAATTATTACAAATCCATCAGAGATTCAGCTTGACAAAAACCTGAACTGTGCACTTTGAGTCTTTTTTTTCCCACCAAAGTTAGTCAGCTCTTTTCCCATCTTTCTCATGTGGCACCATGAAATGTAGTGTCGATTTTACCCACGAGTATTGGTTGTGTTATATCCTGAAATGTGATAGCAAGCTTTCCAGTTCTGAAATGTAACTTAATGCTGATAACTTACCAAGACATGGCCATAAGTTATGTTAACTCCCTCTGATACCAAGCAGGCTTCTCATTGTGAAGCTGTGGTCATTAGTAGGGATTTAATACACAAATCCAACCTTTTCAGTGTCAAAACTACTGCAAAGATCCATAATTCTTTTTGTTAAACTTGACTTGACTGCTTTCCCTTTTTGTGACATCACATTAAAAAAAGTTTTTGGAAGCAAATAAAAAAAACTCATTATAGCGCACATATGCAGTCAAATGTATTCAAACTCTTCCATTAAAGAAAAGGTAAAATTCACAATATTCACTCAGATAACGAGAAACTGAAAAAAGTAATAATAAATAAAAATTTGATAAATTATAATTTAGTAAAATAAGACATTTTGAATTGTGGTTGAAAAGAATAATAAAAAAATAAATTAAAAAAAAGCTGTCCCGGACAAATTAGAGCACTTTGCTGATGAGCAGTGGGCCAAAATCGAAATACCTGTCAACAGGTGCAGAAGTCTGATTGAGAGTTAAAGAAAACACTTGACGGGTATATATGTATATGTATTCATATTTATGTTGAACCACAATTCAAAAGCAATATTATAATATATAGCAGCTGTTTGTTTTCCTTCTTTAATGGAAGGGTATGAATACATTTGAGGACGACTGTAGGCATGTTTTTTTTTTCTTTCAAAAATCTAGTTTCTGTTAGATTTTTCTTGACATGAATTAACTGGGTGTACTAACCTGCATGTTTCTCTTTCACCCAGTGTGTAATGAAGAAAAAGGAAGCGATTTAACTCGAAATTCACATTTAATTGTGTTATAAAATGCCTTTTAATGTGATCTTTTATTGGTAGTGTTCACTGCGACAAGAGTTTTGTTTATTTATCCAGAGAAAGTCAAGTCATTCAACTTTAAGGATTGCAATCATATCTTTAAAAAAAAGTCTATTTCTTGCACCACAAATGTTGAGGCTTCATGTTCAGCCCCTCACTCCCACCTTCCACAAACCCCTACTTGACTTAGAAGCGCCGGGGTTTTAATTTGCCCACTAAAAGAACAAAAAAACAAAAAATGCAAACAGTCAGCAGCCGTTATGACTGTCAGGTGTGCTACCCACGCATTTAAAGATCTAAAATGATAAGAAACACCTACAAAGTGTCAGGCAGACAGAGAAGGTAGGATGCTGGGTTGTTCTTTAAGTGATTAGTGATTTAGAGTCTGCTCCAGCTGACAGCGGACTGCTCCTGCAGCATCGTGGTGTCTGTGATACCACACAGCCAGTACAGGTGCCAGCACTGAGTCATATGGAGCTGCGCCTCTTATTAGCAGCTACAGTCCACAAAATTAACACTGCTAGTATCAAACCCATTAAAGCAAACAAGGTTCATTCCGACTTGCCGTTCTTGCCAAGCACCACTTGGTCGTGATTTTTCAGGTTGCCAAGTACTTAGATGCACAGATGAAAGTCTATCAGAACTGAGCTGTTGGTTTTACTAATGAACCAGTGTTCCTCACCAAGATGAGGGGAAGTTAGCGGGGGAAGATGTGAGAGGACTGCTGGTTAGAATCTCAACATTATTCAGATGAGCTGCTGTTAAATGATGGAAAACATGGCAGATCCTGAAGGAATTACTGAAACATCAGGTACAATATGTGCAGCTCTGAGCTGTGCAGGCAGCGTGCTGAAGAAGGAACAGGCTCGTAGCTGGAAGGCTGGAGAATGACTTATAGATACACCGTTAAAAATAAATGGTTTTAAAACAATTTTAACTGTAATTTTGTCTGCTGTTATTTTATAGACTGTCCTTGTTTTTTGTTAAACTACAAATAATAGCTTGCAAAATTACAAAAAATGACAGTTTACATGTTAACTGTGAAAAACAGTAAAAAAAAATCTGTTTTTAAAAATGATGATTTGTTGTTTTACTGTTAAAATTACACTATGTTGTACCATCTTAAAATTAGCAAAAAATATTATTTGACAGACATTTGCCATTATTTGAAATTCAAAAATGTTTAGTAAATATTCAAAAATTAAATCACATATTAAATTTTAAAAAAATGTTTTTTCTACTGATTTTCTCTGATTTGCTAAATTACAAATAATATCTATTAAGAATCACAGAAAAAAAAAGGTATTAATATACATATTACTGTAAAAAAAAATTCCAAACTATACATAATGTCCACATAATGTTCTTTTATAATGTCTGACCAAACAATTACACTGTTTTTCTGTACTTAAATCAACTAAAAATATAATTATTTTGCAGATATTTATGTATTTATGTGTTTTACAGTTTCATAATATTTCATTATGTTTAACTGTATTTTTTTTCTTGCATCCTTGTGGCCAGACTAACGCCAGATCTCCATTTTTTTCAGCGTGCCAGATGCCACTTTTATACTTCTGTCTTCAATTTATTTCAATCTCAAACATAAAGTCAAATTGAAGGGAGCTTTTCTTGGTTCGATACTAATACAATTACTTGACAAAGCCTCCAACCTGAATGATAAACTAAACCTTCCAACGCTGTAACAAATCATCTTTCCTAAAATCCTCCCTGTGACCCTCTCTGATCTGTTCTTACATGGTTAAGGTTTGGTTGCAGTCAGACACAATACCTCTCTGTGTCAAGCTTAGTTAAGGTAAGTGAGATAAAGTCTCAACACCCAGCTCCCAATTGTTCACGTAACATTTTAAAATTCCCACCTTCACTCCAGCATCCACCGGCAGGCTCTCCTTCCCCTGTGGGGAAATTATTGTCACTCCCCACTGCCTGCTGTTCTGAGTTTCCCTCTGGGGAGTGACAGACTAGACGGCAAGCATCAGCAGCGTACATACGCTACAGACACACAGTAATCTATTCCGTATTAGCCGACCGAATTCTGCTGTTTTTCTCTCTTAGAGCACAATGACCCCATTCCAGGTAGTGAATATCTGAGTGAGGTATTGGTGGCACAAGAAGGAAACACATCTTTGAGGTAATTTACAGCAGATGTATGCTTCCTAGACTCCATGCAGAGTGAAGGATTGTTGGAATTCAACCAACAGGGGCTACGGGGACATGCTAATGCTCAGTCCTCTGCAGAGCCAACAGCACGTTGGCCCTTGGCAATGATGCTATGCGTAGGTTGAAAGCTGGCTGGTTGAATGGCTGGCCTGAACCCGGAAGGGTAAATACTCTTTTCAGTATAATGAACACTGCACATGTATATGAGCACTGTCGGTGCAGAGTTGCAAGATATAAAGTCTGCTGATTTAGATGAACTTTATACGTTGCAAACATTATTTCTGATGGGTTTTTGACATTTCAATGTTGGTAATTGCATTAAGAAAATATTGTGTGCAATCTAAACTCAAATTTGTAGTAGTTGAATTAGAATTAAATTCAAGTTGTAGTCACTAAACTACATGTTCTCTGGAACTTAAGTTTTTGTCTGCAACAGGATCAGAACTGAGGGGTGGCTATGGCGATCTCAGACTAAAACCTGGGGACTGTAGTACTGTACAGTATTCATAGTACTTGTGAGATCCAAACACTAATGCAATTTAAGCTGTAACATCAACGCCTAAAAAAGTATTCATTTGCTCCACCCAGTCTAGATTATATATATACACTCCTGATCAAAATCTTAAGACCAGTTAAAAAATTGCATGAATTTCCATTTTGCACTTTTGGATCTTAGGAAGCTTCTAAGCAGAGCTTCAAAATGCAAAACGAAGAAATAGGAACAAGAGACACTGTGAAGATCTCTTGATGGCAAAGGCAAAAAAGCTCACCATGTTTGAACGTGGTAGGATTGTTGAGCTGCATAAACAAGGCCTCTCACAACGTGCCATCGCTGCTGAGGTTGGACGCAGTAAGACAGTCATTTTGCATTTCATAAAAGATCCTCAGGGTTATGGAACAAAAAAATCAAGTGGTAGATGGTCCTGATGGCTTCCAACGTTGCTGGCATGACAAGGAGATGCCACCTGAGATGTTTTCTACGCAGCACAGTGGAGGAGGCGCCATCATGATCTGGGGTGCTTTTTCCTTCAATGGAACAAATGAGCTCCAGGTTGTGCGGGGGCGTCAAACAGCAGCTGGCTATGTGGAGATGTTGCAGCGAGCATCCCTCATGACTGTGTGGGGTTTTTCAGCAGGACAATGCTCCAACTCACAATGCCCGTCTGATCAAGACCTTTTCCAGGAGAATAAAATCACTCTTTTGGATCATCCAGCGTGTTCCCCTGATCTTAATCCAGTTGAGAACATTTGGTAATGGATGGCAAGGGAAGTTTATAAAAATGGACATCAGTTCCAGACAGTGGAAGCCCTTCACGAAGCCATCTTCACCACTTGGAGCAACATTCCCACTAGCCTTTTGGAAACACTTGCATCAAGCATGCCAAAACGAATTGTTGAGGTGATCGACAATAATGGTGGAGCTACTCATTACTGAGTCAGTTTTTCTGTTTTAGGAGGTTTTTGGGGTTTTTTTGAGCTGTAGTCTTAAACTTTTGATCAGCTGATGAACAGCCTATTTGAGTTAAATCGTTGTTTTCAATAAATTGCCTGCTCACAACTTTTGGTCTCTTGTTTCTTCTTTTTGCATTTTGAAGCTCTACCTAGAATCTTCCTAAGATCCAACAGCGCAAAATGCAAATTCATGCAATTTTTTAAACTGGTCTTAAGATTTTGATCAGGAGTTTATATATATTTATATTTTAAATCAGCTGAGGGTCGCAAAAGCTAATTTTAAATGAGTCATCGTGCTGTTACATGGAAGTCCTTCCTGCCCACTGTGAGTAACGGTCTCAGCCTGGTTGCCTCTATAAAACTCATCTGACTACGCCACCAATGCAGTAAGATGCAAATATCCTTGTGTCATATCTTGGTTATGATTCTCAAAATTGCACTTGTCAGTTACACGTTAACACAAAAAAAAAAGATGTTTTGTTCCCACTGAAATCTCAGTTTGTTGGTTTTAACATGCACCTGCTGTAAACTGAGAATATTGACAGGTTTATTTATTATGACGCTGACCCTGTTGCAGACCCATCTCGGTTTGCACGGCTACCTTAAACACCACCTGACTGCACAAACAGTTTAACTTGGAGTTTAATTGCAGGTTTCACACACCAAAGCGATGGAAAAACACAACCTGGGTGAGTGACATTTGATAAAAGGCTGATATCTGCCTCGCGTATTGACCTAAAAGCCGGAGCAGGGAACTCTCTGTCCTCCATCAGCGACTGCTGTCAAAGTATTTTTGAGCCGAGCACTTAACCGTCCAGCTGCTCCGGTGGAACAGCTCAGTGACCGTCAGTACAAGCCGGTGCTTGTACTCTGCAACTCCCAAATGAAAATGCGCGTTAGTGAATGAGTATGAAGCAGGGCTACCTTTAGGAGAGTGTATTTGATATTTTTACAGTAGGGAATTCAATTTTGCGGAACAATTTTCATTTGGATTAATTTCGCTTTTTTTTTTTTATAGATAATAAATTTAATAGCACTGTATCACGGCATTGGCGGGTGGGAAAGTAGGTTACGTTTGCATAATAATAAACATGGAACCAAGCCATATCATTTCCCTTTGTCTGATTTAAGCTTTGATAACATCATCTCGCTATGACCTATATTCCGAGTTCATCATTTCCCAGCTGTGCTACATCATCTTTTCCTTTTTTGTTTCCCCCCCCGCCCTCCTGCTCCTGTGTTATTTTTTGCTGTTTCCAGAGGACACTGATGATTCATACTCTAATTCACCAGTTTGGGGTATTTGTGTGAAAAATGCGGAGAGAGGGAATAGCGAGAGACAAATGAAGAGAGGCGGAGAAGAGATAGAGACACAGCGGTGGAGAGTGGGTAAAGAGATAAGAGGGAGAGATTGTGAGCCAAGGAGGGAGACTTAGGAGCTATTTTTAGTCTCCAGCTGTGTGAGTCATTCTGAAACAGTGTTGAGGAGACCCACTGCTAGCGCAAGAGGGGATTGCAACAGTGACACACATGACGCTTTGAAGCTCCGTCCCTCCTATAGACAAACATGTATTAAATATGTGCACCAATCTGGCTGGTTACGCATCGGCGGCACTGGATTAGCATAAAGCTCCATGGAAAATTATTCGTAATTGAACGAGCCTTGATCCTGTGTTCTAAAGTGTGTCGAATGAGACACGGTTTGCAGCATCATTTATTATTCTCTCATCCAACACACATATCTGATACATGCGAGGGGATGTAGAAGTTCACATGCTGGTTTTAATCCAATTAAAGCTCGTTAGGACGCAAACACTGGGGTTTGTTTTGCCGTGATTTAATATCTTCAGGTTGCATGAAATCGGGGCAGCAAGTTAAACATGTATAAAGCAAAACTGGGTTGAGACGTCTATACGTGGGTCTGCGCAAAACTAGGTGAAGGTCTCGTGGCAGATAAGAAAGAAAAACTTTTGTTTAGTTTTGCAGCATGGGAGGAGATAGTGTGGAGAAGAAGCTGAACTGGAGACACAAAACACGAGGCTTAACTTGAGGAATAAAGTTATTTGGTTGTCGCTTGTAGGTCAGAATTTGTTTCCACTACGGTAGGATGAGGTACGTTTAACAATCGCAGCTTTCTGTTTCTAAACCTGTGTGGTGTCAAAAGAAAAAAACAAAAGAACACGATCCATTTATCTGCTGTCGATAGGACCGAATTTTGGAATAAAAAACACAGAATACATTTATTTTAGACACATTTAAAGGAGTAAAATGCTGAAATCAATTCATTTAAGCTTAGACATGCCTGTGTCTTCGTCATATGTGGTTTCTGAGCATTTGCGTGAACGTTTTTCTCACACAGGCTCCATTAACCCATTTCCAGGCTGCTAAATAGATCCCTTCTGTAATATACGGGTGCCAGCTGCTTCTCCTGCAGTCTGTAATTTGAAATGAACAGAGAAGTTACACAAAGCATGCAAAAACCGAATGAAAATACTAAATCAACTGGCACTCTTCACCCTAAATCAAATCTTAATCATTCGTTACACAAAGTGCATTTTAATTCCCCAAAACCAAGACGGTTGCAAGTGTTGCATCCCCACAAGCGCTTCAGAAAAAAAAAAAAAGCCGTATGGATTCAGTGGAAGTAAGTCAAGGTTGAAACAATGCAGCAAAATCCAACAAATCCTCCAAAGTAAATGGCACACAAGGTTGTTTCTCCGTTCTTCTTGCCTCATTGCCTTCCAAAGCCCGAACAAATCTCCTTTGCAGAAGCACCGTACCCTCTTCGAAGTTCGTGTCACTCCCGACTTCCCGCTGCGCTGAGCTTAGACAGGTTAGTTAAGCTTCACACATTGCAGTGAAGCAGTGTTGCTCAGTGCACGGCTCACCAAACCCCAGACCCCTGCAGCGAGTTTTAGACACACGTTATCTTAAAAAAAATAATAAAATAGCCAAAATTCATCAGAGACAGAAACTACAGAATCATCAGATGGTGAACTTTCCAACAGTCTGTTAGTGCAGTCGGGAAAATTATCCAAATCTAAGCTTAAATTGTGAGACGTCATCAAAATGTATTACTTTATTTGAGATGTCGCCTTTAAAAACAAACCATTTGCACCAGATTCTGTAAAATTCTGCACTCCTGTGCATGTAAGTTGTAAAATATCTATAGTATCGACATTATTTCTTGCGTTTGTAACATGTTTGGACACTTGGACTGTGTGGAATAATGCAGAAGTAAATGTCTGAGTTCTCTCTGATGGTGATTGTGCAGTGAAAAATGAGCTCACAGTGAATAAAAATGTGACAGGAGCAAAAAAAGAGAGAGAAAAAATGGCCAGAAAAAGTGCAGACTGTTAGCATTCATGGCAGCAATGTTTAGAAGATTAGCTGTTAAAAATGAGTTTGTGTTCTGACATTATTTTTCAGAATTTTTACTTTTTTCTCAGAATTTGAAGCTTCAAGTCTGTAGCAACTTGATGCAGCTAATATTAGAAATGTCATACAGAGAGACTTAAAGACCCCTCTGAGAATTCTCTAATGCCACAGATGGCGGTTCTATGACACGTGTCTCGCTCTTCCCCTTCAAAAGTCGACCGTCTGCCTAACAACAGCCAAACTGGGAAAGTAAAACTTGTTGGAAAAAACATTTTTTAAACTGCATTTAGGGACAAAGTCACCAAACATTGTCAGCAGTTTTTTTTAATCAGATTTGACTGTTATATATATACATTGATTAAATTCACTTAAAATAAGGCTCTTTTCCTGAATTTCATCTCCTGGGGCAATATATACGAGTTCTCCCCTTCAGACGATCAACCATCACGTCTACAAAGAGATCCTGCAGCGTTTGCTTCGTTTAGACGAGGCGAGAGTTGTGGCAGGACCAGTCATGGCTGCTTCAACATTTCAACCTGCTCACAGCGCCCTGAGCATCTGACAGTTCCTGGCTGAGAAGAACATCTCCGTGCTGGAGCAACCTCCCTACTCACCCCACTGGGATTATTTCCTCTTCCCCAAGCTCAAGGGGGTCATCAAGGGGACGCATTTTGAAGACATGGACGACATCAAGATGGCTGTAACAATGGAGCTGTGGAGGATCCCAGAAGGAGTGCATGGTAGTGTGGCCGAGAAGGCTGGGAAAGTGTGTTACACTCCAGGGGGATTTCTTGGAAGGGGAAAACCTGTAGTTTGGATTTGAAATATATCTTTTGTGACACCAGTCCCAAAACTCCTGAAACTTTTTTGACACACCTCGTACGTAAAATTAAGCTAAAACGCATCACTTTCTGAACATCTCTTCATGCATAGACACTACAATTTACCAATGTTCCCTAAATGCCTCACATGCAGGATACTACAGATGTCACAAAGCAGCAGCTCAGACACATCTGCAATCAAGAATTACTTTGAAAAGAGGGAAATAACATGTTCTAATGCCAGATTTACCCAAGTTACAACTAAGTGACCTTATGTACATGAGCTGTTCTATTAAACGTCAGTCATGTTTATTTAACCAGCAGTCCTACTTCACATATCTCATTCTTGCTAACACAAATCCTAGCCTCTGTTCTACTTCTTTTAATACGCAGCCAGTTTCAAGAGAAGTAACTTTCATTGTTGTTAATGTTTTGCAATAGAGGTAGCTTCCTACTGACCACCAGTGTGACCTTGCTGCAGGTTAGCAGCCTATAACAGGTAATGTATTGATGTTCAAATAAAAACAAAAGACCTTTCAGGCTTTAATTCCAATTTGTTAAATTTGTCATATTTGTGTGTTTAATCTGCGGCCATGAGTCACGCAGCACACAGTATTTTTCTCCTTTTTTAATTACTGTGACTTTTTCCGTGTGTTATGAAACAGACAGATTTGCTCAACTCTTTGTGTGATCTCATGCAATTAAGGCGTTAAAAGCTTCGCAGTTTTTGGATGCTATCTAATTTGATTTAAAAAGCCTTGAGACACAGCCTCAGTGGTTCCAGACAGGTTGCATTTATTCCTTCTAATGGCAAACATCGTGTTTTTTTTTTTAACCAGGCGTGGCTTTAATGTATTTCTGTCGACCACGTGCTCAGACTGATCCTGCAGATTTTAGTGTATCTGACACATTTGTTGCCGTACGCAGTGAAATGCTTTCACATGTTGCATAGTCATGTCTGCGTGGTGTCTTTCTGCTGCGATATAACTATTCTGATCTCTATTCCTCAGTTTTATATGCAGGAATCATCCTTTCCTCCTGCAGAGGTTTTGGCAAACCATAAGAGGCTATACACGGTGGGAATGATTAAGGCGCTGTTTGAAAGCTCAGCCCATTTGAACTCTGTTCCCTACCGTTCCTTTTCTGAATCATCATCTTATGAGCACAGCTAACGTTCCTTATCTCCCTTACACCTGCCCTCATTTCTGCTTGCTTCCCCTCACCGCCATCTCTCTCTCTCTCTCTCTCTCTCTCTTTTCATTTTTCTTTACAGTCACAGATTATATTTCAAGGCGAGATGAGGTAATTGTGTTTCTAACCCCATTGAAGTTAAAACTGCACAAGGGAGGAGGCAATCTCTTCGGAAAAGGTGATTTGTGCCCGAGCGGATGATCAAGTGCGTGTGTGTATGAAGTGGGTGGTTGGTTTTGGGAGGAAGGGGTGCATTCAGAAATGATGCAAAAGCCTCCTGTTGAGGTACAAATAATGGGATGTATAGGTTTGATCTCTGGAAGGTTAAAAAAATAAAATAATATCATCAGGTGATGCAACTTATACGCCACTTCAGACCTCTGCCCGCATTATTTTTTGGATGATGCTCTGCTCAATATTACAACAGCACTAACTGTAGAGCATTATTTAGCATTGGAGGAATGTTTTGTGATGACTGAGGAAACACACTTAAACGTCAATTCAATTCAGCAAAGTCAACCAAAAGACTGCACTAGAAAATAACACCTCCTCCACTGAACTCCACTAAAAACGAGCCATTTAAAGCCATTTCACAGACAGTTAGACGATTCCACTGATCAACAATGTTTGTTAGGCTCATTTGTAAAGTAATGGCAGTTCCCGACACTGTCCACATGGGCTAAAGGACGCCTTCATCTGCACCATTTAGGGTTTGGTATGAGTTGATTGTACACAGTAATTATAGAAAACTGAAAATTATTACATTGTTTTTCCATATAACCAACGTGTAGCCCAACAGTTTAACCTCATATATATAATGTTATCTGTTCATTCATTGCATGTTGCTCACTCTGTCAACTGTTAGCTGCTACTCTGAGCTATTTCACCCTTTTATACACAACTAGTTGGCTAATTTTTTAACTGTTTAACCTTATTTTTCAATTTGCGACGAATGTAAAAGTTGTGTTTATTTTATAATCATGCATTACTTAGTTTTATATTTCCTGGATATGTCTGTTAGCCATTACTTTGAACTAACAAACCTTATTTCTTAGTGAAGGTTAACTATGACAATTGTTTTTATTTAATTTCCATTTCTATATGTACTCATTATGAATCCAGTTTGTAATCCTAATGTTTATTTTTATTTTACTCATTTAAATAACTTCTGCTCATACTCTACAAGTATTTTAAATGTGTAAATGTGACATTAAATTGTATTTATCTGTGTCATTAAAAACACATTAAATCCCCTCGAATTCAATGTTGTGTAAAAAATAAAAACATCTTTAAAGGAATGGTCACTGCTTTTCATAAACGGTGTCACAAAGGAGGAACATCGGGGAGGTCGAGAAGAAGACATGCTGCTTGTTTCACATCATCAGGTAGCTGAGTTTTCTAGTCGTGAAAGTAAAAATGAGTCATGACTACCACTGTCGGCTGGATTACTCAGACTCCCCCATTTCACTTAGACCTGAGTATGAATAATTCACAAAGTCATTAACCTAAGCAATTTGCCCATAGCTCTCTCCTCCAGCCTATGCAAAAAAAAAAAAAGCTCTATTTGTGGAGTTCTAACCCAGAATATGTCCGACCAAATTTCAGAGGGTTCAAAGTTTTCTCTGGGGCAGCGGCCTGCCATGATGATGATGATGACGATGGCAACAAAGATTTGTTATATAATTCAGTCACGGGAAAGTGTTTTGGGGGATCTTACAAATAGAATATGCCTGTGAGCGTGCTGTGTCACAATATCTGTGGGTTTAAATAAATAAAACCAAATAAACCAAATAAATAAATAAAAATCTTGGCTTGTTCTTGGATGTGAAGATTAAAAGTCCTGCCTGAGCTTTAACCTTCATCCATCCTCCAAAGCAAACCACAATCTCTCTATTCCTGATACACATGTTAAATATGACACCATTTAAATTGCATCACTTCTACATGAGCTTTGATGCTTATGCCATTATAAAAATGCACGTATATATTCTATTTTTCCCTCAAAGCTTTCTGTCAAAAGTTAGTCCAAAAGCTAATAAACAAACATCACATACTCTACATGGTAATGCATCTCATTTTTAAAAAAAAAGCATAGCACATCAATGTTTCATGACTTTGAATAATCTTGGTCCTGCCGTGCCCTCTGCGATGAAAAATACATGCACGACATATTGATGAACATTTCCGCTCGACTGACAGAAATGACACGCAATAAATCAGGAAATGCCTGAAAACTGATAAGAATCAATATGACACGTTTGAAATTATATTTTACCCTCCTCTGACATACAGTTAATGCGCAGATTCACGATAATATCCGAGGATGTCCGCGAGAGTGATTGAACTGATGAATACCAATGACATTGAGCTTACATTAAGCTGCATGGTACCGTCACACGAAGCAGCGCGTCTTCAGAATTTATAAATGTATATAGCTGTGACTGAATTTCAAACCGGTCCATCGTATGTGGTGAGTTCAGTTCAAACGATAGCTATTAATTAATTCCCGACTGGTTCAGAAAGCTTGTGTGGCTATTTGACAGGCAACAATGTAAACAGACAGCAACATCAAGAGCACTGAGATATTATCAGAATAATAGGCTATTACAGGATATTAAGGATTCTCCAGAGGACTGCAGACAAACAGCTCTATCAGAACACTCAATAAAAAAGAACACAAAATGGCATATTTCACATTTAAAAAGAAGAACTTGTGTCTCTCAGCAAAGAAATTCTAAAGGTCAGCAAAGCAAGTTCACCCAATTTGGATGTTATCAATTTATTAAATGTCCATTATAGTCACAGATCATTCCCATAGCATTTGGACCCACTCAGTAGGCTTCCATTATCCCCGTTATGTTATGTTATCACCTCATTTAATAGAAGTGGAGCTGTGGTTTTGCACCTACATTTGGGGCTTGAAGGGGTTGCTGGAGGTGCTAGACAGCAGACTTTCAGCTCTTGGAACATAATTATAGCTTTATTTTTTTCACTTAAGTCTTGTTTTGACTTTCAATTTAACCCGCTGTTTTTTTCCCCTCTGAGTTTCCCTCCGTCTTCAGGCACCAACACTACTTTGCTAGGTTTAGAGAAGGATACCGGTTTGGATTAAACTACATCCCGTTGCTACGATTACCACATGCTGCAAAGCTCCATTTTGCACATTTCCAGGATGATGACTCCACCTGAGACTTTGTATGCACTTATTCACGTGGCCAGAAGAGGTTGCCTGTGTTATCGAGGTTACTTTGTGTTTATTGGATGTTAATGTGTCTACGGAACCAGTAGACGCACATCATTCTACATGATCTGCAATGATATTGGCCATTTAATGGGATGATAACGTCTAAATCAGTACAAGTTGCTCGACAAAGCTACAGGACATGGACTTGCACCCTGTACCAGCTGTGATGGGTGAAGTCTGACCCTCCTCCTCAAAGCTCTGTAAAGTGAGGGAACAACCCTGCTACGTTTAGTAGGGGGGCAGGTTGAATAGAGTTGAACTATCTGCACCTTAAATAAGACGGTTATGGTAAATATGAACACAACACATTGGTCCATGTTTGCCCTTTGGAGTCCAACTCGGTTTAAATCTGGTGACGGTAAAGGCCGTAACATATGATTCCCATCATTTACATACTCATCAATCCATCAACAGTGCTCTTTTCATCATGGAAGACACCACTCCCACCACCAGATCCTCACTGGAGCAGTCAAGGCTTCGTGTTTTCCCTTCACCCGTCTGTATTCCAAGGTTATTCAAGTAATGTAACACGTAGTTCTGTGCAGAGGTGTGGAGAGTTCACGAGTCACGTGTGCAGTTCCAGTACGAAAAGTCAAGCATTTCAATAGTCCAAGGCTTCTTTGACAATTGCTCTGTCTGCCTGAGATTGGCTCGAGACTGCCTTTATCTTTGCTTGACTTATACTTTCAGCCATTCTCCTTCCGAGACTAATTATAGACCGCAATTCATGTTTGCTGAATGCTTTGAATGAGCTTGAGGATGGTTTAGAACCTCGGTGATAGAGATTTAATGTGATATTTTATCATCTGCCTTTTATTATATTCTAATTGATTTGAGATTCCATTATAAGCCGCCTTGAAAAGCATTATGTGACACTTTGATTATTCCCTTTCTTGCATTTTTAATTGACTTAAAGAAATCTGATGTATTTGACGAATTTGCATTACTCTGGAATCTTGTGCGTCGAGGTTCTGTTCCAGGAAAAAGAACATCAAAGTCCTATTGATGCTTGTAGCTACGCAACATAGTGTTTTGTGGCTGGATTCATGTGTGTAGACAGGATGTATTTTTTACCTTTAAGTACCTGTGTTACTGTAATTGCCTGAATGAGAGCTGCACCGAGCGACCCGGACATGATGTCATGTGTTGCTGCACTACCTATACTTCTACAACTAAATATAACTTTTTTTTTTTTTCTCGCAAATGTACTTCTGATCTGTTTCGGATGAGAGGCTCAATATGAGTTTCTTCCTTTGCACCAATACAGATATAAGTCGGTGACGTGTTTAACTGATCTTGACACTAAGCCTTTAAACAGGAAAGGAAGTAAGTAAAATGTACTTTCTTGAAGATTTCTTCGCCACATGATTACATTCACCTCATCTGCTCTGGGTGAAACCATTTTTTTGAGGGGGATGTTTTTACACTCTTGGTTTTCTTTTGGGAAAACAAAGTGACTCTTTAAGTGAATCTTAATTAAACAACGAGCTACAATAGCCTTCATTTATAGCCAATGATGGTATTGACAATTACCTCTAGACATGGTGATTGATGGTATGTTTTTGCCCGTCGGGTGAATCAGTTTCCTTGTTACCGGAGTTCGTGTCAAACTGCTGCAGGCTCAGCATCGTCTTTATTTTATTTCCTCTGACCCAAACACTGCCCTGATTAAAACGATATAGATCATCCTCCTTCCTGGATAGTAAATGATGACTGGTGCACACACGGACATGTAAACCGCATGAACCTCTGACGCACTCAAAGCTGATTATAAAGCTTCCACCACCAGCGTGCTGATTCTGGCTTCACCTGCAGTTTTGTGCACGGCAAAACCCCTAAAAGGGACAGGGACAGTGCGAGGTGAAATGGTGAGAATTATGTAAAACTTATTTAAACTCACTGATCTAAAGCTGCGCTGGGCTAATCTCAAAACATTCGGCGCTTAAGCCCTGACAGAAAGCACTTAGCGAGACCACTGGGGAGGCGAGAATTCCTCACTCTCACTTTCTCTCTGCAGAGTTTTTAGTTTTCTTTTACAGCTGCTCGAGAGTGTTGAACTGCTGACCTCGTGAGCACAGGCCTGCTTATCCAATCTTTAGGGAGGAAAACTGCAGATATGTACTCGGTTCCAAAAAAAAAAACTTGCAGCTCCAGGTGACTCAGCGTGTGAAAACAGCTAAGTTTCAAGACTTAAATCTGACTGCAGACCAACATGACTTTGGCGTGCTGTGCACAAGACAGTGTATTAAGAATAGATTAAAACAGACATAAAAGGAACTGCAAACCGAAACACTTCATGTTATAATGTGCTAACAATGGTAATGACACTGCCAGTAGATTGATTTTTGGGTTTAGACATGGTGAGATATTGTGATCACGTAGCGATGGAGCTGCTTTCTGTCCAGCCCCATGCATTTAAAAATCTCTCATAACAGTATCATCCTCGTGCTTATTAACAACAGAATCTGGCCATGTCTCAACCTAGAGGGCTTAAAGGGCTGCTCACGTACTTCTAAAACTGAAATAAATAAATAAATAAATAAATTTTAAAAATCCACTAACTACGATATTTTAGTGGAACTAATTCTCTGTGATCGTTGTTCCCAAACAGATGTATTTCAACAGTGACCCCTCTTTCAACCACATACAAGAAAACCTCTACTCTGATTCTGTAGCAAAAAATTGTAAAGACAAAATGCATCTGTAAATGAAAATGTAAATAATATATATCGAAATTAAGAACCCAGATTTGCATTACTTCATGTGTGCATGACTTAGGTTAAGCTGTGGCTTTGGTTGAAGTTTAAAGATGGTGAGAAAGTTTTGGTACAAGTGGTACAAACTGCTGAACAATGAAGACTGAGCCAGAACCTACAGCCACAAGAAAGAAAGATAAGGCTGCATGGACACAGTGGGGTGTCTCAACTAGGTGGGAGTCCTCAACAAGGACACTCTTGCATGTAATTACCTCATGCCATTTAAATTGTAATTATCTGATGAGCATAATCAACAGTTTAAAAAAGCATAACTTTGGCAACCGGTCCAGATTTTAATTCAATTTAGGGTTACATCACAAGCTTATGCACTGTATATGACTTTTATTGTACTTCTACAGGCCTGCATAAGCAAATAAGAGTAAAGAAAATGAGAAACAAACCAAAAAGAAGATTAATTTTGCCCATCCAGAGTAAGCAATGATCTCTGTAATCTTTTTCTAATGTACAATGTTTCATGTTATAACAAGACAACCTTTCTTGTTATAATTAGTAATAACGTGAAGATCTGTATATTTTTTTAACATGAATAGATCAGCTCATAATATGAAATACATCACTATATACACATAAGTCCAGCAGAAAATGTCAGAAACAAAACTATAGCACATCACGTGTAAATTATATAAAACGTTATGTCAATGTGTTAACATTTTCTTTCAAAAACGTTTTATGCTCTACAGACATAAATGCGATACCCTGTAAAAGCCCCACACTCTTGTCATGACGTGTAACTTATGCAACTCTCAGTAAAACATGCTCTCTGTAATAATAGAGGAAAGTCAACATTGCTTTCAAAGTACACAGTATGTCTGCATATAAAAAAGAAGCTATATGTTAAAGGAGAAGTGCTGCTTAGCTTTTGGTCGTGAATTTATGCATTTTTAAAAACAAAAAAAATTACCAAGACACGAAAAATACCAAATAAAGAAGTAAATAAATGAATGCATGAATAAAGCATAAGTATGAATAGATGGATCCTATGACAGTTATGGCATTTAGCAGGATTTTTCATTAATATTTCATATTATTAACAGTCGAAGGAGACTGCAAGGAGAGCAATCCAAAGCTGTGTTTAAGATCAAAATAGATTCTGCATGATATGAATATCAATCAGTGTATAAACACAGCAGCGAAACCTGTGATGTGGGACATATCTCTGTGAAAATGATGCCAGAAAATGCAAATGTGGCGCTGCATATAACATTAATATAAATGTCATCATGACTTGCACAGGCTTCTCTCTTGTCAGCTGGCCCTGACTCCAGTGTATTCTGCACATGTGAAAAGCCAGGGTGCACTGTGGATATCTATAGCCGAGGCCATAAATCCATTTTCTAATGCTGATTCCAAAACACCTGACCTTTAGCTTGCTGCGAGTGTCTGTATAAACAAATGGCATTGCTCCAGCGATGCTGTAAGCCTGGTCTTTGTTTTGCAGGAGGCCGCGCACCGTTGATGTTTCAATTTGTGCTGTCCGAGAAATGTCAAGTTAATTTTTTCCGGAGTGATGGAATTGTTGAAGTGCTGGTTTTGTCATAAAAGCATCCTCTCTCTCTATTCCTGTGCATTTCTCTTACCAGCCGATTTGGTTCTCTCTCCACTTTCCTCTTATCTTATGCTTTTACCCGTATTATCTAAAAACACTTCTCCCAGCCTCTGAGGGCAGCTATTGATTTTGAATTATGATAGAACTTATGTTTGCATTGTAGCAGACAGTGGAAAAGACTTTTGTGCGGACCAGAGTTGTAACACAATTCCAATACAGAACATAGAATGATTTTTAATCCTTTTAACAAGCCAGAGCATCCACTTTTGATTGATTTTATTGGCTGGTTTTAATGTTGCCAGTTACCTAAGTGGATTTGATTGCTACATGCTGACAATTAAGCATGTGCCCTGAGGGTTTCCCAAGCTGTAAGTGAACCTTATAAAAAGCGTTTGCTTATGTCATTAGTTAAACAGAAAGTAAAGATTATAATCCAAATAATAATAAAGGGGCAATGACTAGACTTGGGGAGCAACAAAATACAAGAAACTGTGTTATGTATTTATGATACAAAAAAGTCATTTGACAGAGAAAAGTTGTCATCATCCATCCATCCATTATCTATGCACCACTTAATCCTCACTGGGGTCACAGAGGGCTGGAGCCTATCCCAGCTGACTTAGGGCGAAGGCAGGAGACACCAGTTACCAGTCTATCACAGGGCTACACCTAGAGACCAAGCAAACTCCCATTCACACCTATGGACAATTTAGAATCACCAACTAACCTCAACATGTTTTTGGACTGTGTGGGAGGAAGCCGGAGAACCCAGAGAGAACCCACGCTGCACGGGGAGAACAGGCAAACTCCATGCATAAAGATCCTGGGTGTCCTCACCGAGACGTGAACTGGCGGCCTTGTAGCTGCGAGGCAATGGTGCTACCCACCTCTCCACCTTGCAGCTCCAAGTTGCAATCAGATGCATAATAAATTTTATAAAAATGGAAATCATTAGCAGGATTGGAAGTATATTTTAAACAGGTTAAAGAATGTTAGAGAGATATATGCTGGTGGCTTTTCACTCTCTGTCTGCTCAAAACAACAAATATAACACTATAAATACACATTTCTCAATCTGTTTTTTTTATAATGGAGTTTTTAGTGGGTGCCTATTGGAGCCAGAACCTGGTGGCACTCGGTGGTATTGTCTTTTTGACATTCCCAGTTGGCTTCGCTTTAAAGATCCAGTCGCTACATCCATTTGTCTATAGCCCTGAAACATCACAGCCGACCCAAAAGCCAAAGCCGACAAAGTCTTTGGTTGACACACACAGAACTCCTTCAGTGTGATTTTGCTTATAAAAACATATCCGCAGCATCAAAAAGCTGCCAGATCCAAAGGGAAAGAGTTGTGGGCATTTAAGCCCGAGGCACAACAGCGATCGCTTCATTAATTAGGCTGCTTATAAATTACTACACTGTTTACTTTTTCTTCACTTCAGAGACGGATGAGCTGCCAACCACAGTCACAGTTCTTAGCTACAGTTAAATCATTTGCCACATAGCGGCCGTCCTCAGGTTGAGCCCTGAGCTCCATCACAGCTGTCAGGATATTTTCACTTTACTGTAAAACCGTAATCTGTTTACTAAAGTCAGAAACACTGTTATGTGATGTGAGGGGGGGTTTCATCGTGGACATTTTTCAGTTTCACAATCTCACATTGTGATATCTGCAGCAGCACCAACACTGTGGGTATGGATTGTTCCTGTATAGAACCTGACCTTTCTAATCCTTGAACTACAATGGATTTAAGAGTATTTGAAGCTACTGCTGCTGTAGTTACATAAATGATCATTATATGTAAATTTTCAACATTTAGGAAACAATAAAATAAAAAAAACTTGTCAGCAACACAGTCAACAAATTTTGTAAAATGTGCGATTTCAAACTTTTCCCCCTCAAGTACACAACAGTATCTCATCTGCTGGACTATTTAAAGGGCCAGTACACTAAAATAAATGACTATTAAATGACATTATTTCTCTATATTATGTATATATCCACAAAGTGACACCCACCCAGCCCCCACAGAATCTAACTCCAACTGTTAAATAGCTATACTTTATATAAAAGGCTTGATTTTATCTGGAAATAAACTTCAGAAATATAAAAATAACACAGAGAAATCAAGTTGTAATACTTGGGTTAGGCTTCCAAATTTTGAAAGACCGTTTCTGTGACTATATTTATACATAAAGGATGCCTTCAGGTTATACATAAAATGTATGAAATTTGAATAATTGCAATGTCTGACCACATCAAAACAGGTTCAACTGACAAATTACATGTAACTCAGAATCTATAAATATCCTTTTTTTCTTTTTAAAAAAAAATCTCCTACATGACCCAAAAGTTGGCTTTCACTGTATAAGCAGAGGAGGATTTAACTTCCGATGTCACATTCCTGCTCGTACACGCATGTCTTATAGTCAGATTTAAGGTGAGCACAGAGAAGCATTTTCCCTTCTGCAGATGAATATGAAAACAGCCTCCTCGTGTCAAACTCTGCACCGACATCGCTCTATACAGTGAGGGAGCAGCAAAACATTTTTTTTGGAGTGGAGGTGGACTTGAATTATGGTGTAAAGTCAGTGTGGAGCGAGTCCCTGGAAGGCTTGGGGTCAGGACAAAGTGATGAAACCAGCTGCTGAGTGTATACCTCCCCGGTAGGAACAACAAGAGTATCTGAATTATACCAGCCTTAAAAAAAGATTCTGCTAGAAAATGAGGGTGAACCCTGGTGCAATAATTTCAAGCTCTGAGAACCGCGGTGACTTTGAGCACTATTTGAACATTCTGTATTCTACCTGCAAAGCCTCGGGAGGAAATAGTACCTGCTCTCCTTTATCAGTGCTGGCAGCAGGGAAGGGAAATAAAAAATCATGAATGTGGGTGGTGGTGACAGTGAATTCCAAGACTAGATCATGTTACTGTGACTGCTAAGAACATGATGCACCTGCTGAAAAAACCACAACACTACTAAAGTGAAACATCACTTCGGAGCCCATCAGTATGCAGCAGGTGGGTACTTGAGTGCAGGAGCTCATTTGCAGCAAAGTGCCAAACTGTGGCTGCACTGGGCACTCCCTCAGGCCACTGTCCTAAGTAATGAATTCCATTTTGGAGTCAAAATTTAACATTTTTCTAATGTGCATTACTGAAAACCCCTACCAGGCTTGAGGTCAGTTCTTTGTCATTTTACAGTCTATTATATCTACATTTCTCTATGATGTCTCACTTTATAAGATAACACACTAGGAATTCCTCTCACTGCACTGTAAACGTTCACGGTGGCTTTTGATTTTTCTGTTCAAATCAAATCAGCTGCTAATGAAGGCGCCCTCACCGTGACCCCGTGCGTGCTGGATGTGCAACCTCAAACAAAGCTGTTTTAATCCGAGAAGAATCGCTGAAACCCTTTCGACTGCATAACCGAATGAGATTTCAATTAGTGAAAAGGATGGTTATCGTGTCAGCGTGAGGTCACAAAAATAGGAAGACACCGATGGATTAAAAACGTCATAAAAGACTAAGACATGACCCCGTTTTTTCGCCCCTGCAGGTGTCTTGTCAACAGTTTTATAGATGTTTCTTTGAATGTTGGTTTGCTTTTTGGGTATAATCAGTGAGCAAGAACAATAGCATGGTATGTCGCTCTTTTTTTTTTTTGCAGTTTTTCCTGCACATCCACTCTAGAAAGCTGCCGAATGCATCTTTCAACAAGCATGACAGCTTTTTCCTCTATATCCAGTTTTTGGAACATGCTACATGTATTATATTGATTCATTATGTGTTATTTTGCTGCCACTCTCCCCTTCTCCCTCTATCTGTTCTGGTTGCTCATGAGGTTCTAAGCAGAAAACCGTTCATGTTTCAGCGATGCAGGCCCACAGACAAATATTATCTGCATCCTATTAACATGCTAAATGCGACTGTTATCTGCAAGTTATTAATATGCTAAATATATCCGCATACGATGACAGAGAGAGACAAAGCTCTGCAGGCAATGTAGCTCATTATATCTGACTACGACATGGTGCACTCTTGAATACCTCGCTAATGTTTGCTCATCAAGCTGACCTGCGGGGCATGCTGCTGTTCAGAAGCTTCTGGACTCAGTGGTAGAAACGGTTGTCTCCATTGGTGTTGAATCATTTTTTTTGTGGAGGGCTACACCTGTCATGTCCATTAGCGGACACACACAGTTGTTGTGGCTATTGGCGTAGAAAACAACTGTGTACACCCTCTATAGGGAGTACCACCTTTATCTGAACACTTTTTTTTCCAATACTGAGACATTGTGTTCCACCAGTTTCTGAGAAATCTATTCAATCTTAGTCTGCTTTGATTGTTCAGTTCTTTCGAGCTGGACAGGTAGTGTACAATTAGCTTGTTTAAGGTTCTGCTGGGGGCAACAATGCTCTCTCTTTATAATGGCAGATCGGTGAGCTATGGACAATAAGCTGAAAGTGGCTAAAAGCTGCATTGAGCTGCAGCCTGAGAAGCTAATTGATTCAGCAGTAGAAATCCTTTCTTAAGGCTCCATAATTGGCACTTTAACGTCCTGTGAAAAGTGAAGCTTTCATGGTAAACTCACCCGACACCAGTGGGCACAAACGAAAACTAAGCAATTAAACCAGTTCAGAATTCTTGCACATTTAAGAAAAAGGGAAAATCAAATGGGATTGTTGCATTTAGAGAAGCATCAAACCTTAACAATGAATAGAACTACTTTAGCTGTGAACTTGGGGCTTTGAGACGCAGTGATTGGTGGGTTCAAAAAGTAGCAATTATGCTAGTGAATAAAAAAGGGTTTGTCACCTTAAGTGAAATTACATATCATTTCACACAAGAGGAGTCTGGTGAGTAATCAGGCTGAAGGTTTAGCTCCAAGATAATATAATCTGCAAATGCAACCACACTTAGGGTGTGTTAAGACTGCTGGTTAAAAAGCAACTGGCTACAAGTAATTTTTAATGGAAAACAGTGATATGAAGCCACAAACGTGACCTGTGTAAAACCCATCAACCTTTTTCCAATGACCCAAGTTAGTTTTTGTTTCAGCATTTCCACATCCTTTCACTTTTCCCACAATCTCCCGCTCCGTTCTGTTGGACCTGTTCCCAGTGCTATTGAACCCTACCTTTAATTTTTTCTTACTGTGACATTCAGTCAACAAGCGCTTGAGCAGCACTTCAATGGCAACACGGTGACGCTTAGCAGTTTTGTAACTGTGTGGTTCAAAGTGCTCACAATAATTCAAGCCTTTGTCCAACAATGGCAAAATACTTGAAATAAAATAAACAAAACAAAACACTAAAGCACGATGATGGCCCATGTTTTAAGCCATGCTAGTGACACTCGTCTAGGGTCAGCAGTGTCAATATTTTGGCTTGTTTACTACTGTAGTGTGTGAAATACCTTGACGACCACTGAATGGATTACCACAGTGTTTTGACCAGACATTATGGTTTCCTACACAGCTCTGCCTCTCAGAAATTACATTCTTGGTTACATTTTGGGGAAGATCTTTAGGATTATATGTATTTGTGACATACTTAAATGCATTTCTAATCAACATGTTATTGCTTTACAGTGTTGCTTTTCAGTTACTAATCATACATTAAATGGAGTGGGACTTGTGACCTTCACAACCCATTAAATTGAGGAGATGCTTGACACAATATGTTGTGAAGGAGTCTTATTTTTACCAAAACTGCGCTACTTTCCAAAACCTAACCAAGTAATCTTGTTGCCTAAGCTAAGTAGTTGTGAAAGTGTTACTCAAAGTGTGATACTTTCTTAAACCTAACCATGTAGTTTAGGCTCCTGCACCTAACCAAAAGTAAACAACGAGTAAAAACAAAACTTTAGTCTAAGGATAATGGTCTCACATGGGATGTGAATCCAGGTCTCCTAAATAACGGTCCTATTACTGATTTATGCTGCCGTCTTCCTTACATGCATTTTGTGACTCCTGAACAATATTTCTCTCCCCTAAGATGAATTCATCTTTTACCGACTTGTCCAGCAATATCAAATTATTATTTTAGTTAGGTTTGTGACCAAATTCATGCAAAGCTAGCTAAGCCATCAGCCTGAACTGAACTGGTCCAACAGTGGAATCAGGAAAGGTTTGAGAAACCAATTAAATTTCTAAAATCTTAATGTTCTTAATCTCTGACCTCAGCCAACTGCATACCAAACCATTCCCTGCAACTTCAAATCTACAGAAAAGGATGAAAAGGGAGTATTTCAGCTTTCTCTTGGGAATGGTGCAATACTTCAGCAAGCAAGCAGTGAAAGCGGGAGAAAGGCTCGATAGTTGTGGATTACTATTTGGAGTGCTGTTTACAGGCTTTTGCCAAACTGAATGCACAACAGTCATTATATCTAGTTTTCTGGTTCACTAATCTGTCTGCGAAGAAAAGAAAGTTGATCTCGTACGGCGGCAATTCTGAGGCTTTGTTTTTTAGAATTCAAGGCATATAGGAAGCACCGTGCCAAGGTGTACCTCATTTCTGCCCTACGATAAATCACACACTCGACTCAGAGTAATCACAACATTCCATTTTTTTTTCTGCTTCACAATTGACCATTTCAGAAAACAGAATGCACGGGTTGTATACCAAGCTATGCTCATGATCCATTTACTGCTCAGTAATAGTCTGGAATTCCATAAATAAAAAATGCAATTATAAAAGGTTTTGCAAAGCAGAAGCACATCTGCGGTGCAGCTGAGCATGACAGCTTACATTGGTAATCCTTGGGCAGAATGACTTGCTTGTAGTCGTGTTGACTTGTGATACCGAATCAAAGCTGCGGCAACAAAGCAATAAGAGACGGAAGGAAGACAAATGGGGAAAGTACAATGATTGTAGAGAAACAACAGTCATTATAGAGGTTCACTTTCGTCTGTGGGAGTCATAATAAAATCTCAAATTGAACAACTGCTGCTTTTTGAGCCGACTGTCTGCAAGCTGAAGAAAATCCGGCACCAATTAAACCACTGGCGTTGACAAGCATATTTGCATCAGAGCACAATAGATAATCCATCTCTAATCAATGACACTCCTCTTCCATCCTCGCTGACTCTCTGGTGCGACTGCAGCGATATTGACAGCGCTGACAAAAAAAAAAAAAGTCAAGATAAAAGTAAATGTGTTTGTCTTTAATATCCCATCTGTGGAAAACATGATGTCAAAATTTTCTGAGTGAAGAGGAACCAAAGTAAAAATATCAACACGGCACAGAACTGAACATTAATGAGACCTCGCCCAACAGCCATCTATGTTTGGCTGTCAATAAAACAATAGACTTCCATTTGAGACATCGAGCTTTAAGGACAAAAGCACACAGGACAGAGATTGGCTTCTTCAATGCAGATCAATCTTGTCGGTGAATTTTATGTCCCATTACGTTCCATTTGCTACAGGCTTTTCAGTTCCCATTTGAAAGTCAATTTAGGTTTTGTTGCCTTGATAGTTTTCTTCTATCTGTCTTAATGTCGCACAGTGTCAGAGTGACATTAGAACACCTGGGAGCTCAGAAAGTAGTGGTAGGAGCAGTTTCCAGTTGCAAAGAGCTACAAAATGTATCTAAAGAGGTAGTAGGAGGCATCATTAGCAACAGAACCTCCACCCAGGAAACCAGGATTTAGGTTCTGTCTGGGATCGTAGTGGTTCTGCTGTGATTATTCTGAACAATTCAATTCGGTTTTATTCATATCGTGGCAATTCACAAAAAAGTGAGACACAAATCTCAAGGAACTTCACAAAGCAACGTGGAGACCTTACAAAACTATACTATGGTGAAAACCCCCAAAATATCCAAAGAATCCTACAAACTCTTTGGCGACAGCGGGAAGAAAAATCTCCCTAAACTTCCGGCAGAACCTGGTTCGTCCGCTTCGGCTGGTTGGGGTGAGGGTTGCTACAGAACAAGATGGTGAGCCTTCGATTTGAGATTGTTGAGTCTTCACATTCTGGATCAAGCTTTCAGGTTTTTCAATGAGTCTGCGAAATATGTTCTACAAAATCTAACATCTACAGACTGCAGCAGACTAAAGGATAAGTTGCTAACCAACCATCAGCAGCAAACAAATGCAGAGCGATCAAAACTGTTGTGTACTGGTAGTTTACTATTAAAACAATGTAGACACTTCATGGCCCATTTATGTGAAAAGGCCGTCTTGGGAGACGTTGTTCTTTACATGACATAGAGACCCTAAGAATAAGTTGATGATGACTCACCAAATGGAAATTAAACTGAGAACAGCTCAAAGGCAGGCAGACAAACCTGACTCCCTCACTGGCTCCCTCACACTCCACCCACCAATCACATGGTGGCTACATCAAGTATTCAGATTTGCCGCCTACACTTTACGTAGTCTATTTTGCAGCTAATTCAATTCACAGATTCATCAATTAATTGATTCTGCCGTTATTTTTAGAAGCCGCTCGTCATTCATCCGTGTGTCTCCTCAGCGCAGAACAGGACGGGTTTGCATATTTAACAGCAGATTACTGAGGCATGTTCGTACATGAGGCGCACACATTCAGTCTATGGCCAACATACATCGCATTTAATTAAATCCGATCAAATCAAACGGAACCATTGTGGCGTACTGACATATCCATTCCTGCAAATATATGTGTCCTAATTTGTGAGGATGCAGACAGCCTCTCCGCTTGCATCAAACAACTACCACAGCTAGTGTCAAATCAAAAGAAGACGTTACAACACAAAGCCCCATATCGCTCTATTTATAGGCTGCATCCACTGCCCTGTTTTCTAATATATCTGGATTCCTGCAGAGATTTTTGTAGTATAAAGGGCAGAAATGTGTTAGTGAATTCACGTCGTCTTTGTTGGTTTTGACGACAGCGAGGATAAATCTGGTTTATGTTTGTTGAGGCGGGATCACTGCAGGTACAGACGATCTGGTGTATTCTCTGTTGCATAAAAAAAAAAAAAAAAAGTTCTATTCACATCCAAGAGGAAGTAGTTCTGTAAAGGCAGCGAAAAGATACCGAGATGCCATCCATGTGTTTGTCATTACAGTGGTTTTAAAAGCTCCAAAGTGGCTCAGCAGTCCCCCATGATATGCCTGAGACACTGTTACAATTAATCCAAGTTAAACGGTGCTTTAAGAGATCTCGCTTCTCTAAAAACAGGCTTTTAAGGAACATTTAAACCACGAGCGCTCAAGGATGAGACCAGAAAGGTGAGACGGAATCTCCCCTTCACTTTAAAAAGGAATCACTTTTGCGGCACAGATTCCTGTTGGCTTGTGTTCAAAGAGACTGAACTACTTCAGACTCCAAACAGTCCCCAGAGTGGGACTGCAGTTTTTCTTGCCACTCTCTGCCATCCTCTTTTCCCCTCTCTTTTTACTTTATTTCTGTGACTCCATTTCACTTCCTCTCTCCTAGCTTACTTTTTTTTTTTTTCCCTTCACTTTTACAATCTTTTGATTGTGTTGCACTGTCGAGACTCGGCTTGTCATGTTAACACAATTTCAAAAGCGAGAGAATAATATGAGGCTGCAGAGATTACACATTCAAAATTTCATTTGTGTGGTTATATCTAGATTTGAGTTACATCCTCGAACTTTTCAGACAAACAATTGTATGGATTTTTGTAGCATTTTAACACACGAGGAGAATTTCGAGCACATTATCACTGGCAATCTGTAGCGGCCTTTATGGCTCAAAAGACTGATTTAAGGCACCAAACAGGAACAAGGCATTGTAGTAGATTTCACTTATAAGAACGAGTTAGAATGAAGTAAATTTATTAAGTTTTGCAGAAACCCCAACTCGCAAATCCACTTCACATAGACAACATGTTAGGCAGCTGCAATTGTGACTGGTCGAGCTATTTAGAAAAAAAACAGATTAAGTTCAGGCTGCAAGAGATGCCAATAAAATTTATGAAACAGCACATGCCAGAAGATGGCAGTTTATACAGGTTTAAACCTAATAAAAACATTGTGTGCACTGAAAGCTAATGCAGCACCCTCCTGATTTCTCCAGTTCATTCTTCTGGTTTTGTTTGTGACTGGACTACCACCTCTGCAAAGATGCCAACTGCCTTATGGTCTTAGACTTACATCCAATATGTTTTTATTTGAAATGGATAATCTGCTGTGTTGACACCTTCTGTCCACATTACCCCGGCAATGTAGCATCCTAGAAACAGAGACTACGTTTTAGTCTGGATGAAAACTGAACTAAAATCTTTGGAAACAAAGAAGCAGACACCAGTGTTTACTTTCTGATTGGTCCAAACCATCACGAGGGGTCATTGATTCATCATCCTCTGTTATGAGACTGTTTTCTGGAAGAAAACATAGACGTCAGCCTTGACTAGCACTGGGTAAAACAACATGGATAATGAATTACAGGCGTTGCTGACCTTGTTGTCTCCGCTAGCAGCTGTGGAACACAGTTAAGGAAACCTCTGGTCTTACTTTACTGTTCTTTCCTCATTTCCTTCAACCAAGCCCCTGCTCATGTTTACACCAGTGTATGTGAATGGACATGTGATATACATTTTCAGGTACGCTAATAAGAACAGACAATTTTTTTTAAATGCACAACAACACTTGTCTGGATGGAGAATTATTGCAGTGAGACGAAAAATAAAACAACCTCCGACAGAACCAGGCTCAGGGACGGCGGCCATCTGCCTCAGCCGGTCGGGGTGAAGGTGAAGATTTGAAGCAATATAGCCTTCTGCCAGTGTCATCTTGATCCTGTGAAACGTACTTCACTTGTTTTTTTTTTTATTTTCATCAACTTTGCCATCAGCTTTATGGTGATATTTAAAGATATCTTGTGTATGTCCTATTTTTAAACACAGGAAGTTGTGTTGCTATGTGGGCACATGTTACACTGGTAACTGTTAATTATACAACAGTGCTTCTAAGGTGACGTACAGATCAACACGAAAGTAATGTAACATGTAGAAATACATTGGACATGCTACTGTAATAAAAAGAAAGGAGTAAAACCTTTATTTTCTAATTAATGATCCCTCCCCTGCAATACTGTATGCACCATTAAAGCACAGCACAACCTGAAATGAAGGGGCCCTAAAGGGGACCTGGGTTTAAATCCAGTCTTTTAGCAATTCACTTTATTATGCTTATAGCTTAGCGTATATTCCTGAATGAATTTGGGCTTAATCAAATGAGCCGAAACTAATTATTAAATGATAAATAATACATGCACAATGCTCAGAGAGTGGGAGAAATATTTTTGCCCGAGGGTCCCAGAGAGGGTTAAATTCAATTCTGCATTAAATGCTTGTCTTTCCACGGCGAAAGCAGCAAATATCAGATTTATTTCAAAAACATAAAATTTGGTTTTTCATGAATTCAGTATCTAAAATGCTTGCATTCAGTATGAAGCACATCTAATTCAAGGTTGCACCTGCTCAGATGCTGAGGCAGCTGTGCATGGAAACGTGGTATTAAATTTAAAGGTACCCTGCAGAGTTTTTGACCATTAGTAGTGCTATGGAGCCACGTTGTGATGAGTGGATCACCTTTTGTTTGGACGCTCGCAGGCTCTGCAACACACATTTTTGCTGCGCTTTCAAGCCACTCCATTGATCAGCACTCGGGGGCCGTGAAAAGCGAGGAAACACAGCAATGCACCGACAAAGTAAGGAGGAAGGGAAAGACTGCAAGCTAGTAAATATAAACGTAAACAATGCAGGATTTAAAATGCGTTCAACGCATTAGTCAGGCCTTAAGGACATACACAATGCTTTTTGGTGAATAGCACTGAATGCAAACACAACTTTGCTTGTTTACACGGAAACCCCACAGGGCAGCTTTAAAGTAAAAACTTGCTATATTTTCTGCTTTCATTATCTATTCATTTACAGTACTGCAGTGTGAAAATGTCGCAGTTGAAGACAGAAAGGCCCAAACATTGCTCTATTATTTTTGAATAGGTTTACCCTTAATCAACACTCCCTTTGTTTTTGAGGGTCATTCAATGTGAACTCAAGTTGATCCCTCGCTGAGGAACAGAAGCACTCCTTTCTTCGACGTAACAAATTTCATCACTAGGGGGCTCACTGGAAGGGAGACATCAAAGGAGGACAATGTGCTAATGTGGAACTGAATGCACCCCCTGACTCTGCAGTTGGTGGTTTGAAAGTCAAGATAAGGAGTGGGAGTGTATGCAGGCAAACAGAAAGGAGAGCAGTACACAAGAACCTGGAAATCAAGGACGTTCCTCTTGTGTTGAATGTTCTGTAGTTTTTGAGTCACTCTGGCGAACTGCAGCGCGCAGAAAGAAACAGAAGGAGGCATTCAGGAGGGTAGAGTCGCCATAATTGTAACATTTTTCATCATTTTCACTCAGATTTTTTTAACTGCATGTGCCATGTTGTCAGACAAACAACCGACATGTGGCTGCTATCAGACACTGTGTGATGTACGGTCAGAACATGGCTGAAAATCAGTGCTGAAAAACAGCTTTCATTGCAAATCAACAATATTTCAGTCCAGCAACTGTTCTGATTTCATACTTAGATTGTGATTAAAATATAATGCTGTGTCCTTCTGTATGGGCAAGTGTATACCTGCATAGTTAGCAGATTTGATTGACAGAAGTTATAAAAATACGATACAACCCAATACAATCTGATTCAGAATTCACTGGTGTCTAACCGAACACTGCTGGTAAAAGAGGGACCCATAAAAAGCCCATATTTTGCACACTTACAGGTTAAAAAGTTTATTATGAGGGTTTACTAGAATATTTTTCTCTGTCACACTGCACCTCTTCTTGCCATTCATCCAAATCTCTGCTTTAGCTCCAGTCTCTTTAAAGCCTTCTCCTTAAAAGCCCATTTCACAAGGTAATGTTGGTTATGTACCAGGAAGCTGGGCCTAACTAGCCACTAGGCAGGCGTGATGCAAATGTGTTACTTGGTGACATTGATAAGTAACAGAGGAAAAGCCTGAGATTCACATGTAGTGTTTCAGGCAGGTAAGGAGCAGTGTTTTCTGTGGCAGAATACCCCCGTTTGATGTGGACTCTGTGCCTTGAAAGTTTGCAGAATGTGTGCAATTACAAAAAAAAAAAACTATTAATAACAAAGAAAAGGAAAAAATCTTAACCAGTCTTCCTGCAGAGTGGTTAAATCCTGTTGTTATTTTAGGGATATTTGGTACCACTCTGGTCACACTATCAGCTTAATGCCATTTATGTAGCAGGAGAAAAGGTGTGTGCTACAACTGTATAGTGTTATATTTAAGACGACATCCTTATTGTTTCATGAACTGTCAACGGTGAATCTAGGTAAAATATCTCTAATAGAAAGCTCCTAACAAGTGCAGGGGGAGGGCCTTTCACCCTGCGACCTTCAATCTGATCCTCAGGAGCCAAACTACTGTTGAGTTTTCTCTCCCACCCGTCAAATTAATTACAGTTAATTTCACTCACATGAGCATTGAGAATTAAATCCAACCGAGCGCCGCATGACAAAACAAGCGATTCACGGGGCGCCGGTAAGACAAAGCGAGCACTTTGAGATAAAACTGATATTTTTGTTTAAACACGAAAGGTTGTATCAGGACAAAACGCAGTCGGCACAAACTGAGAAGATGCTGCACAGATGTACGAGACACTAGAGCATGAAAAGAGGGGAATTAAAGACAGTGTCGTGCTTAAGAACTGTGGGGTCAACAATATCCAGAGGGTGTCCTGAAATACAGCGGCATGATGAGAGACTTGATAACAGCTGCCTTCTTAAATTAGCAAAAAATAGTCAGAAAAGAAGAATTCTAGGGGGTTTTCTCCAGTAAACATACATGTTTTTTTATCCTAAACTGTTGCTTTAGAGCACAGTTTGTACTTTTTTCACCTCGGGAGACATTATTAATTCACAGTCGTCATGCAAGTTTTATGGAGACAACTTTACTTCAGTCGGAATGCACTTTGATAATGCCAGTGATCTTTGTTTTGTGACACCTTTTTGTGAAATGCTTCATCTGTGCAGTTTTGTAACCTTGTTTTGAGCTTTTATGGATGGCAAATGGCTCTTTTAGTTTGCACCGCTGTTGATTTCTGCCTGATAAATGCTACACCAACTGCAAATCAAAATCAAAACAAACTGAAAAGGCTAATTGTTAGCAGTAATTTCAGGGACTAAAACTGAAAAAGGACAAAAAAAAAAAGCTAACAAACTTTAACTTTAAACAGTCAGCCACCAACTGCTGAGATTGCTTGTTGAAGGTTAAATTAGGAGAAAGTCACGTCTGAAAAGGTTAGTAATGGCGATGCGGCGTCTGTGTGGATCAGAGCTTCCTAATGAAAACTGGGAAATCGATTGGTGAAGACTTTCTCATCAGTGGAAACCCCGCCGAGGCACAGCAGGTGACCCGATGCTCTTCTCACCCGTGGAACAGGTTGAAATAAAGACTCGGATAAGTGAAATTAGACAGGCAAACACAACAGGGCATCCATTACTATTTCATCCCAACAAGTTAAGAGATGGGAGGATAGATTTGAGGTTTTGGCGGCATGTGGTCCTCTGGAATCAAAAGAAGGAAAGATAGGTCCTGATCATATGTTTAAATTGTAGGTTTTCATCTTTTTCTTACTAGATCTGATTAGTTGCTATTGTCCAATCAAAGCACTTCTTGGTTCATGCCTTCAGTAATCATTTGATCAGTCATTTGAACGTCGCCACACCAGCAGCAAGTGTCACTGACTTTAGTAATCCTTTGACTTTTCTGATAGCAATCAATGATTTTAGACTGGTTGCTACAAAATTGGACAAAAGCCGGCATGACCACCTCAGGGCCAATTAGAATAGTCTCTTGATTCGTCTGTTGCCAGCAGAATCTGAGTCACAACATCAATAGGAATTAGTTTTATCATAAACCTTTCAGAAAAAACACAACGGGTGAAGTGAATGACATCGATCATCTCCTTACATCTAAATGGATATTTGATATCTACCACCCACAAACCAACTACCATTAGCTTGGCCCAGCAGGACACACTGCAAAACCTGCTCAGGAATGGCTTGAGGAACATGACAAAGAGCTCCAGGCGTTGACCTGACCTGCAAACTTCCCTACAACCCAGTCCGACTGAGCATCTGTGAGATGTGCTGGCACAAGTCCGATCCATGGAGGCCCCACCCTGCAACCCACAGGACCTAAAGCATCTGCTGCCAACATCCTGACACCACAGAACGCCCCCGGACGGCTCAACGGGTCAGAGCTGTGTTGTAAACACATCGGGGACCTTCACAATATTATGCAGGTGGTTTTAATGTTGTGCATGTCAACTTGATGTGTAGCATTAATTAGCAGATGTTGTCAAACAAACATCCTAAATTAAGTTAAATTTCTACATTAGATATGGCAAAAACATACCAGTGACACATCAGCATCTAAGCACTGTAATTGCTGATTGCAAAATGCTGCTGTGCCTGCAACCTTGCAGAGCTGCTAGCATGGTCTTTAAAACCAGTCTTTGAATAACTCATTAAGAATTTGGCCACTTGCTAATTATCATCATTTAGTGTCATCACCATCAGCTGTTATTTTGGTGTCTGAAAATTTTCTCACAGCACACTTTGGGTATATTGCTGTGAAATGCTGTCAGATTTTTAATACATGATTAATACGGGCAAAAGGATTCACGGTATGTTCATGAGATCGTGATATATAACTTTGCTAATTACTCAAAATACAGCATTGGGGAAGTGGAGAGTGTAACTGCACTGTATGTGGTTCTTACGTTGGAGTATTTACTATATTATCATATTTGTATTCTTAACACGACATGCAAGGAAATTCAGTTTTTTAAAAATTGTCAATCCCCACATCCCAGTACATGCCATGGGCACTACTTTTTATGCTAATTTTTCTGGGACTGTATAATAAATGAATTTACAAACTTAAATAAAATGACGTACTGTAATTACGATCCACTACATATATTGTGAAGAAGTATATATTTCTTTACTGTGAGTACAACATCCACGGCTGGATTCGAAGTAAACAACAGCCCATGAAAATCTTCTGCTGTCTGCCATCAATGTAATTTCAACCCGCTTCCTCTGCCCTCACAGCTTACATGATAAAACATGCAGTGACACACTCGAAATGACAGAAAGGCAGCGTTTTGTCTGATGCTGCAATTATTTTGTTCCGTTTTACCACCTTCATTTCGTCGCGTTGTTTATCTGTGTTGCATAAAAAGCAGAGATACAAATTTCTGTGTGAGTAAATACACCTGATTTCCAAAATGCCATGAAATATATTTTTAAAAAAATACTTTATGAAGTAAGAAAACAAAGGTCACTTTGATGAGTGCAGCTGCCGGTGATGTTGCCTTTACATGTTTTGTATGTCTTAATTGAGACACACAGTTTGGAGTAAAGTGACTGCTCTGAACACAGAACACAGCTGACAGTTACTGAGATAATTGCACGAATGATCCAATTGTACTGTTGTATATTAGCGCTGACTGTTGATAGAGTTACGTATGAAGCTAATTCACTCCAACAGGCTCCCTGCGGGCTTCCACCCATTTAACGCTCCTTTGTAGACCTGTGTGTGTACATAAGCATGCATAATGTCTCCTTACGTTTGTGTTTGTTTTCTCCCTTTATATTTCATTGTGTTAGCAGTATAGATTTATAAATCAAACATTAAAGCTAACAAAGTAAGTTCCTTTTAATTATAGCTGATAAGTGCTGAGTCCTGACCTGAAGGAAGTTCAGACCAGCTGGGAGAATCTGGATTAGACAGGGGGACTAGTAAACAAGCACTGCTTAAGAATGATGCACAGCCCCTGAGGTACACCAGTGGAGCCGCTCGGCGCAACGCTGTGGTTGTACTGGGCAGCTCCCAGAGGGCAGTCTGTGGGTGTCCTTCCATCCTCTCTGCAGCTGCATGCCAAAGCTGTCGTAGCAAATACATGTTTTACGAGTGGTGTGTTCTGGTTAAATAAAGATTACATTTTTAATATTACGTAATAAGGATTATGCAGGAATGGCCTGAATAGGCAGCTCATCCAAGATTATGGTGCATATGGTGCATATTTGTATTCATTGGGCTGCAGAGTGTGCACAGAGATATGCAGTATTGACTGTTTGGTATGGAAAGGGTAATCTTTGCTTCAACTTGGCGAACTGTGAGCAAGCTCCACAGGGGTTATTTTCACCTGGAATCCATTGATATTACAAATAAGCTCTCGTGCAGAAATGTAAATCCGCTCAATATATTCATGTCCACATGGCTGTCTGAGGGCAGGGTCAACTCCGGCATGGCGTCCCCCGGGTTAAATGCTTCACTTCAAGTGCACATCAGCAGCCTGCACTCCAAACCTCCAGGCTCTCCAGCTCCAGCTGAGAGGCTCCCATTGGTGTTTATGTATCAAACCAGTGACCTTTTCAGCATGATTCAGATGGCTGGACCCACAGTTCAGCCGGTTTGCCCCTGTCAATAGCCGTTAGATGTCTATGTAAGGAAGGCCTCTTGGCCCAGAATACTGTCTGACTGTGAGCACACTTGACTTAATATGCTTCACTGAACCTCAATCAGGAAATGTGACCTCCTAACCAAACCACATTTAAGATTAAATAATAAATGCACCATAATGGCAAAATCTTTTTTTTTTTGTTTTGTTTTTCTTATATAATTTCTATCTCTGCCCAGAGAACAAAAGTCCTAATAACCCCATTCATTTGGCTTATTGTGCTTCCTGTTAGTGACTGAATGATGGAATCAATGAAACACAACTTACTGTCTCGCATCTGGTGCGAGTTCAGACTGAAAGTAGTGCAACAGTTTGAGTAAGAAGCCCCTGGGTTTGGAAGCGCATTCGGCCCAAAATAGTGTTATTTATTTTACTGTTGTCAAGTCTCCAATCAAATTTAACAAAAAAATTTAATAAAATAAAATTGGCAAGAGGAATGACAAATTAATGCGACTTTCCTTCCAGTATGATTACATGAATAGAAAGTGGGCGCATCGACATAAACAGCTTGTGGTGCTTCCACAGTCAAACCTCCAACAACAGAAAATACACATTGAAAATGTGATTGAAATCTGGTATTTATGCATTCTATGTATTAATTAAAAAACTTTACAGTCTCCTTATGGATCCATGCAGCTCTAATATTTCTGTCTACTGCAGATTTCTATCTATTCTTCAGTAGATGCTGAGTAATGCTGCAGTCATATGCTTTCTGTACAAGGAGCGATCATACATCAAGTGAGAGCCGTGACTTGAGTGAGTCAGGATTCCTGGTGACATTGTATAATCAACTTAAGTCTGCGACATGGGCTAACGTTTATGTTGAAGATCAACACCAGTGACAAGAGATGGAACGATGGTTACGTGGACGGTTCAAAGTCTGATAAAGATCAAGTCAGTAGCACACAAAGATACTCATAGTTGTCTTCAATGTTCATGGGTGTGTTCCTGTGAATTCATCCCCCAGGATCAGACTGTTGATGTCAAGACTGAGGCCTCTGAGGGAGAACGTTCAGTGCAAGCAAGACTTTTTGGGGTTTTTTGTGAACTATCCATTTAATGCATGTAAATGGTCCACCAAAACAATTCCATTGTTAAGTATTTTGAGAAAACACTCCAGTTGCAATCTTCTTTCACTTCTCCCCCTAGGATAATTGTTATTGGTTTACAAAATGCTCAGCTGGTTAAGCAGGTGACCCATAAACAGGGCTATAGTCCCCGACACAGTGGCGATGGGTTCGAATCCGGCCCATTTGCTGCAGATCCTTCCCCCTACTTTCCCACCTTCCTTTCCACTGTCTAATGAAGCTGAAAAGCCAAACCAATATATGACAGAGGTGCAGTCAGACCATTCTGCACTGAGTGAGACTTTATAGGTGCACACTGTTCTACATCATGTTTTTATCAGTCCACCAAAACTTTTAACCACAGCCAACAGCAGAAATGATTTTGCAATATATATTAGTTTTAAAGAACAATACAAAAAAACCCTAACAGCTTGATGGAGACACATTTGTAGTTTCTGGAAAGGTACTATAATGACACTGACTTTCTCCTCCACCTCAACTGAATGTATGTTAACTTATGAAGTTATTAAACAGAAATGTTTATACTTTATGCATTGTTGAGCAAAGCAGTAAGTTGTAAGACACTTATTGTAGTAAATGTTAAGCCAGGCTCAACTTTGTTTTGCAGATGAACCTCTGCTTTTCAGATGACTTCTGCACTGTGCCAACGCAGTGATCTCCCAAAATGAATAAAGGGTTAATATGTATTTGTTTATACATTGTGTGTGTCAGTCATGCCACAGATCAGGGAATTTTTTTGTAAAATTTTAAACTTTAAAACACGAAAGCTTTAAAAATAAGGCGGGGTCCAAACCCTATTAGTGTCTTCTTTTTTTTTTTCTCCATTACTGCTGATTTCTCTGTATGTATTACCTCTAAAAGTCACTTGTTAATCATGGTCTCTGGGGTGTTCGTTTTCCACTGATGGTGCCCACAAAAACAATGGCTGCCATTATGTTACATAAGTACTTTGTTTCGTAATGCACAGGCTTATTTAATGCAGTTACATGCAGACACATGCACTTCTAGCAGGTTTTTATACTTTTGCATCACTTTGGTTATAAATCAGGACTCAAGACTCCAGACTCAGATTTCTCAGACACTTCTTAGTAAATATTTAACTGTTAACATATTCTGACTAGGTAGGTTATTATGTTTTCAAATCATTGCCAAACAACACCAAACCCAGACAAGATCAAATCACAGGATTGGATTTAAGCTGCAAAGCCGAAAAAGTGAGCAAATAGGAAGAGCAACGGCATCTTTAACCAAAGACGAGGGGGGCTATTGATGCTCCCAACATTTTTTTTAGTCCATTTTGTGGAAAAGAACCAAAATAAGTTACGATAAAGTAAAATTATTTAGTTTTTACAGTGTCTGTGTAGTTGTCTTTATTCAGTTCCTTACCCAGGAAAGATGGTCACCTTACTTTTCTGATAGCTGCTACAACTGAATGTTCAGACAAGCTTAGTGTTTGATCATATGTGATACGATGTACTGTATTAATGCTGTTCTCAGATACTGCTGCCTTTATGTTTAAGCAGATCTGGTTGCATACGTCTGGATTTGGTGCAGTTACAGGGCAGCTGTGACGTACTGGAGGCAGCTCTGCATAGACGTGTGCATTCTGACGCAGAACAAACTTCTTACCTAACTTTCCACAACATTACTCACCCTGGCCTGTACTCTCCTACCTGGTGGTTTCTCTCGATGAAAACACTGCATGTAGAATTATGAATTTCATATTTACAAATCAGACAGTGTGGACACAAATATTTCTCCATACTCTCTCTTCTTTTTCAACATTTGACTTTCTAGATTTGGAAGCTGCTAAAATCAAATTCCATGTTTTTCCTTACTGTGTAGGAACTCTGCTGAATGCAATGAGTGAACTCAAGGACTCAGAAACCTAAGAGGTATTTCTACAACCGAGCTGAGGCAGTCAGGCTTATTCTGAGAGGGTCTGTTAATTTCTGTTTCACCGAGACAGTCCTGTCTCTTTGAATGGCATGTGTCTAAGAAGGTTGTACTGACGCTAGTCAAATTTCTGCAGCTCAGTATCATGGAACTGCACTCTTGGCTACTGCCTGTCAAGTGTCGATTCAGGTCAAGTCACGTTTATTTATACAGCTGAATATCACTATTCACCTTTAGGGAGTTTACCATCTGCACAGCATATGGAACTTTATACTCTTGCTCTTAAGTTAGATAGAGAAAAACTCTCCAAAAGCATCTTTTTGAGGGGAACAGCATACAAATGATCCCTCGGCTTGGGCTGATGGACAAACAGCAGCAAAACAGATTCTTGTAACTGATGTAATCATCTTAACTTGGATATTTTTGTTATGGAAACTCTTGTATTCTTTGTGGAGACCTTGGAGAACAGTGTGTCCTGTGTGTATCTTACATCACAGCGCATTTATATTGCATTTCAACATCCTCAGTGTCCTGATGTGACCGAAGGCCTCTTTTCCCGGCATTGAAGTTGAGGTTGCAGTCATTAATTAGGTGACCCACATGCATATGTTTAGCAGCCTGTGCGGTAGGTAATGTGTTTATTATCTATCGTCTTTGCTCTGCTATTATGAAGTCAATAATTTCCACAGAAAGATTCTTTGTATTCTAAATTTGTCACAGAGATGAAACTGAAGTATTTTCTTCTCTCACAGCTGAAGAAAAGCAAAATAAAAAAGGACACCAAAAGTAAATACTAGTATTCACGTAAGCCTCTCTGTTTGTTTATTGCAAGAGCTGAGTTGTGTGCTTTTTTTTTTTTTTTTTTTTTTATCTCCGTCTCTTTGTAATTTGAACAAAAGAAACTGCTTTGTGCACTGGCAGCAATATTGTTTGCATATGGTATGTGTGTGTGAGACAGAAAGACAAAGGGAGTGTGAGAGGAAGAGAAAGTGCTACTGCCTGCAGGTGTGTGCCATGACACTGCTAAATCGCAGCAGTCATCATGTTCGGGCCGCAATTTTACACTTTTCAAGAGGTGGTAAGAAATAAGTGCTACTCTTAGAAGTCACATGATGTTCAGGGCTGTTCTCGATTTCATGTACAAGCTATTTTTAAAGCCGAGCGTAGTTGAATTCAAGCCAAGACTTGGTGCAAAGGTGGATACCAGCAAGTCCAGCATACTCCAGTGGTTCCTATAAAACCAATTAATCACCTTAGAGGATCTGTTCTGATTTCTGATTACACATGTCAAGCATTTTCAAGGTTTGACCCTGTTTTCTGTTTACATTTTACCAAACTAACACCAGTTAAAATGTGCTGAATGGGCATTTAGTCATTTCAGTTTTCCACAGACCGCCCTGACACATGTAACTGGATTATCTTGACAATGAAGAAAAGTTTTTTAAAAAAGTGCTCATCTTTCTTTGTATGGTTTTTAAGCAGATTTATGAATGTGTATTTGAAATGGACTTCAGAGGCCTTCTATCTTTGAACAGTGTGAGTCACACGAAATCTAAAAATACTTGCACCAGGCCTAGAGTAACCAGCTAGTGGGGGAAAAGTAGACGGCAAGAAGGTTCCCTGGAGAAGAATGCTGCTCCTACAAGCCAAAATTTGGTAATGACACTATTCCATCACATACTGATCTGAATTAGTGCATATTTTAATAGCATATAGTGAATTATTGTAAAGGAAAGGCGTCTTTGTTGTCAGGCTCAGACAAAGGGACTATCTAATGGGACACAACTATATCTGAAAATAAATCAGAGTAGAATAGATCAATTTAGCAGCTCTTTGGATTAGCAAAAAGAAAAAAAAAGGCATATCACACAGGATATTACATAGATTATAGAGGCAGAGTGAGCAGTCAGGAAGTAGAGCACCACCTCATGTGATCTCATATGTATAATAAAGGCTAGATGTCTTAAGGCAGCATTTCGAACATGATCACCCTTCGGCCATCTTGATTCGGGGAAGCTCTGTGGCAGAACCTGTGGTACGTGAAGGAAGGTGGGTGATCTGCACAAACGTAAATACTCTTATCTCGCTGAAATCTTGACGGATTTACAAATGGTTTGGTTTCTTATAAATGTTATTAATGTGGCTGCAACTCAAATTACAAAAATACAAATAAAATGCAAAAGAATTAAAATACAAATTGTTGCTGGCCGTCAAAGTGTAACATAATTATCCATAAGTGCAGCGTTATAACCACACCTCTGAAGTTTTAAAACAACCATAACTTGCTAAATTTTCTACCGATTTTCAAACGGTTTGGTTTGTTACAAACTACATGCACCACTACAACACAATATTATGGATTAGCGAGCGCACCAAATCAAGATGGCCGCCAGTGTGGCCGTGCAATTCCATTGGCCAACAGCGCGGACGAGACATCTGACCTTTATTATATATATCTATGATCTCATGGGGACGCAGATGTAAACAAAATGGAGACTGTGGTGCAACACCTTTCTGTAAATAATGCTTGACAGCGAGAAACAAACAAAAGCACAAGGACGAACAAGTCTGGATGAGAAAATGGTTGGAAGAAGCCATCAACCCTGGTTGTCGATTCCTAATCATGAACTGGAGGTGAGATTTTAATTAGCAGTTTTAATATGTGCAGCTAACGTTAGCCTCAAGGGATAGAATGTTTGACGTTGCTTGGCAACAGCGTCCGCTGCTCCGGGCGTTAGTGTAATAACCACAATCATCCAGATTTTAACTTGTAAATATCAACCGTGTTTGATATTAGTCAGGGAGCCCCCAATGAGTCTGTGAGCTCTTCTAATCTCAGCTGAACATTGGTTCAAGATACGGGATCAGACTTCTCCCCAGGAAGGGTGAAATGAGGATACATCAGTCCAAAACTCCTGGAGTGTGAGCCTGACAGTAGCCCACACAATCTGTAAAGGGTGATTATTCTTCAAAAAGTTTCATATTGTGCTCCTTTTCGGCAAATGATTGCAAGTCTCACATATCCCTACAGTGTTTCTGTCAGTTCTTCAGCTCAAAGTCCTGCAAAGATGGTTACTACCAACACCACTGTGTAACATCTGGTTCTAAAACCAATGAGCTGCTGCTGTTTCAAGTTTATAACAACCATAAAACAGAATAAAATAGATTTTTTTAAAACCATGTGGGACCTTCAAAACCAACACACCTATTCTTGATTGACTAAAAGTAATGTAACTAAGAATAATCAGACTGACACCTTTACTGTCTTTCACTTTTTCCTCACTAATCATAGATTCCACGCCTTGGTGAGGTCTGATTTAATGAATGAACGTCTACTTTCTTAAGCACAAAGCAGGAAAATTACTGAACAGGATGGCAAAAAATGTAAGGAATGGATAAAGTGCTACTGAAAAACAGAAACTTCTTGATATGTTACTGTATAAGTGTCATTATACCTCATTTTATTTTGAAAACATGATTTGGTTTGGAGAACTGGTCACTGGTAAAACATACAAACAAGTTCAAGGACATTTTAATTTGCCAAATAACAGAGTGAAGCATTTTCTTCATAAGAAATTGCTACTTTGATAAGATTGTCTGCTTGAATAAATACACACACTTCATTCATTACGTTCATAAATGGCTGTGTGGTGTATACGGACAATGCAGCGCTTTTAGTGGCGTTCTTATTACTTACTGTGCAATTGTCAGGTCACTGCCAGACATTTCTTTTTTTTTTTTTTCCAAGCCTGTCTAATGAGGATGTGCACGTATTGATCTGCGCAATCAATACGATTCTTTGAAGAAAACGGCAGGACAGAACCTCATCAAAACTATTTTCTTACAACGAATAATTAGTCGAATAAAGCAGCAGGATGGATTAAAGGGAGCGGTGTTTTGTTTGGGCAGCAGCTCTGACTGGAATTGTGTGTTTGAGTGATGAAACACAAATTTTGAGTGTTAATTTGGGCGCTGAATCAATGAGTCAAACCACACTTAAAACAGCTTCTACTAATATATCTCTGATGGTTATTTTTATGACTCGTGTGAAGGTAAATCATGAAGCAACACCGCTGAAAAACGATATGTTTAACACTGAGTTGTAGCCCGGCAACGTATTAGAAATGTCATAAATATTGTCTTCAATCTTTGCTGGACAGATGTCTGTGTTACAAAACTAAACTGCATCCACCTTGGACCTACATTTTCTCTCTTAAGTGGTTTGCGTGGGCGCGGGAGGTAAAAGAAAAACATTTGTTGGCAATTTGAGTCATCCTTGTCGAATCTCGAGTGCTCTCGCAGCTTGTTAGAAGAAAGCTCTGTGTTTTGCTGAGTCTCAATTCGTGACTCCCTCTGCAGCGTATTTTTAACATAAAAAAAAAAGAAAAGAAAAATCTCTGCCACCGGTTTCCTTTATACACTCAAGGTTTTAATATCACTAAGCTGCTTTTGTCATCCAACATTACACAGGCTCTCTGCGACAGGCTCTGACACCATGTGACGTTGCAACATGTGACCTTCTTACTTTCTGTCCTCCCCTTTGTTGTGCTGACACAGCGCTGAATCCTCCCAGCGTTGGGCGTAGGAGGAGACAGGGCAGCTGCTCAGGGTCTTGTTGACCAGTGTGCCATGATCACTTTTGGCCAGCTGGCTGCTTTTGTATTTGCATCCTTAATTTATGAGCACGGAGAGCTTTCTCAGAGAGCATGATCACCACTGCTGTGGCCCTAATAGTGTTCTACATAAGCAATGTTTTATAGTCTCAGGTGGCGAGCAAGGGTAAAAGGGCAGCAGCTCCTAAAGACATGTCAATAAATAATCTGTAAAAGAAAAAAAGGAAATATTTCATACACTCCACAGACACCATAAAATAAAATAAAATAAAATAAAATAAAATAAAATCAGTAATTTCCCAAAATTAAAATATATCTCCTGGCCCTAATTTCATTTATTTATTATTTTTTACTTGTTAATGTTTAATTTATATTTTATGCAGTTTATACATACAAATATATTATACTATTTTTATATATTTATACATATTCATGAGATGGACAGCACTAGAAAAAGCAGAGTGGTATATTGATGTTATAGAGATAGAGATATTATTTTAAATATGTGTACACATTCACACAACTGTATTGTAACTAATTTCCAATAATGTTTAATGTTATACAATAATGAAAATGCATTAAAAAATATGCATTTTTTTTATTAATAGTAAATATATCCCTAATTTTTCAAACAAATCTATGCAAAATTACAGAACCAATAACTACGTTTCTGTTATTTGTTAATAAGTGCATTTAATTTTAGAATTATATTTACAGTCAAAAACTCAACCGTGTCATCTATTAAATAAAAATAAATATTTGTGAAATTAATTTTAACAGTCTGTTATTTTAAAAAAAGAAAGTCTTGAAAAAATGTAGTTCCATCTTTTCATAGTAACAGATAATTACAGATATGCGTATTGTTTGTTTATTTTCATTTCAATGTGGTATTTTTTGTGTCTTTTAAAAACACATTACAAAATCTGTAAAATTACACTTTTTAAACTAATTATTTCGTTCACAGCGTAGCTTCGAGGTTATTTATATCATCCAGCAGGCTCATGTACAATCTTTGAAGACAGATCCACTCGTCTAGTTTTGTTCCACTTGTCTATATGTGACTTCCAAGTGGCGCCATGTGTGTGAACAGCTGAGCTTGTGAAGCGTTTGTCACTTTTTTATGTTCCCTGGAACATTTCCGGAACATTTACTCAGTCTTTGAGTTATAAACAACCTAAAGCCCTGTACAGTACATGCACGTCTTTGAAGCAAATAAACACCCTGTGCAGCTAAAAACCAGCAAACACTGCACGGAAAATGGGTTTAACATCTATCAGGCTCTTCCATATGTAAATACACAGTCTCAAGTACAATAAGAGCTCTTCTATTGACCTGGTAAATTAACATTCATGACACCTTTGCCTATCATTAACATTAATTAAAAAACAGAACAACCTCACAAAGTAGCATTTTTTATTTATTTTTTTAACACATTGCCTCATGAATAAATAATCCAGATGAACAGAATAAAAAGCACTGGCTTTAGCACCATGCCAACCAGTCAGGTACACCTTGTAATAAGAAAATGGCCAAACTGGTTCATCCCAATTCCATTTTATTAATACTGAATCACTTAGGACTTCTTGTTCGCGAGTGGTGCGAATGGCAATGAAGCAGAATGCAAATTCCTCCCATTTTCTTGTTCAAATAACTGTCATATTCCCTAATTTAACTTAGAATTTTCCTGCCCCATGAGATAAATGCCTTTTGTCGATGCCCTGCATTCTGATGGGACTTCAACAGTTTTATTAGATTCTATTCAACCGCCGCTCAAAGAAAAAGTCATCCTCCCTCAAGTCTTATTACAGAAATAACTAAACCAAAGACATGTGTTGCTAAGGCAGACTTCTGTGAAAGAAAAATGAGGGTGTGATCAAACTCTGCTGTTTTCTTATCTTTGTCTCCGAAGGTGCTGCGGCAAATTCTTTTGAGAAACTTATTTATTATTTTCTCGGGGAACAAGATGGAAAAGTGTGAGGGCGTGGAGAGAAGGGCATCGCGATCAAACACTGAGTGAGACGGACTCCGAGAGGATCCAACCTGTCAGCGTCCAGATGCCACAATGGGGCAATTATAAATTAGCGAGCTCAGGTATTAATCCAGCAGACAGCACTTTGGGATTGGCTATTTGGCAGGAAACGTTTTGGCCGGAATAAGAGGTTGTGCTGAAATAGCTGACGCTGGGGGAGAGGGGGATGTAAAGAGCGAGAGTGCAAAACAGGAGGAAGTGAGGGAGGAATGTAATTGTCCCAGGCATCAGATCACAGAGTGTTGTAGTCAACGGCTGACTGCTGGTATTTCCAGCTAATGAGACACTTGGCTGTTGGTGGTCACGGTTTGGTCAAACCTGTACGCTTGTAATAGCCATGTAAACACACACACACACAGACACACACACACAAAACTGACTCGAAGAACAATACAGCATCGAAGCTGTTTCAGTTAGACAAACTAGTTTATTACCTGCTCGCTGATAAACACAAACAATTCTATCAACTCCAACAAGAAAAAGAAGCAAGAAAGAACCCATCATAGAGCTTTCTTTACCCACAACACTGTTTAGATACATTCAGACAAGCTGCTTTGGAAAGTGATGATAGCTTATTGTGTTCACCTTTGAGTGGAAGCTATTGAACTTAGAAAAATTATTATAAATAAAAATAATATCATATATTATTTCATGGCCATGAACACGATTGCATCAAACCAAGTAGTTATCATTTCAAATGTGGCACAATCCTCAACAAAGAAGTTATTTAAGAAAGGCCCTGGAAACCTACTTGTACCAACAATAATGATGATGATAATAGTTTTCTGTATTTTTAGAGCACTTTTCAAAATCCACGTTACAAAGTGCTTTACAAGGTAGTAAAATAAAACAGAGAAGTCATGAAATAGATTTTAAAAGAAGACAGATAAGAACACAATTTGGATTATAAAAAAAAAAAACTATATAATGGTGGAAAAGGTTAAAAAAAATGTGTACAAGAAGCAAGGATGCAGAAAGGAAATTAAAACTAGAACTCAGGAGAGGCTCTCTGATAAAAGTATGTTTTAAGAAGAGACAGAAAACCTCTGTATGAGAATGTTAAAGTCTGTACTGGTGTGTACTATATTAAGAGATCACAAATATGGCTGTAAGAAAGGCCATGAAGGGCTTTAATAGTAATTAGTAAAACCTTGGGATGTATTTTAAAACATATTGCGGTTAACAACGATAAAAATAGGTAGAACCTTGCTGTAAATATTTTTTTTTTTGCCCAAAGTTACAACAGTTGTGGTTATTTTACATGATATTCTTGCATTAAAATTTGTTCACAATGTTCGAATCGCAGCTTTTCCTGCAATATTTTCCACCATTGAATCCTGCATTCCACCATCAGTATGTCCACCAGCCACAGCCAATAGGAACAACGCTGTCTTTCTGAATAGACCTGCGATCAGCCCTTGATAGGCTCGATTTTCCAAAACCTTAAAGCAGAGCCAAGAGAAGGCGCACAAGTCTTGTCTCCTCTCATACACTGTACGAAAAGACATAATCACTGTCTGGCATTAAGTCAGACTAAACTTTTCCTGTTTTAGGTCAGTTAGGATAACCAACATTATTTCTATTTACTAAATGCCAGAATAATGAGAGAGAGAGAATAGTCATACAGTTGAAAGGCAATGCTACTAAATACTAAGGAAATGTATGTAAACTTCTGACTTTGAAGAAAGTAAGAAAAAAAAATCTCTAAAAACTCATTTTCGTCATTATTCTGGCATTTAGCAAATAAAAATAATTTTGGTAATCACAACTGACCTAAAACAGGAAAAGTTTAGTCTAATTTAATGTCAGAAAGTGAGAAAAAAAACTTTTATGTCTTTATGTATGTATGTAAACTTCTGGTTTCAACTGTATGTGCTGAAAGGTTGGTATGTCATTTTTGCCCAATTACAATAAAACATATCGTAAATACTGCCTACCTCAGCTTTATTGTTGCATTTTCCTGCAACTTTAATAATAACAATTGATTAGATTTATATAGCACTTTTCTTACTAAAGGAGTAACTCAAAGCGCACACAGTCAACTGTCAATTATTCATTCGCACACATGGTGGTGGTAGCTACGATTGTAGCCACAGCTGCCCTGGGGCAGACTGACAGAGGTGTGTCTGCCATTCTGCACCTACGGCCCCTCCGACCGCCACCTCAAACAATCCATTCATACGCATTCACACCAGGCAAGGTGGGTGAAGTGTCTTGCCCAAGGACACAACGACCATGACACAGAACCGCCGACCTTCCGATCATTGACCGACCCGCTCTACCACATGAGGGTCTTTCAACCCAAACCACCATATTTCCTACTTTTAAAAACTATTTCACCCCCAATCACAACCTGTCCCTAACCCTAACCAACTCATTTTGCCACAACAGTGTCAAACGAGAAAAAGACGTAATTTTTGCAACCTGATTTAAAACTGCAGCAAGAAAAAGAATCTTATCCATGCCTGTAATCGTAGAAGTCTCTTTGGCTTACTTGAGGTGATTTGTTGTCTTTTTTCTGAGGCTTGCAAATCATAAAAATAATAAAATGAAATAAAGAGGAGCTACAGTGGCCTCAGTAGACCAGGGCAGTTTTATTTATATAGCGCCGATTCACAACACAAGTCTCGGGGCGCTTCACATAGTAAGGTGAAGATCCTGGAATATTATACAGAGAAGCCCAAACAATCTAATGACTCCCTTTGAGCGAGCAATGCAGAGTCATGATACATTTAGAGGTCCCACCATATCATATACCTGAAAATTTATACCAGAGTTAAAGCCTCAGAAAGTTGGAACTTTGGGCTGTCTGAGGTGAACGATGAAAACTTTAGTTGTTAATCCAACATGGAGGTTGCACTGACCAAAGATGGTGAAATGCTGAATTGTACAAAAAAAAGACTAATTTTTACTCAAGTGATTGTACTGAAAAAGGAGCAACTTAAATGAGTTGCTTTAATTGGTAAAACAAAATTACGTTTACCTAAATAAAGGTAACAAGTAATTAAGTGATTAAATCATTTGATTCCTCTCAAATGAGCATCGTTGTTGTTACATTTTAAATAGACTAAACTTGACGTTTCCAGTTTTTGTAACCTGAGTAGTTGCTTTTCCCATTAAACTCAACATTCTTCATTTTCTTTATTCTGTAATCATAATGGAAGAAACTAAAATAATAATTTAAAAAACAGGGATGTCAGGATATTTGATGCTTAAATGAACAGTAAACCTAATTTTCAAATTTCAAAATCCCGCTTTAATGAGCCAAAGTGTAATTTTAAATTAATAAAATACGCAAACTGTCATCACTAAAGCAAAAAAGATAAATGAGATTCCTTCTCAACACTGTGCTACTTCAACTACAGCTTAGCTACACTTCTTGCAGTGTGCATGTATAACCCATGACTACAAGCCAAACATGTGAGATGATGCCAAATAAGGTGGTTGACAATGTAAAAAACATGAAGGCAAAAGTTGTTCAACTGATACAATGCAAGCTAACATAAAATAATAAAGATTTCATAAGACCTGTCTTGTTAAGTGTAGCATGCAGTGAATTTACAGGATTACTGTTGTTGCCCAATGGCAACATCTGGGCCTGAAAAATGAGGCTGAAGAGGAAATGCAGTTCCTTGAATGGTCACTGGAGGCTACAGATCCCCCCTCACGTTAGAATGCTCGATTTTACAGCAGAAATAAACATGTTTACAACCTGGTACAAAAAACAATACTGACCTCTATAGCTAATTTTTCAAAACATTACAGGAAGTGGATAGTAAATAAGTCATCTGTTTGCATTGTGTTAGAGCTTTAAGTTATGCATAATGTGGGTCACATAACAGGCGTTATAGCACAGCTGAATTCCTTTCCTCCAGGAAAGTGCATGCATGATTGGCACATGTTTTCTCTGCAGTTTGTCAAAGCTGTCCTCAGTAATTAAACAAGTACCACCAGTCAGCCGTGTTTAAAAAGTCCTGCTGAAATCTACATTAACAGGTGCCGCCATGCTCATGCTGTTAGCGTGTTAATTCTGGCAAATGGAGAAAATTGCCAGGAAGAACATGACGCATGTCGACATCTAGCACATACACATTTACCTTCAGGTAACACATGCATGGTATATAAAGAACAACACAGCTAGCAATTGAGAACCGGATGTCTGCTGCAGGATTGTGAGTCACGGTAGAGCAGAAATGCACCTGCACTGGATTAAAAAAAACACTTTTTAAAATATACAGTGAATGTATTTTAGTACGAAACATGAATTTTGCTTTGGCATTTATTGCAAAAAATTAGCTGGCTGTCAGTTTAATAATGACAGCCTCTGATTTCACACTTTTTATTTCAATCCTGCTTTAAAGTGTAGCTAATAATACTGACATAATGGATAACTTTAATGACTCCAATGGCAGGAGTCCATTTAATCCATCACATAAAAAACTACTGAATCAATTCCCCACAAGAGTTTTGTTTTATATAGCTGCAGAGATTTAAATGGCTATATTATAATGTATAGATGCAGCTATAGCTCCACAACAATGCCGCCTGATAGACAGATGCCTCTGAGGAAAACAATCTCATAAGTGGGAGGAAAACCTTGCCAGGTGGTCTGGTGATAGCTAGTTAACAATACCGTCTCTTTTTTGTCAAAAACCCTTTTGAGTGTCACCTGCTCTCTAGTAGCTGATGACATCAAACAACACATTATTCACTCCTGACCTTATTTTGTGAGACAGAATGACAGTTTACCTGAGCACAGCTGTGCATCGCCATCAGGTATAAGCCATTTGGGCTTATCCAGGTTTCCAAGGATTTTCGTTCAGGGCACATTGCCCACATGAAAGGGAATTTTGTCAGAGGGGCTCCATGAATTATGCAATGGCAGAGTGGATTTGCAGGTCTTGCTGAAATTAATATGATGTGGAATAAAGAAAGGAGACGGAACTGACGGTTTTATCCAGTCGAGAGGGAGAGAGAAAAAAAATTTGGATTTGAGTGGGCTTCAAGGCAATGATGCACAGATGATGTATGTGTCTGGATGCAAAGACACTTTCATACATTGTTTTTCTCGATACGTTTTCTTACCAGACAACAAGTGCCTCCAGAAAGGCTTACCATCAAGATGTAATCCGAAGGGCTGTTTGCACACTTTGCTCTCCACATGAGTCACTTGGGTTGTGATTTTTTTTTTACAGATCAGATTCATAGATGGCTGTGCTCACGAGAGTCAGTCTAAGTTTGGTTTGGGAAAGTTGCTGCTGACTCAGATTTCACAATGCTAAAAATAACAGGCCGAAAGTGAAAAGAAGCACCCATTATCTGAGGACAAAAAAAAAAAAAAAAAATAGTAGCTGGGTGTTTGTTGGATAATGGGTCATGAATCTATTTTTTCCCTCCCACTATTTGTTAATCCAAGAGGGCATCTGTTGCCAAATCTCTGTCATAATCTATGTCCTTGTCTTCCTCGGGATACTGTTGACCCTACAGTTTTAAAGCACTGCAGTGTTTTGTAATTCCACTGACAGCCAGACAGGCACTCAGACAGACAGATGGACCGATAGGTGCGTGTCCACAGTATCAGTGTGTGCTGAATCTCCTCTGAAGGGCCTGTCAGTAATTATTTGCATACTGTAGGTGGTAATATGTGCTATAGTTTTATACCAAGGTGGCAAAGTGCTGTATGAATACTAATCCTAGTTATCTCAATTATCTGCTCTGTCAGGATGATTTGTGTAGAAAATGACACTATGCCAACCTGAGGTGATTTGATAATAAGTATGGACTGGGAACCCACAGAGCAAATGCTTTGACAATTTATCTAATTGACAGACTATGACTCATTCTGTCTGGCACTTCATTTCAATTACTAAGTCCGAGTCCCTGGCAGTGCTGGTGAATGGCTAAAGGCGAGGTTTAAGATTATTTATTTTTTTCGACCATAAACAAATTCTACAGATTTATAAACCTCACGTTTTGCCTCTTTGGCGTAAGCCTCCAGATAACAGTTGTTGACCACAGTTGTGGAAGCCAGGCAGGCAGAAAACCACTGCTCTCAGACTCAAACACAGGCCCTTTCAGGCACTTCTTCCTAAAGTGACTGGAGCTGCTGAGGTGCAGTGATTGATTTTTTTTGCACACAGACAGACTCAGACACAACAAACTGCTCTTTAAGATTTTTTTATTTTTTTTTGCACCGCAAGATGGGCGACTTGAAATGCAAAATACTCGGTTTTAAAAAGTAGAAAACATGCTTCCCCTGCCACCAAAGGATTATGTGAAGGAAACATAACCCAAACAAGCAGGATCTTGATTTGGTGCTGTAGAAACATTCACTTGGTCTGGGTGATGGATGGGTGTATGTTTACTTAAAAACATCGGCTTATTTCCTGACTCATGCCGTAAACGCTTTCGATGCCTGTCACGTAGTACCGTTATGCTTTGCTCAGAGATGTAGGAAGGAATGTAGAAATACTCAGGTCGTGAATCTTCCTGCAAAAAACTTCGGCACCATTAAAAATGTTGGTTGCTTGTCTATTTTTGTTCACTTAACGTCTCAATTACATTCTGTTAAAGTTTTATGGTTCGGCAAGATGAGCTAAGCACTGTTGGAAGCCTTCTTAACACCACCACATATAAAATCATTTTAGAGAACACTTAGGTCCCCCTTACCCATATTAATGGCAATAACTATTGATCTGCTTGCAATGAAGTATCATGCAGACATTCATGGTCCCCAGAGAAGGAATCCTTATGGCTCATCATATCGGAAAGCTCAATATAAAGTCTGGTTTGTACGTATCAGACGACATTGCTTTGACCCAAAATGCACCAAATTTGAATGTTACCAGCCAAGAAATCCTCTGAACCTGAAAACTATGTAGCAGGTTTAAAAGACATGTTTTATTTCTTATTCATTTATCAGAGCCAGAAATTGTAAAAACAGAAAGAATCATTAGACTTTCAACTTCTGACCTTTTTGAAAATATTGTGTTTGTGTGTGACATATGGTTCCATTTGAAAAAAAAGTGATCAAAATCACGATAGCCGACACGTCTAATTCAGATAATATGGCAAAAATAAACCATTTCCACCAATGTACCCCAAAACCAAGATATTTTCCTCAACCTAAACGAGTAAAGATGTTGGTGACACTAAAGTCTACAAGCGATGCCACCCCACTGGACATGAACCACGATCTTCTAGTTTGGCTTTTGACATATGCTACAACCGACTCCTTTGCTGCAACTTTAATGCTATTTTAGCATCTCTCGTCTCGGTCATCACAAGGATTTAATAAGATAACATCCTGGAAGAGGAGGAAGGTGTTGACCAGCCTTAGTAAAGGGAGTGATAAACACAAATAACCAACATCTATTGGCTGACAACAATGAAATCCGGTGCATTCATGGTTCCCAATGGGTGAATCCTTAAAATCTGGTTTTCCCCTGACTTGTACCATAACAAGGCTGCATGCCCAATTTATCCAATATCTCATGGCATTCCCATCAGCTTAAGCTTGTAAATGTCAAACAATTAGCAAATGTGAATAAGCTAACACCCTAAACTAAGATGGATGAAAGATTGACTTTTTATGTGGTTTACAATATAAAACTTGTTTGTTTTACTCCTAGTTTTTCCAACACTTTTATGTGTCATATCCATTTTTCTCAAATTGTTTAAATACATATTTGCGTCTTAGCCTGTCAGATACCTGCTCATCACTGTGAACTGCACTAATCCGAACAAAAACCTTAAACAGGACAGATGCTAAGCTACATTATGCATCGTCATTGTGAGAAAAAAAATATGTTGAAATTTGAAATCAGAGACAACAGAATCACCTTGTGGTAGCGGCGACCCCAGGATGACCATGATGCACCTTGCTCTGCTTTATTTTTACGTACACAATTTATCGCTTAATTTTATTTGACAATTAATTTGATTAGCTCTGTAAAGTCCTTGGAGGCACACTTGAAAGCTTCTGCAAAACAAAACCCGACTGGAGACGTTTATTGATCATCATCATTTAGGTTGGGAGGAAAACACATCATTTGCATATTTATGTTAGTTATAATATATAACGGGGGAAGTCTTCAAGCTAAAAGGCTGGTTATGATTTCTGGGAATCAACCATGTTACCATCTTTATTCCTCATGGGGGCTGCAAACTGACATACTTGAAGTGGTCTTATTGGATAATATGTTTTGTGTTTGTCTTTTTCAAATCACTCTTTCCCCTCTCTGTACAAAAATACATCAGTTGAAATTAAATTTGCATTCCCAATGAGTGTCTGGAAGATAATGTAGCTGTGTCCTTACATTCTGCTCCAACACAGTGACTATAGAGGCTACTTATTTCTCCAGGATGCCTTGTTGGACGGGTGCCCAGGCAATGGTCATCGGCCCACTGGTTTGGCAGAGAGCTCCCGTGGGCAGCGGCGCAGCTCGAAATGTGAGTCCATGGATCACAGTCAAAAAAAAAAAAAAAACGAACAAGGCCACCGTGGCCTGCAGGGAATGTCAAATTACAGCGAGGAGTAAAAGATATAAGAAAAAGCTCAGACGTTCTGAGTAAAATACGATGCTGCTGAGTGGTTATTTCTGATCACTGACCCAAAGAATATTTAAGCATCCTGTGTTTGTTTATCACATCTCAGTTTGCAGGTGTGTTTCTTTGATATACCTTTGTTTTTCTGTTTGGATGCATATTTTAATGGTTTAAACACTAATGGTGTTTGTAGCAGGAGTGTTGACTGAAAAAAAAAAACACATTAGCATGTTAAGACATCATCCATATTGCAGTTATTTACATGACTCTTGATGACTTCCATCCACCTTCTCGCAGCTCTACATCCTCCTCTCTAATCAGTCCACTGAGTCTAAAATATGGAATCAAGTCAGAGGCAAGTCTTTAGTTTAGCATGTGGAATTTTTTATTTTTTTTTCTAACCTCCTGGTAGAAAGGAAAGCCTGCTACCATCAGAAGCAAGTCTGCTCTGCCCACTCAAGGTCTGGCAGCTCATTAGGTTCTATTCTCGATCATGTGTGAGAAATTGCCTGCAGGTAACCAAGTCTATCCATTTTTATTTTTCCGCTGCAGAAATTTGCACTGAAAAAGAGAAATTCTGCTCAGCCATTGTAGGAGCTGGCTAAACCTTGGACGGTTGTGTCTCCACCGTGACAATATTTGTATGAATGTATTCCTCCATTATACACAGCTAAGCTTGCATCATTCACCAGCACCTCTGCTTCCACCTGCCTCCCAGCTCCTATTTTCTGACTCTATGGTTCATTTTTTATTTATTTTTTTTTGTGTGTGTGTGTGAGGTGAGACACATTTGAATTTTCTTGGGGATATACAGTGAAGGAATATGTAACATGGTTTCATGCACAATTTGACATACTGTATTAGGGCTGGAGGTCAGGAGAATGTGGATCCTGCTTTTGCTATATTTTTGATTAACTAAGCTGCTTTCAAGTATTAGACAATTAATTCACGAATAGAATCTTAAATCAGATTGGATTGTTATCCCTCTCTAAAAGATTTGTGTTGAATTTAATAGCATTTTTTATTATCATCAGCGAGTCAGCTTGATCCTCTGAAAATTCCTCAGAACCACTTGATAAAGTTGAACTTCTTGCTTAAACTCATGCACAACAAGAACCACAAAAGAAGCCTTGTTGCCTTTGACTGAAGCGCGTGAGCTTGCCGAGACTTTTCACAAACACATTTCAGCTTACAGATTCCATTAAGTTAAGTCTTGAGGACATAAACTCCAAGCAGCCTTTGTTTCAGTCGAGGTGCTGCACATTCAGAACATTCCACCTACTGACGGGCAGTAACATGCAGAAACCACATTGACAGTTAACAAAGGCAGGGAGAAAGATGGAGAAATCATGCTGGGTTTTTTTTTGCTCTGTTTTCTATTCCTGAAGCAAAGATCAGGCTGATTTGTCGCTAAATCTTTGAACATGTTCGCCAGCACGTTTCTAACTTTGTGCCATTTGATGCCGAGGTGGTGGAGGATTTTTGCTTTTAAAAAAAAAGCTGCAGACTCTGCATTATAATTAGGTTGTTGAGAGCGGTGACAGTGAGTCACAAAAACAAAACAATTAGCGGAAAGAAGCTAAAATGCTCTATGTAGGTCAAGAGAATCCTTCTGATTTGGATTGTGCTATGAGCAGCCCATTTAACACGCTACATTTTCATTTGATCCATTGTTAGCATAAAAATATTAATAACAGCAGCTTTGAAGGTGCTGTTTTATTTAGCCGGGGTTAATTACTTTTTGCCCTTTCTGACTATAAAGCTTCTTCTTTTTTTTGTGTATTTTGCGTCTGCTTATGGAATCCAAAAGGTCTTTTCAACAGCAAAAACACTCTGTGTTATCTGAACTTGGGTTCAATCCGGCATAATTGCAGAAATATTTCACTCTGCTCACATGCCAAACAAAATCAAAGCCTTCAAAGATCGATGTGATGAAAGTCTGATCTAATGAAGGCCCTTCAGATATCAGGTGAGTGGAAGGAGTAGCTTGTATCGCGGCGTGCACTCTGATATGAGTTCACCTAATCATTACTTCTTTCATAAAAGAAGGTTCGCCGTAGTTAAAAGTACAACACGGCTTCTGTCTGTGTTTTGCTCAGGAATGTATTTGTAAATAAAAAACCCTGTTTAAAGGCCCAATGTGTGCCAGATTTCCACTTATCATTGAATAGGTGTCGTTGGTCACCTTGCCTTTATGAGCTGCTGACCCTGAAAGGCATTCATTAATACGGGGTTTAGTGTCAAGTTTTGTTGTCACATAATGTTCTAAAGGTTCTTTTCAGGCTTTTCCACTCTGCCAAGAATAAATTCTCCAGGGAAATACCGAATCCATGTGGCTTTTCGAGTTTAATAGGAACAAAAACGTGGACTACAAAAGGAGGCTCAGCAGACCGGTAATCAACAAAGTAAAGTGTCCTTGAGTATGATGCGGAAAAATCGTGTTGTACATCTCACATGAGGCAGAAAGTACAGCGAAAAACTTTGGGCTCAGGCACAACAGAGACATTTCACAGTGGTCTGCCTCTTCTTCTGCTGCTCGGAGATTTACTACATTTGGCAACTGCTCTGGTTCACTGTTCATATTCCCATTCTTTTCCCTGCATTAGATTCAGGGATGCGCCTTTTTGGCAACAATCCCGAGATTTCAAGATACTGAGCATCATTTTCCAGCATCTTCGGTCTAAAAATATCAATATCTTCAAAATCAAAAGCCGGCATCAGCCGAACCCTACTGCGAACGGGGATAGATAAGCCCACAACAGATTTTGATGTTGTTCCATTCCACTGCACTCGGAGCCAGTGTTTCAGTTTGCTGATTGAACTGGCTGCTGTTACGTTTCAGACATCAACTTGTCTGTCACAACGGAATCAATTGGCTTCCCTTGAAATAGCCCTGCCCTCGGTACACTGCAGACAGGCTAAAACACGGCATTTAGCATGGCTGACCATCATCTAATCGAACTTAGAGTAGGTGGCGTGCTTTAAATATTGACCCGTATCCTCAAATCAGTCCAGCAACCAAACAGCACAGCGACAGACTTTAACATGCAGAATAATGCATGGAAATTACTATTATTGTCAACTTTTTTGAGTTTAGCGGGAGTGCCGAGAGGGATATGGAGTAGACAAACAAAGGAAGATTGGTTTTGATGTGAGGCCAGCAGGGCTGCATGTGGTTTGAAAAGTTGGGAGATTTAACCACTACTTTATCTTTATCTCTCAGCACAGTTATCTCTTTGAGAGTTGTCCAAGCAGCATGCATCATCCATCGGCACAGCACAGAGGAATGCATCATGCAATGATTGAGTGATTGTATCCCCTGTGTAGCGGAGCGAGGGGACTGATTTTCCTGGCGGGCAGACAGACAGACATACGTATAGGAATTTAAAAAAGAAAGAAAAGAAGAAGAAAAGAAATAGAATCGGAAATTCAATCACTTCCCTCCTTGGGTTGTGTGTTATTATGATGGCGGATATGTGTGGGCCCAGTTCACAGCGAGCACCTAGAGAATTATCTCGCTCAGCTGGAGGCTCATACATATGGCTTGAATACAGTCCCAGTAAATAGATCAAAAACCTCGCTGAGACTTACACAGGCTTTGCAGTGCAACGAGATAAAAATGCGGACTTCAGAAAAGTTTGCTTTTCCTTCTTGAGCTCTGCATGCAGAATAAACACACTATTGGCTGACAAAGCATCAGCTCGCTACACCCCCCCTGTCCCACTAGCACATGCGCTTTCATGCATACGCAAAGTCAACATACATACCCCCCCTCGTTCAGCACTACGCAATGGTGGAAAATTCAATACCACACGGACCTGTCTGACTCTAAAAAGTAAAACAATTTGTGTGACTCTGTAATCCTTGGGTGAATTATTGACCTTTGCTTCGACACCAGCACACCAGAGATTGCACTGTTTTTCTTCCCAACACACCCAAACACAGAGTCAGACACAAACAAATGTACGCACGGCGCTACATCGGTAGGTGGGAAGGATATCACACTCCTCTGCACTTTATGAAACATTACCGTCCGCGGCAATATGATAATACATTGCATAATGCACACACACTTAAAAACCCACACAGGCGAATTACCTGGAAGTGCAGCAGGCTGCATTGCACTGCGCTGTGTCGAGCAGATAGCAGCCGAGTGGTTGGTGTGAGGTTAGGTGAGGTGGCTTTGGCCACAGTTCCCCGCCGATGAACTGGGGTACAGCCAGAGGCGGCCGCGTGATGGGTGCTGGAACAAATGCGAAGGGAAAAGAGGCTCATGGTCCCGCAGTTCCAGCTCATGTTGACTCCGCATCGGCCTGACACATGTGGCCCACGTGCAGAGAAAGAAATGAGACACATGAAGCAGGCCTCATGCTAAAACCAATGGGGGAGAGCGGGCTTGCGTGTGCACATGCGGTCAGCAGAGAGGCCAGTAGGGCAGGAAACAGGCTTCAGCTGCTCCTTTCTAAAAAAAAACACAACAACGCCAGATACAGTTTCGTACACACATATCACTCATATTTACAAGGTACAGGTGCATGCCTGTACACCACCAATCCTCCACAGAGTACACTTGTTTGGTCAGATTCATACACTGTACTGTGTAGCAACAAACAAACACAGTATTCCACAGTGATTTTTGCTTGGTCAAGACCTCCACTAGAACATGTGTCAGAGGAATGATTGACTGTTCTTTCCATCTCTATTTTCTTTTTTTTATTTTCTTATCTTGAGGGATTTCTTGGTAGACGTCTCACCACAGTCAACACAAACCAAACATTTGGCCTCACGACTTCGCTTCAATACTGCAATGCCAACGCTGTGATTTATTTCTCTATTTTGCACATGGCCTCAGACTAACCCTCACAAGAGCTTTTTTTTTATTGTTTTTCTTCCGTTCCTGGTCCATATTCAGGGTTAGAATTAATAAACAGAGTTGTCAAAATAACACTGTCAAAATAAGTGTTTATACAAACAGTTTCCTCAGCAATCATGAGGGATGCTTCCTCTTTTGGTATTCCTCAAGGCTCCATGCTCGTCCCATTTCATTTTTTGTATACAAGCTTGAAAAAAAAGCATGACACACAATAATGCCTATTTAATGTGCTGGTTTTTTGTTTTTTGTTTGAGAAATCAAGTAATGTAAGGGCGGCTGTGGCTCAGGTGGTAGAGTGGTTCGATCCCTGCCCCCTCCACAGTTGAAGTGTCCTTGGGCAAGACACTGAACCCGAAGTTGCTCTCAATGGCAGCTCTGTCGCCATTGGTGTGTGAATGTGTGTGTGTGAACGGGTGAATGAGAAAACATTGTAAAGCGCTTTGAGTGCCGCTACGGTAGAAAAGCGCTATATAAGTGCAGTCCATTTACCATTTACCATAATTTGCGTCCAGCTAAGAGAAAAAAAACCCTAAAATAATGTGAATTATTAAATTTAATAGAAATAGTTTGGTTTCTGCAAGCAGACATAAAAGCATCAATCAAGCTAAAACACCACATGTGCAGGAGAAATTGTATTTTCTATTCCCTTTTCCTTTCCAGACTTTCACTGCACAATTATTGTCGCCAAAATCACAATGATTTACAATAATGACTGCCCTATATATACGGAAAATAAAACAAAACTTATAAGTCAGATTCATGGCCTTTTTTGACATATGTAATGAACTAAAAACGTAAGTAAAGGAAGGCAGTAAACATCTGTAAGTACAAATTTACTGTCCCTTGCTCCGATGATGGAGTGTAAACCGGATAGTCATTTTTAAAAATCCAACAATATAACTGGCGTATAACAAACAAGCATTTCCCATTTATTCTGATTTGTCAAGACCTCCACTACAGCATGTGTCACAGGAGTGACAGATGACTATGCTTTTCTGTATTCTTTTTTTTTTTTTATCTCAAGGGATTTTTTTTTGGAAATGTCTCACCACAAGCCAAACATTTGGCCTGGTGACTTTACTTCAATACATCACTGTTCTGCTGCCGCTGTGACTTATTCCTCTACTCCCCAAATGGCCTCAAAATGACCCCTGTAAGAGCTTCCCATTGCTTTTCTGCCCGCCCTTTTCCATTAACAGTGTGAGAATAAATAAATAGAATTGTCAAAATAAAGCTGTCAAAGCAAGTGTTCATTAGATTAGACATTTTTTTTTTTTTTGCACACACTTCAGCGTGTAAGACTTTTATAATATGACGGAATGTCAGTTTGATGTCTGCCATGAGAGCACATTTGTCACATTTGTCTGAATTTCAATACGTTAAACAGCCAAAAGGAAATTAATTATGAAACATATTCAAATGAATAAAAGGAAGATACAATGCTCCCGTAGGGTTCTTGTTGCTTTTTTAGGCTTAATTACAACTTGTAATGCATTATGTTAATAATATGTGGCCTGTGTGAATGTTCCCTGATTAAAAATCCACCCACACTGCCTTTTGAACTGGTGGAGATTTGAAAAGCTGCTCTTAAAACTGTTCTTCACGTTGGAAATGTTTTGGAATATTTGGCCCTGTGGCTTGATCAAACAGCTCGTAGTGAATTATCAAAGTAAAAGCCCCTTCAGTCAGACGCTGCCTTAGCAAGGGAGGCATTATTATAAAGAGGGCCCTCTTCAAACGAAAGCTTTCCAAAGATACAGAAAGAATAGCAGACGATGCACGAGGGTGGTGTTCATCTCAAAAGAAAATCAGTGGGGAGGAAACGCAAAGGCTTGTCAGTTTGTAGCACTAAAAATTGTTCGAATTAATTTTACATCAGAAAAAAAAAAAAAACGGACAGAGTTAAATACTGGAGGGGATTCAAAGAAGTTGGCCTTCATAAATATTTGCTTTTGCTTTCTGCAGGTGCTTTTAGAGTTAGAAAGACAAACCTCTTCTCAATTCTAAGAGACCTTCTGGGTTTTTATTGCGGTAATAAAATGTTTTAAGCAGGACAGGAATCATTTAAGGGCATTTACACCAAGCGGAGAACACTGTCTCTGCTGTCCTTGCAGCAGCAGCTCAGTTTTTGCTGTTGATTCTCAATGACATGTTAAACATATCTGCAGCCAACTTATTCACACTGGTCACATCTGAGTACTTCACCCTTTCCTGAACTGAAGCTGAGCTCCGATTGTTTACAGGGATTAAGTAAAGCCTGAGTTTCAACCTCTGCCTGCTCATTTTTCATGCCATTTTGCAAGTTTCCATCCTGCACTGTATCATGCAAAAGGAAAAAGAAAGGAAAAAGAATAGCAGCAGAAGCATTCACTGTAATGAGAACTCAAAGCTGGATGAGTTCAATTGTCAAGGCTCCCACATGTGGGATTTTTTTTTTTTTAGAGTAGCCTCCTGCTATTTCAATTTGAATAATGCAACTGTCAAATGGTTTGGCTTGGAGCCATTACATTACTTCCTCTACTCCACTTTTCTCTTACATGTACCTCTATTCCCCTCAGTTCTGTTGCAGCAAACCACAAGAGATGACGCGAAAGATCTCGACATGTAGGCATCAAAGAAGTATGTTGCTACAAAAATTAATAAGAAAACCTGAAGATGAATAATAATGTGAAATATTGATGATCCTACACCTGCACTAGGGGGTGTGACACTTTGATTGACGTCTCTAACAAGTCGGCGGCGCAGCACTCATTTCCTCAGAATCATGTCTGATTCTCATAAATTAGCTCGCAAGAACTTCCAAATAACACATGGGATTATGTGGATTTACAACCGGAGTGCTTATCACTGGCATTTTAAGCAGGGCTGTATTTTTATTCAGATCTACACACGAGGTTCCCTGATGATTGAAAGGCTATGATCATCACCATCTCCTCATAAGACAGTGATATTTGAAGAGCCAACATCACCTGATCACTATTCAGTTATTCAGTGATTTGAAACTCTGCCTACATCTCCCACGGACCCCAAAAGGAGCCAGAGCTGGGCTGCCCACAGCCTCAGCGAGGGTTGTCACTAAGCTCTGGTTATAGAGACACAGCTGGATTAAAAGACTTGTTCATTTCTACATTTGTCCTGCAAGTAGAGACTTTTAAAAAAAGTGCTATGCTGAATTTAATCCGATGTAAACGGTGCTTTTTGCATTGGTTGTGTTCCCTCCTGTCTTAAATGGCCTTAACCTAGCAATTAACAATCTCTTTTTTTTTATTTTAACAATTTAGACATATCCATGTAACTATTCTTATCCAAAATTTTGGAGAAAAGTGTCAAACTCTTCTATGAATAGTCACTATATCAATGAGAAACAATAACTGTTTTACTTCACAGAACTGAAACAGCACTTATTCAAATAAGCAATGGTATTTGCTAAGAGCTTGTGCTGGTCACATTTTAAATTCTACTTGATCTGAGCTCAACTTTTAATACCGTTGATCATGCAGTTTTGTTGGAATGCCTTAAAAATGGACTGGCATCAGAGTGCTGCCTAAGACTCATTTAAATCATTCCTCAGTAATAGTTTGTGATGCCGCCCTCTTTGGTGTGCCCCAAGGATCAATGCTGGGCCCCTTTTATTGTTTGTATACACGTTTCAGCTAAAGCATAAAAGCACATAAAATCAAGGGATACATAACAACAACTGAGTACAGATAAATAAATCTAAAACAATGTGATTTAAAGGTAATCTATTACATCTTTTTCTAATAACTCACTGTAAAACTTTGCTGCCCACACACCTTTCACTACACAACTATCATGGCTGAAACAATTCACAATATGATTCATGATAATGATTTTAGCACATTATCAAACTGATAATCTGCAAAAAAAAAATCATGCTAGTATTTACTTTTGATGTGTTCTGTTTCTTTTTGGGAAAATAAATTACACTCAAAATATATATTTAGGGAGGTAGAGAGAGTCAGCAATCATAACTGTATTGTATGTTGTTCCTATGTTGAAGTTTTAATCCAGATAGTTACTGACACATATAAAAACATGCCACCAACTGTATTAACAGTAATTATTTTGATATGTTCCTTTCTTTCTGCATGTTTTTTACACAACTCCCACATTCTTTAAGTGATAGAGTTTGTGCCATTTCTCATATGAGCTGTTTTATTAAGAGTTAATGTCAATAATTAGTAATGAAAACACCTTTAATAAATAAGTTCTGATGTAGTGTAGTTCATTAATATGGCTGATCAGCTGTTTCGGTTCTTTCATTGATTTTGTCTCCATAAACAACATGAAAGAATAATTACAATTTTCGCTGTTGAAAACAATTTCTAAAGATTAGAATCGATTTTTCTCATGTAGAAACTTTTTTTTTCTTTCATCTTTTTCTGCAAGGTTTTTTAGTGGTTTCATTTTTGGCTTCATCTTCTCTGTTTATTACAGCATTTGTAAGCCTATATCGCCAACTTCTGACAACACTCTGCCTACTTAATCCACTCCAAAGCAGTTATTGCACACAACCCTAATTTGCATTTTCTTTTTTTGTACGTGTTGCAAATTTCTAAATTTCCCTTCAAACTCATTTGACAGTCATATGAAACGTGTCTATGGTCAGCCTGGATATGATACTTTTTGTACAGCTCTTGAAAAGATGCCTTTTGCTTCAGCGTCGTGATCCCAATACTGGAGTCTAATTAGGTTTTTTTCACCACACTGTAGAAAATAGGCTAACAAATAAATAAATAATTCAGAGAATTAAAGAGCATGAGCAGAATGTAGCCTTTTCGCGCAACTGTTGTGAGGATAAAGACGTTTTCTGGGACAAAGGTTCACGACCTCAGCGAACACAATGAACTCTGACAATTCTCTTATCGTATAGCACGACCTCTTCCGACACGGCTGTGGACGTCTTCTACCCACGTAAGAGCATATATAAAGTGAGACTAAAGCGAGAATCTGACGAATGTGAAATGTCACAGGGCATCAGGAGTGAAAAAGACAATTGCAGGCAGACGGATAATTGTATGTGGTGTGTGTGAGACTTCCCCTGGATTCCCCTCACTGTCTGCTGACATGGGGAGTCACACACTGTAATGAGTGTCGCAAAGGTTAATGAGGTGCCTCCTTCGACAACCCGCTCCCTGGAAGACTCTCACCACTAATAGAGATGTAACACTGAAAAAAAAAAAAAAGGAATTCTTAGACACACATTTAGATCCACATTGCAGAAAAGTTGGCAAAAACCTCACCCCGAAGACCCCCGCCTCTCCAACACACAGCATCTCCTACACTCCACCCTTTGAGAGCCTTTAAGGACAAACAGAAAATACTGGCTGGCTATTATTTTTGTTAATTGGTTTGCCCTAGTTGTAAACAAGTCTACTGTCTTGAACCTAAAAAACTGAATAATTTAAGCTTAAACAGGGTTTCAATTACGCTGAAGGCTGCACAAAAATTGATTTTTCTGTTGCAAAAATATTCCCGTCTCATCAGCTCAAACCTCAGGCAACCCCGGCTACGGTTTACTCAAACTGACCAAATTGGAAGAGCCAACTATGAGAATTGGGGTTACATTACACAAATAATGGATTAAAATTACTGATTCCACATCTTCTGCCCAGCAAACCTAAAGTACCCAGTAGGGCTGGATGACCCTAAAAGAAACCAGCATCAACAACTTAGAGTTTTCTTAAGCTAAATACAGACTAGGGTTGGTTTAACTCCAGAACATAGGGACATGTTCAATCAAGGTGTGTCCTCTAATTAGCATCACAGGTGTCTACAAACTTGTTATAAGTCAGTCGGCCTATTTATAGTGTTACAAGTAGTCACTGTGCTGTTTGCTGACATGGTGTGTACCACACTAAACCAGAGGAAGCCAAGGAGAGAGTTGTCTCAGGAGATTAGAAAGAAAATTATAGACAAGCATGTTAAAGGTAAAGGCTATAAGACCATCTGCAAGCAGCTTGATGTTCCTGTGACTACAGTTGCACATATTATTCAGAAATGCAAGATCCATGGACTGTAGCCAACCTCCCTGGATGTGGCCGCAGGAGGAAAACTGATGACAAATGGAAGAGACGGGTAATAAGAATGGTAACAAAAGAGCCCAGAGCAGCCTCTAAAGACATTAAAGGTGAACTCCAAGGTCAAGGTACGTCAGTGTCAGATCGCACCATCTGTCGTTTGAGCGAAAGTTCATGGGAGATGATCAAGGAGGACACCATTGTTGAAAACAAATCATAAAAAAGCCAGACTGGAATTTGCCAAACTGCATGTTGACGAGCCACAAAGCTTCTGGGAGAATGTCCTATGGACAGACGAGACAAAACTGGAAGTTTTTGGCACATCAGCTCTATGTTCACAGACGCAAAAATGAAGATGTCAAGAAAAGCACACTGTTCCTACTGTGAAACATGGAGGAGGCTCTGTTATGTTCTGGAGCTGCATGTGGCACAGGGTGTCTTGAATCTGTGCAGGGTACAATGAAATCTCAAGACTATCAAGGTGTTCTAGACAGAAATGTGCTGCCCAGTGTCAGAGAGCTTGGTCTCAGTCGCAGGTCATGGGTCTTGCAGCAGGATAATGACCCAAAACACAGAGAGCTAAAAAAAAAAAAACACCCAAGAATGGCTCAGAGGAAAACATTGGACTATTCTGAAGTGCCCTTCTATGAGCCCTGATCTAAATCCTACTGAACATCTGTGGAAGGAGCTGAAACATGACGTCTGGAGAAGGCACCCTTCAAACCTGAGACAACTGGAGCAGTCTGCTCATGAGGAGTGGACCAGAACACCTGTTGAGAGGTGCACAAGTCTCACTGACAGTTATAGAAATCATTTGATTGCAGTGATTGCCTCAAAGGTTATGCAAGGGTACCATAATTTTTGTCCAGGCCTGTTTCATGAGTTTATTTTTTTTTAAATAATTCTGTTAAACCATGATTCAAAAGCAATGTCTGATTTTCATTGGTTAATTTACATATAATTTTTATTTATTATTACTTTTGTCAAATTCAAGTTATTTCTGTGACCGTTGTGGGTTTTTCTTTTACAAACCGAGGGGTACCAACTATTTTGTCCACGTGTAGCACAAACACGTTGACGACTTGGACTTGATACCAAAGAACTGAACTGATAAAAAATCGATGTATTACAACAACAGCTCAATGAGCCGTCAGTGACAGGCAGAACCAAGGATAAGTTTTGCTGCCCTCATCTGATGACTGAGTCTTTTTTCAGTTTCCATTCAACCAGCTTTTCCAAAAAAAAGCCTCCGAAAGGAAATGCAAATGAATGAAAGCTTCCCTCTATGACTGTGATGTAAATATCAGGAGTCGGTTTCATCACGATAACCACTTGGTAGGATTAATTCTTCAGTCAGGAGTTATTAAACGACTGCGAGAAAGCACCAAAAAGACAAAACCGAAGGAGCTCCAGTTAAACCTCAAACAGTGGAAAATGACGTGGAAAGCGAGACAGTCACTTGACATTTATGTCTGTTTCAGACATAATGTGAGGAAGGTTACTGCCTCATCACTCCATGCACATCCGTTCATTTTATTCATCTCCAGTGGAACAGAAGCTTCAGTGGACAAGGCTTGTTTCTATTACATGTACCAATATGCCAACTTTTCCACATCAGATACTGATATTTTAAAAAACGTTTTGCTGCTTGGGTCCAGACCTTTGAGTCTGTCCACTCCACTGAACAGACTGATTCATGTGGCATTGGATTCTTGGTGCAAAAGCGCCGCAGGAGGACTAACGAAGAGGCTGATCAAATAGTTCCAAAACATTATGTGTGCTATACGTGGAAGCATTAGCTGTCATTAGGATTTGGAGGGCTCTCATGCTAGCAAGAGCACATTTGGGATTTCTCCATGAACTTCAAATTACAGTAGAGAGGATAACATCAAATTCTCAATTAGTAGCCGGTATGATCCAACCTTCATGTGGAGGATCATCAATGAGAGGTAGAAGCATGCTCGCTGACACCCCCTTAGGGTTGGACTGTCAAGGTAGCGTTCTACTGTAACATACTGCGATAGTGTGCGGCAACTCCAATGCCTGTTCGCAATGTGGCGATCACACACGAGTTTTACGGTCACGTCAACACAATTTTTGCTGCTCACCTGCCCGGCTCATCAGATTCGACTTCCCGTGGCGTCTTTTTTCTTTCCCAAAATGATATTCAAGTTCAACGGTGACTGTTTTGACACAGTTTAAGAGATTCAGGCCACATCGCAGTGGGTGCTTGACATATTTACATAATGGGACTTCCAAGGGTTGTGTTACACGCATGCTAGGAGTGCTGGGAGCGCTGTATCACCACAAGAAGACAACTTCGGCAGGGATCGCAGCCAAAACTAAATCAAGTAGGTTTTTTTGGATTTTTACAAGCAGAGTCTCAGAACTTTTTGATTGCACTTCACATTAGTGAATCAGCGCCACAGGAGGAACTGTTGTCAAGCTGTGCGCTGGAGAGTAATTTCATCGCACTCCTTTGAATAACTCGATTTCTTTTTGTTTTCTTAATGTTGCCTAAAATAATAGTTTGACTTCACTTCACTGTCTGGCAAAGCCAGCATGGTGGCATCACTGTTGACTGGAATGACAGCGGATACATTAGTGTTTAGTGTTTCGTTATGGAAAATCAAACCCCCTCCCCCATGAAGATCATTTAGAGTGGAGGCAATGTCAGACTGAGGACAGAAATGGATTGTAACAGGTTTGTCTAGTATCAGTCAATATCAGAATTTCCACTCAGATTTTTCAGGTACAAATTGAAACCGCCCACAGTACAGCTTTGGAGTGTTTTTTTTTCCTACTGATTGCTTATTGACATGGTCCCAGTTTGGAGACTGTTGCATTTCCATGTTTTGAAAACGTGTCAACAATCAGATCTTGATCCATCTCGAATGCTTTTTTTTGGATACACTTACCCTTTTAAAATATCCAATAGAATTCAGTCTAACCTCGCCGCAGTGTATTAAGTATAAATGGCATCAGTGTTGACTTTTGGTAGCAAACAGCAGTCTCCGCTGTCAGAGTCAGACGCTTTGTACACTCCAGCATCCACCCTGAGTTCCTGCAGCACTGCAGCGTCACTCCACCTCCAGCTTTGAGCGAGAACAATCACTCGCGCCATCACAAGAGATGTCAGGAAAACAAACATTAAGCGTTTGAGCGTCTCACTGATGCCGCTGGTGAGGACAGTCTTGCTGTGCAAGCTAACCCTTACATTCAGTGACTTTTGGATTTTTCAAGCAGTTACCTCTAACTAGACCTGCCAGTATGCAACATTCACTCGAGCAGCTTGAAAATGAAAATAGCATAAAGGAGAAGAAGTGTCCCAGACACCCAAAGATATTCTCTTTATTCTATTTTTTTCTTCTCCTGGAAAGGCTGAACCGTCCAGGAGATTCAAGTGTGCTTTTGTTGGTGTCTGCTTTCTGGGGGCTTGTTACAAAATACCTGTTATAATATTCCATACCCTATATACACATTGGATACTGCATCTCATGTATATATAATACGAAAAAGGAATACTAGACGGCACAGCTCGGTTTTCTCTCTCAGAGATACAGAAGCAGCCCTCCTTATATATTTAGGTATGTGTACGAAATTGTGTTTACAATCTGTATATGGCCTGCAATCTCCAAGAGATCTTAAAGTGAACAGAAATTGTGTTGTGAGAAAGTTTCCTCCGAAACACATTTTCCTCAGCGTGAGAGGAGCTCTACAGTAACTCTATCTCAGAGGAGCAGGTGTGTTTCGAGGCAACTGTTGTGATTGTCATCTATTATAGAGAAGCCAAAAACCCTAAAGTTTGCAAGCGTTCCTCCAGAAAAGAGAAAACTTGAAGCAGGACACACACACACACACATACACACAGGAGAGATCTATACACAATCACATGCACACTTCCAGTTTGGTTTTGCATTCATTTTTTACACCACAATCTGTTGAGCTCAGTCTACAGGGTCCTATCTTTGAATAATAGATGTATTAGAAAATGGAGCATTTCTACCACTGTAAAAGCGCATGAATAAATAACAATTAAGAACGTACACCCATGTGTATGTGTGCCGACATGTGCGGCGTACTTGTATCCCTGCATCAGTGCTCGGATTGTTCGTGCAGCGCGGCTCCCTATTAAAAGGCCCTTTTACAAGCTTTTCATGTTGTCGCCACACTCTGCTCTCTCTCTCTCTCTCTCTCTCTCTCTGTGCTGCAATTGATTTTTTTCCCATCCATCACCCATTATGCTTAAGTCTGGTGCGGTCGCTTTTCAAAATTAAATCTTTTACAAATGAACGATTAGTGCCGTCGCGCTGAAAGACTACCGCAAAGTATGGAGCAGTGGAATCAATGCAGCTGGATTATTCCAACCCAAAATGTCATTACTTCGTTTTATAGATCTGTCGAGCACTGGGTTAAACTGGGAAATTATCGCGACACACTGCTGATGATTTGAGTGTGTTTCTGGGTGTTTTGTTTCGTCATTAGGACTTAAAGATTTGAAAAAGTGCTGTCTCACTTTAGGTCTGATTACCATTTTCTGGAGAAACATGAGTCTGTGTAATCCAAACTGTGATCACACATTATAGCGCTGATTACATTCTCCCACTTGCATCAGCAATATTACAAGAGCATTTAAGCCCTTGTATTTTTAAATATTTAATAAAAAAAATCATACTTGTTTTACTTCATGCGTCATCACGTGTCCCATCCATCTTCCCTCAGAGGTTAAAGGTCAAACCCCATTGAGGTTGAGATGTCTTCCACCACTGTGATGATGAATCTTTATTGACAGACAGTGAAGACAGATGACAGGGACGAATAGCAACCGAGTAGCGCCACGCAGCATCATAAATTGATGCGTTTGGGCTCTGCAGTGGTGCGTTTATGGCGCACTCACACGTTAGAAGTTCCCGTTGGTTGAATGCGATCAAACATAAAACACTACTCAGAGTCCTGTTTGAGCTCATGGTGTTGTATGATGCTAAGTGCATCTTTAAACTTTAAAACTAAACACACAGGCACATTGTGGCATTAATTATTAGAATCTTATCAGCAAATGAACTTTTGTCAACCTTAAAAATGAATACTTCATGTGGAAAGTTTAGCACAATTAAGTTGAGATAACATAATTGCTACACAAAATAGGAAACAAGATTTAAAAAAAAAAATTGAATTCAGCAATTGAGGATAAATAAAATCAATTCGAACTCTTTCCGGTCTCGTTACACTTTGCAAGTCTTATTAAGTTTTCTCGGAAGCTTGGAGGTTTTCTTGTTGGTTTGTTTTTTAAATCAGATATTGAACAAGTTGAATTTATCAACGTGAATCTCCCCCCTGAAAAAAAAACTGTATTTTTTTTTCAAGGCATTATAAATGAAAATAAGAAAACCACATAAATCAAGCTACATCCATTAATTTAAACAGTAAAAATATTCAGATGACATAAATTTCAGTTTCATAATTATGTATTCAACAACTATTTAATTTCACACTTGGGTTCAAGTTCAGTTGCCTCGAGGATGCAAATTATTGCGACATCTCTGCTTCCACAGTTTTGATGAATTAAAGGCTTTACTAGTTTTACATAGTTCAGGTAACTTGTTGCAAGGAGGCACAACCGGGCCTGTTTAACAGTTCCATAAATTAGAGTTTCCAAAGTTCTAATCTGATGATGGGTCACCTTAGTTTTGAGACTTCAAAAGCAAACTGGAAGGGTTTGAAATGTATTTTTGGAGGTCTAATAACTCTGCCTGACCCAACTAGATACTAGGAATAAGGACATGTTGGTCCCTTCTAGTTCAGTTTTGACTATTCTTACTTTAGTCCTTCACATGTGAGTCCTACAACTAAACTACATTGTACAGCCTATTTTTTATTTTTGGTATTTGTATGCAAGAATATCTTCAATCAGACAGAAATGTGGATGCAACACATGTAGATGCTTATAAAATACCAATACAATTATGATACTAAAAGGTGGTTCATCTCTGAGGTAATAATCCCTCTGATTCATTTGTATGCACAATAGAAAATCAAACCTGAATAGGCCATCAAGGTTTATGTGCTTTCGATTAGTTCATTTAACGTATTTAGTATTCATTTATTTGTATGTTTATTTAAACGTGAGCCTTAAAATGTAACTTTAAACGCACTCAGGTTAATTAAAAAGTTCAGGGATTTTATCAAGTGTGAAATGAGCTGATTTAAGTTAAATGAACTTGAGAAAAACAAGTTCAACAACCTGAACATATTTAGTTCAATCAACTGTTTAGTCACAGGGAGAATTCTTAGAAAAATAACTCCTTTATTTTAATAGGGGCGGAGAAATAATTCAGCGTTAACCATCGATGTGTTTACAATGTTTTTATTATCATTGCAAGAGTCTATCTGGACTTAATGTATTATATCTATTAATCAATTAAAGACAGAACATTTATATCTAGTTGATAAGTTACATTACAACAATATTTTTTTTTGTACTACAAGATTACAGAACCTTAAAGCTTAAATATGCAAATGATGTATTATTTAATGAAATATCAACCTATGATGGTCATGATATATAATAACACATTTCCAGAACAGAACTCAGAACACAGAGTAAAGCCAGCTTCAAAATCTTTTTTTTTTCTTTTTTTTTTTCATTTTGTTGACGCACTAGAGTCAAAGGTTATTACAGTCGGGATTCTGTGTATCTCTTTTGATCACTCCATGAGTCTGAAAATCCAGTCGGCAGCCAGAGAACATCCATTTTCACCATGTTTTCAGACTAAAATGTTGTTCTATACGTCACGCTATGAATGATATATGAACAAACCCGACCGTAAACACTTTCAGAATATAGGATAAAACTGGAATGTCTGATTTGTGTGAAGGCCACTGAAGTAGAGATTTCTGGCTCAGAGTTGGAGAAATAACTACATTTAAAAAATAGGTTTTGTAAAAGTACCACCTAATTAATCATAAAATTACCAAATTAATATCAAATGTAAACCGATTTATTAAAAAAAAAAAAAAAACTCTGATATTTCATAAACTTCCCCAGCTAATTATTTACATAGAGACAATAATATCTTATACTTAAACACATTTTAAAAAGTCTATTAAAGTAAAAGAAAATCATATTATATTAAATGTAAACAGTGTTGTGTCTCTATAGTCAATGCAGTGTTTTATTCTTTAAACACAGGCTACTTTGCAAAATTTTTAAATGAACAAACCTGAGTAAAATAAACACCTACATTTCAATTTTGGACAATTTATTTACACTACAGAAGCAACATAGCACAAAATCTTAAAACTAGTGTTTTAAAATTAATAATATAATTACAAAGATTAACCTCGTAAGACCTGATGTCCACATGCGAGGACATCACATTTTGGGTTATATTACCACAGTAGTTACATTTTTAAA
>NW_007577771.1:985851-988856 GCF_000690725.1 Stegastes partitus | reverse complement strand
ATGAGCAAAATGTACATATTTACATGAAGTAAACTAGAAAATATGAGTAGATTTGACTAAATTCCTGCATTCTGTTTTGCAGTGTAGCAGCTTTAGATGGCAAAACGAGCAGAAATGTAATAACAGTCAAATAATGGGTTTCAGGAAACTAAACGGATTTGGAAAAAAACACAGCTCTAAACATTCTAAATAACTCTACTCAAAGAGGACATTTTTTTGCTAAATTACTTTCCTGATGTTGACCTAAAACAATACGAGAGCAGCAAAACTCCACACTGAGAGTTTTTGTAGCTGCAGACCATATGCAATCAGATGCTCTCACACTGCCCACATTAGGTCATCACAGGGTGACACACCAACAAAGACGCCTGCAGTGCGACTGTCTCGCGGAGCAGCACAACATACGGCAACGCTGTGCAATCACAACAACGAGCGCGGAGCAAAGGCGCGGGGAGACAACAAAGAAAGAAATGACGAAAACAGGAGGGTTTTTACTGCGCGGGGATACGCGAGAGCAGCCGGTTTTTCAAGTCTCGCTGTCCACATGACACGTAAAGGTTGGCGCTCACACGTCCTGCTGATTGACACTTTACCTGCAACATGCTGCCTGCACACCTCGGCGCTGGCCTCAAGGTGAGCGCTGCAGCTCGTCGCATTGATTTATATCCAGGATACACAAGTGGGCCGCGCACGTACACATGCATGTGTGCAGATCAAACACATGCAAAGTCAATAATCTGACAGGTGTCAAGTCCGGCTTTAGTCTGCTTCCCTCCCTCGCTCCTTTGCCCTCATCTTTTTTTTTTTTTTTTTCCCCCCGCATTCCTTCAGCACCAAAACTCCAGTGCCCCTGAGTATTAATTATTTGTATTGCCTGTGCTCTGATCTATGGTCTCCTGTTAGGATTTGCATGGATGGTGCAAGGCAGGCATGTCTAATCCTTAACCACAGAGAATTCAGCATCTTTATATAATAGGGATCATGAAGGAAAGTTACCCCCGAAAAGGAGAGAAAAAAAAGTTCAGTGTCATCTTAGTTGTTTCTCAGATTTTGTCCAAATAAGATGAAGGACTCTGCAGTTACAGAAAAAGCATCTGATTTTGGCTTTTTTTCTTATACCCTATATCAAACTTTGGGGTTTGGCTGTGGATCACTCACAGAGAACAAAAAGATTCGCTGATGAACTTACATTATTCACACACTCAGGGACACTTTGAGGCCTTAAAGTAAGGCACGAACACCCTGCCTAGAGTGACGCCTCAATTAGACACTGATTTTAAATTAAATTAACATCACTGAATCCCAAGGTCACCGCGGCTTTCGGCCGAGGGATTTTAAGACCCACTTTATCTGTGAATCTATGAGTTGTGGTATTTGAAGCTTAATAGACGGTGCCGGGATTCGTAGGGTAGGTGTAATTAAATGCTCCCAGACTAGTGATAACTGTTACCAGGCTTGAACGCGCCGAAGCAGAAAGTGAATTGAACTGTGGCTGTAAATTATGAGTGGAAAAATTTCATTGATGCCACCGGCTTTATATCAATTACAAAAAAAAAAAAAAAAAAAACAAAAAAAAAAAAAAAAGAAGAAGCTGAGAGTGGAGCCTCCTTTTTGGAGATTTTGCAACAATTTTTGATGCGCTTTATTCTGCTTTGAAAATAATAAATGAACCCTCCGCGCTATTCATTATTTAGGCAGAGGAGGAGGAAAAAGGACGGGAACTGTGGTATGCTGGGGAACGACGAGGAAACAAAGAGCAGTTTAAGTGTTTAATCTCAAACTGTTCGTGTTGCTCGACTCTAATGAAACTATTATTCAACCTGTGGTAATTAATAAATCAATAATCACCTGGATTTTGCCGCGGTGTCTGCGCTATCCTGCTGTGCTTTGCTGTCTGTAGCTGAAGGACAGGCTTTGCACAGCATGGGGGCTAGCTGAGTGGCTGCACAGCACAATGGAAGGATGTATTCGCATCGTGTAAATCCCACGTTGTGCTACAAGGTCACTGTCGAACTTAAGGGTAGGAATCATTGCATTTACTCCCACTGCTTCGTTGCATTTACATTTAGGTATTTAGCTTGCATTCATTACTGCATTAACACGTGGCAGGCTTACAAAAAGCTCCGCATTCATTTTAAATAGTTGTTTGCATCGCTAAACTTCCCTTAACTCAATCTTCATGAGGATTTCTGCTCTCGTTTCATCAGATCCCTTCAGCACTCATTCCACCCCTCGGTCCTCCCCTGGTACCGTCATGTTGTAGTTTGGAAACTCGCCCCCAGATGTGCCTTTGCTTGCCTGGAATCAAACCCCACCAGGCCCCACTCAATATATTCTCAGACTGTCTCAATTAGGAAGTACTACGGCTTCTCCCCAGGCATCTCAGTTAATGAGAAAGTCCTCTTAATCTTAGCTTTAGTTTTACTTGCCTGCTTAAATAGGGGCTATAAACAACAAAGAAAAAGTGGAATTTTTCAATTACATTCTTTCAATAATTCAAAGCAGGCTTTGTCTCAGTAGTTGAACTTGTCTGGCTGGGGATCAAATCCCATCTGAACGTCCTCACCGCTATCTGTCTTTTCCGCGCCGTTCTTTGGATTCCTTCTGATCCCACCGAGGAAACAAGGCTGTGTTTGAATACAACTAAATGAAGCATATCTCTCATCAGCAGCGTCAGTCTCTTGATGGCCCTCATTCTTCCACTGTGGGTGCTCTAATTGAATCCTAATGCTGACCAGGAGGGATACAAAATGAATCCAAACAAGAAACTGAAGTGACCGTGGTGCAGAATTATGAAGTGTGTCGCTGTCCCGAGTTCTGAATCAAGAGTTTGAGGTCACTATCCAGAGTACTGAACTAAGAATGTTATGTCACTGTCCATGGTACCAACACAGTTTTACGTTCCTGTCCAGGGTTCAGGATCATGAATTCTATGCGGCTGTCCATGGTGCTGAATCACAAATTGTATACTACTGTCAGTGTAACTAAATCAATGAAGTGTGTGT
>NW_007577771.1:965957-985118 GCF_000690725.1 Stegastes partitus | reverse complement strand
GAACGCTATAGCACTGTCAGTGGTGTTAAATCAATGCTTTGTGTGTGCCACTGTCCACGGTACTGAACCTCAATTAGGATATCATTGTCAGTGTAATTAAATTAATAAAGTGTATGTCACTGTCCATGGTTCTGAATCACAATGTTAAGTCACTGTCCAGCCTTCAAGTACAAGAATTTTACATAACTGTCCATGGTGCTGAATCATGAATTGTTGGTCACTGTCCAGAGACACGAATTGAGAATTTTTGTCACTGTCCTTGGTGCTGAATCACAAGTTGCATATTGTTGTGAATGCTACAAGGCAGTGACACAATGCAGCAGTCTATACAGTGAGTGACGTCACATTAGAGCCAATCCTGATCTATTGAAATGCTATCAGATCAACCCACTTATAAATGACTAGTTAATGATGTCATATCATTTTACGTACACTTTAAATATATATGATAGTGTGTGAAGCAGTAATCATAATATTCTACCGCATGATATCAGTCAGACTAGGCTGGATTGTAATAATTTTTCCACATATGAAAACATAAATAAAAAGAGCTTCCTGTCTTTGTCATGGTATGTTGTGCCTGGTGAAAGATTTGCACCGCCATCTATAGTTGTGTAAACTGTACCTTAACTGAATCTGTGAGTGAGTAAATTTAATATACAATCATTATACACACCGATGATCCAGGTCCCAGCCTACAGTTCTTATTGCAACATAAAACATCTTCCTTTTCTCCGAGAAAATTCCATAATCTGTGAAAACCAATGACAATGCTTGGGGCACCATCCCCCCACCCCCGCCCCCCATAAACCGCACAGCAGCATCGCATTCAGCCCCGACTCCCCCCTGGTGTCACAGTGCCTGGTTCTGCATCAGTGATTGTGTGCCACTTTCCATGTTGCTGAATCAAGGATTGTTGTCACAAGCTCTGGTTCAGCATCAAAGATTGTGTCCATGCTTCTGATTTCAGAATGCTGTCTGTCTGTACTGTGTGTCACTGCCCGCACTTTGTGGTTGATTTTTTCCATTTCCTCATGATGCTCTGTCAAAGATTTGTGTCACTTTACTCTGGTGGAATTTAAGATTTTTCGCCATCTGTGGTGCTGAATCAAGGCATGAATTATGTCACCGCTATCACCGGACACCCAAACAAAACGGGGGGGGGCTGTAAATTTAATGCGACTCAGCCACACCATCACCATCTATCTGTCGTCTGTGGGCAAGAATTGTGCGACCCTGTCCGTGGTTCTGTGCCACTGTCCATGGTCAATGTGCTTCTTCATTATCTGTCCTGCTGAATCATGAACTGCCACCATATATAAACTACGTCCCTGCGATGAATAAAAAGCATATTTTTTCCCCTGATGCTGCTGAATCAACGATATATTTTGCTGTCCCTAAGCTTGAATCAAAGAGAATGTTTTTTTTTCTTTCCCCTGATCTTAAATCAAGGGTTTGTGTTGGAATTTGTGGATCTGATCTAATAATTATGCAACACTAATTGGATTGTGTTTGTGTGAAGTTATTTTTTTAAATCAGTATTTGTATATATTTGAAAAGTATATGTAAAGCAGCCATCACAATAATCCACTAACAACCATATGTATTCAAAATATTAATATCTGCACAAATATTTTTCAAGCATCCTCACATCCCGCTTAAGCTTTTCAGTTACTAAAAACCATTAGAATTAAACCAGTTGTATAATGTTCGTATTGCAGACTCAACTATGCGAGCTATTTGGAATAAAGGACAACTGTATTGCCTTTCGGACTGATTAATGTTGCCCTCAACCACATAATGTTTGTTTTTTTTTTTAAGTGCAAAACCAGACTAATGCGATTTAAACCTCTCCAATTCAACTGAAATCTGATTGTGTACAAGTTCAGCATGTAAACGTGTTAGACCAGGCTGGAGTCTGGCGTTTCCCCCTCCCAGCCCGAGGCGTTCAAAAACTCTATCCATTATGATGCTGCGCGTGACGTCAAAGCGAGTCGGCATCAGACGGAGGCTGTAAATCTGACCAGAATGCGTTGTGTGATCGATTGTGTACAGGAAAACGAGCTGATTCTAATCTGAGAGTGAACGCTGCTCATTGGTCCATTTGCAACATCCTCCCTTTTAAAATGACCAATTAAATATGAGCTGAGTCTTGCAGCAGCATCTCTGCCCCAGACACATTTGCAGATACTTTTAGGCTATTTATAGAGAAGTATATCTGAATTAATAATAATATTTTCTAAATAAAGAAGTTAGAGGTGCTGCTCTTCCCCTTTTGTACACTTTTATCCTGTTTTGCTACCCGAAAGAGGCCGGCTTAGTGAAGTATTCTCTGTTTGCTTCTCTTCAGGTTACTCAGCACTTTGCGAAGAGATAGATTCTTTTGATTGCAGTTGTAGCCTTGGTTCACCCTGAATTATATAACTTATTGTCACTACATCACCATAAAGAGTGACACAAATCCTTGATTCAGAACTCAAACAGTCACATTCGGTGCTCCTGGATTTCGCTCAACAATGATGTGTCACTCTGAGAAAGAGAGAGTCAGAGTTGCTGATCGTTAGTCTTAATCAAGGCTTGCAGCTACTGTTTATCCTCCTGAATCGAGGATGGCGTGTCACCGTCCGTGCTGCTTAATCACATGGCCAACGCTTGTGACAGAACAGTTGACAATATTAACACATACAGTTAATCCCCAGATTATTCATAACCACCAAATTTGTTTGATTTGACTAATAGATCTGTAAAATCTCAATGTTTTACTTACATCTTTAATAAAAATGTCCAAAATCATTCTTGTTCTAAAGCATTCTAGTGCAGCATAAACTGAGAGCAGCTGGTGTAGTCGTTCTCTAGTCAGTCGGTGATCAAAGAGATGAGTGACCTTTCTATTATGTTGCTATTGTGGCTGCTTACAAGACAGAGACAGACGACAAAGTCATATCCAGGTATTTTCCAGTGCCAGTGGCCACAGTGCAAAGCTTAATCAAGAAGTACAAGGAGTTCCACAGTGTGAAAAATCTTATAGGCTGTGGTTGGAAGCCAAATTTGATCCCTGTGCTGGCAGGGATGGTGGTGCGAGAGGCCAAGAGGAATCAAAGGGTCAACGCCAAGACCGTCCTGATGAATCTGAGCTATTCTGGTACCAACATCTGAGTCGGACGCCGAACGAGGCTCCATTACAGGCTCAGTGTTTTCAAAAGCTCACCTGCACAAAGGGGAGAGCTTTTGGTTGTCAGCTCTGTGGTTGGATGAGTTGAAAGTAGAGTTATTTGGATACCTGGCTTTTATTTTGTGAAAGAAAGAAGTACTCAAACCCAAAGAACACCATCTTCATGGTCAAACATGGAGGCCTTGGGGGTGATTTTTTAGCTGAGGGGTCAGGAAATCTTGTCAAAGTGAACATCATCATGAAAAAAAGAAGACTTTTAAGATTGTGGAGGAAAACTTCAGGCAATCTGCAAAAAAAAAAGAAAAACCTTGGCAGCATTGGAACTTTCAACAAGACAATGATCTGAAACATGCAGCTAAAATGGTCGAGAATTAGCTAAAAGAAAGTGAAATCAACGTTTTGGAGCAGCCAGGGAAGAGTCCAGACCTGAATCCCATCATGGATCTGAGGAGTCACTGAAAACCAGAGTAATGCAATGAAGCCTTCCAACCTTGAAGACCTGGAGCTCATGACATCACTGGAGCGGGGCTAAATACCAGTGGAGACATGGACACAGCTTGTTAGCAATTCTAAGGACGACTTGAATGATGTGGTGGCAAACTAAATACATTTACCATTGAATACTGAGAAAGAGAGAACTTTTTTAACCCTAAGAAATGGCTACATTCGTCAGTATTATCTTTTGTTACTTGTTTATGTCATTTCCAGCCAGAATAAATCCTGTGGTCAATTAAAAACACATTTGGCATGGGTATGAATAATTTTGGACTTACCTGTATGCATTATTTTGCGATGTTATTCCAACAACCATAGAATATAAGACTTACAACTACAATCGAGTTGCATTGCCTGTATTTAAGGTGCTGGTATAGCATTCAGCAGCATGTAGCAGACTGTATTTTGAGCACAACCTTCATTATTTATCATCATTTATTATGCCAATTATTGAGATGTAGCCACAGGTGTTGTCTGGAGTGTTAGGATGTCTCTCTTGGCTTTTAGCTTCTCCTTAACCTTCTTCATTAAATATCTATAGCACCGAAGACACCGCAGCCTTCCGCTGACAGGATTAGACAGAATATGTGTTGGTGCACTCCAGTAGCTGAGGCTGAATCCAAACCTTTGCTTTCAAGATTCCTGTTTTGTGCTTTTTTTTTTCCTTTTCTGTTTTTCACTCAATTGCCCCGGCAGTTCATCTCGTCTCTTCGGTTGTATTTCTGCAATTTGGTGTCGCGCTGACCTCTTCTGGGACTTCACTTGCCGGTGGTTTGTATTTATTTTATTATTTTTCCCCCCATTCTTTGGCAGAAAACCCCTGCGCAGCCCTATGTTTTCCTTCCCTCTGCTTTTGTTCACGGTGCTATTCTGGCCTTCTATTTTAATGCCGCTTCCTTCAGTGCAACTGAATTTAAACCATTTCATCGACGGATTTCTTCTGCTTAAGTAAAAAAAATAAATAAATAAAACAGATCATAGGCCTGCAAAAGATAATCTTAAATGTGTTTTAACTAATAATTGTGAGAGCACGATTTAGTTTTCTCTTTTCTGCGAGAGGATTAAAATAATCTACAGTTTACATACATCAGTGCAGCTATATGGTGTCTAGATGAGCCCTAACAAGCTCCAGCAAACAGTTCCCATAAAAAAAAAAAAAAACCTGAAAGACTGGCCACAGAACAGCACGCCTGCATTAGTTTTGCTAGACTGAGTGCACAATGAAATGAGGATTAAAAACCTTGGATATAAGCCCAGAAACCATTCAAACAGAGGACAACCTGCTTTTTCTACTGTCATACACGAGATGACCAAGAGAAAATGACTGAACGCCCTCAGAGCAAAGCGCCTAATTTCGCGAGATTGCCGAAACCGAAAAAAAAAAAAAAGATCCGGCGTTTTATATTGCATACCTGGGGGCTGCGTAAACACAATGAGCTCTGATTGAGATTTAGCACTTTAATAATGCTGCATTTGTAGCATGGTTGGGGATATGAATGGCGAAATGAGAATCGCAGCATGCAACAGTGATGCATTTGTTGGCAGCGCGGCGCACAAATTAAAGTTACAATAAATACAAATGGAAATGAGTCGGTGAGTTGCTTCCCTCCGTCCTCGGCAGGAAGGAAAAGTGCTCATCCTTGTTTAAATATGACATACTGTTAAGCCATATATTCTGAAAATCCACACCACATTTTGATTTATATTGAATTTTTATGTAACAGATAGGTTTTTTTTTAGCTGGAAAAAAAGACAGCAAGATGCTGTTTGAGATGTTAATGATGAATTTGAATTATTTCTGTTTATTTTTACTGAAAGTTCCATTAATCTCCCACAAAATGAAACTCATTGCAAACAAACCTTCTGCATATTTTCACTGGGATTTACTTTTTTGTGATGATCTCCAGGTCTTTGAGGTTAGAAGCTTCTTTGCTATCACTCTGGGCTTCAGTTGCTCCACAGATTCTTGATGACATTCAGATTTGGACTCCTAAATGTTGATATTGTCTTCGTCTGCTAACTACTTCTCGACAACTTTAGCTGTATGTGTCAGATTATTGTCTTGTTAGAAGGTCCAGTGCTGCCTAAAGTTTTTCTGCAGACTGCTTAATGTTTTTGTCAAGAATCTTTAACTATTCAATTTTTTAACATCCCCTCCACCATGTTTGACCGTGAACATGGTGTTTGGTCAAACAAACAACTACTTCTCTGTCTAGACGAGTCAATTTCCATTAAACAACTTTCGACTTCCTTGTTCTGAGTTTTTACAAAGACTCGGCAAACTTTTGCGTGTCTGTGTTTGAAAAGTGTAGTCCTCCTGGGTCAGTGTCTGACGGAGTTTTTATTACCAGAATCGCTTGGATTCATGAGGATGGCATCGATGGGGATCCTTGGACTATTCTTGGCCTCTCAAACAGCCGTAGAGCAATTGCAAGGATACAAATAATTACAGACACGACATTTTTCTTTAAAATGCCGAGATAAAGATAGAAATAGTCACAATTTATCGCTTACTACTATAGTCTTTTGTCAATTTTAGTTAGAAGAAACCTTTTGGCCAAACAAAAATTCACTATAAAACCTGATAAGGGTGACTTAAGGGCTTAACTGTACATGTAACAGCAAATAAACCAAATGTACTCAGCATCTCCGTTTTCTATTCCAACAAGTCCATTTAAGAGGAAACTGTGTATTCAACCAACTGGTTGTCTGATCTTCCCTTTTTGGAAACGTGACAAGATGAAAGCATTCCATCTCATCCAAAAACTTCCTCCTGGGAACACAGCAACACAGTCGATGTAATTCACTCTTGCATGAGGCCAGTAAATAAAAAAAAGAAAAAAAAAGTGACACTACTTGTGACAGATACATATGTCGCTGCTATTTCTCAGACACAATGATTACCACTCTATTACAGGCTTCAGGCTCTAAACTGGTCACATAAATGCCACCGTGAGAAAGAGAGGGGGAGAGAGAGAGACCATCAAACTGCCCCGGTGATTCATAATGCATGTGTTTGTATGAGCGCTGTGGTGTTATGCACATCATAAAACAATAAAATCCTGGGCGGCACATGCGGCGTTCACTTTTCCGGCGTTGCAATTTGGTTTTCGACGTTCAACCTGATTTATGCGGCGCCTTTTAATTTTGCAGGGTGATGATGTTGTTTGATGACAGCAGGCTTAATTGAATGCTGATACGCTAAAGATCCATTTAGGCTGACTGCATGTTGTTACTGATGGTCATGGGAGCAGATGAGGAAATAATGAATAACTGAAGTGAGAAGCAGCTTATGTCTCACAATTTCATTTTTCAGCCATATCATACACTTTAAAGGCCCCCATTAATGAAAATATGTGTTTATTTATTTATTTTAATGTGTGTTTTTTACTTGCAAGAAGTCCTATCATGGCTGAAATTGGCAGTTATTGGTTTCAAAATACACAAACTTGAAGAACCAATCCTGGCAACTGGCAGGGTGTGGCTTTCTGTATCATTATTCTTCAAAAGAATCGTTTTCTGGCTTGAAAATATAGCTCAAGTAGTTCTACAGTGTTTGAGCAGTGTTGTAGGTGAGCTGGTGTGCACGAGCTGCCTCAGGTGGAGAATGGTGGTGATGGAGAAGGTCAGCGGCTATGTAGAGTCGAGCATTCTGGAGAAATCAGTGTTGTGGAGTTAGAGCGAAGCTATTTTAAGGTAGGAAGGGATTATTTTTTTTGGAAAAAACAACTTTCTAAATATGTAACTTTGATACAAAGTGACACGTTTTAGGGGTTAAACCAACAACCACAGAGGGCCTTTAATATTATCGGACTAAAAATGGCAAATCTACAGCATCTTGCTAAGAGTCTTTTTCTGTTTCTTTGTGATTAAGGCTGATAAAACATTCTTCCGCAAAATTTTCGACTCGCTGCTTTGAACCTTATCTCACCCTCGACCAAACCTCGACATCGCCACAGACCCGCATATCGAATTTCAAAGACATGATAATCCTTCCTTTCAGGTGTGGCCGGGAAAATGAAAGCTACTGCCACTTATCAAAATCATCAGTGAAATGCTGAAGGAGGCCTAACAGTACATCCCTGTCATCAGAGAAACAGGGCAAAAAATGATACTGTGAGGGAATAAAAGTAAATTTAAGACTCAGAAGCCTGATTGAAGAGCTCTGATCACTAACTGGGGGCCCAGATCTGTCAAGCCTCTCAAAACGAGGGCTCTGATCACGGAGGGAAGAAGGAGGATGGGTGGACAGAGTTGTCATGAAGTGACACAGGACCCCCACAACAGGAAGTATGACACATAAGTGGAGCTGCTTCTTTCACTCACGGTGCAATTTGGTATCTATTTCGACTGTATAATGGTATGAGTAAGCCTGAGGTACATGCAGGGCTGTAGTCAAGGCAACATGTCGAGTCCAAGACAAGTATGAGACCTTGAATCCCAAACGATATATATATATATATATATATTCAACTGGAGAGTCTCGATAAAATTGAGAGCTCATTTCAAAGAAGTCAAAAATATACCTTTTTAATGACATGGTGCTAAATCACGTACAATTAAGCTCTAAAAAACGGGAAGGGCTGTGACTAATGACTATTTTCATTCACCAGTAATGTGCTAATTACATTCTTGACAAAGCTGTTAGTGGCTTGGTCTGTAAATGTCAGAAAAAGGCAGGAAATGTCAGTCAAGTGGGGATGCTGTGATCTAAAAGATCGCCGATCAAAAGCATTTTTTAGCTGATTGGTGTCACTTTTAGGTTTGTTTACATCAGCTGTCACACAGGCGTTGAACACTGTTCCAGTCAATTTAAAATAAATGAATCTGGGTGGAGGTCATTAAGCATCACCTGAGTCTTTGTCATGGTGGCCTGTTGTTAGCTAAACCCCCACAATGCTCTCTGCTTCCCAACATGGAACTACCGATACGCCGAGTGACCAGTCGGTGTTAAACAGGAAGAAGCGCCACCTTGTGGTGCTACCACATAATACAGCATTTTCTATGCACTTATGTAAAGAATACAGGTTTTCACTATCTTGTGGAGCTCACAGAGTCATGATACACCCTCCTGTCTCCACACTGCATTTCTGACAGGGCCTTACTTGAGATTCACAACAAGTTTCATGACCACCCACGTAACATTAAGAACAGCACAGATGCAGAATTGTTTTGGTTTTTTCTTCATGCACTGCGTTTCAGTTGTCAATCATATACATTGGACTAATTTAAATAACCCTGAATATACTTAAAGTGTGTATTAGCAAGAAAAATGGTGTTGGACTGGGAACTCAGCAGATACTAAATGACTCAGTTCAGATTGCGGGCAGAAAAAGACTTGATCCCTACAATTGAAAGTTTTCAAAAAGCAATAGATGTCCTCAAATTCAGTTTACTGTTACAGAGGAGTGAAGGAACCAGGAACTCTTCAAATGTAAGAAGCTGGAATCCAAGAATTTTTTCCCCTCAAAAAACCCCCAACAACAATTAATTGATAATCAAAGCAGTTCACAATGAATTAAATAGTTGACAACTGATTAATAGATTAGCTCTACTAATAGGGAACTACAGGGTATATACTTGTCCCTGAGCGCCTAATCCTGCTCTAATCACACGTATGATCAACCATGTGATCGCCTGAATAAGTTAAACGTGTCTTTATTCCTCACTTTTGGAATTTTTTTATTTTTTTTTAACACCTAAGTTGTCTCTTAACTTATTTCACAACGACTACATCTCAGTAGCGCTCAAACCCCGAGGTCAGGCATTCATAATTCATACGTCAGTGTCGGAGATGTAATCACGTTCATGCATTTCTTGAGCGAACACCCAACCCGGGCGCCGAGGCTGTCAGGATCATCAAACCCTCGTGCGGAAAACAAATATCACATTGGACAGGATCTTGTCAGGGATCGCAGATCATCAATTCAAAGCTGCGAGCTTCCTCAGATTCCAGGTCACAGCGAGCGCATGTTCCGGCTGATCTAATTGCCGACACGATGAAGCGTATAACAAAGATTTCTCATACCTTACGCTCGGATTCCGACCTCTTGCACTCTTCGCTCGCGCCTTCTCGTCGCGCGCAGAAATCCTGCAGCAAGAGAAAGAATCATTATTCAGTTGATCTTTGACATTCACTTTATGTCTGCGCTTAAACATTTATACTTTGCAATTGAGGCTGCAAAGTTAACCCTTAACATGGATCTACTATCTTTTGGCGCATTGTGGGCATTTTGAATCACCAGCCAACCAGTCGAGACAGACATCTACTAAGCACTTGTCCTATCCGGTTGTCACTGGCTCTTAGGCTCCAATTTATCATGAATGGCTTATGGAACTAAGGAGCACTTCTTTTCATATGATTTCCTGCCAATTACCAAGAGATCAGGGCTGCTCACTGACTCTTGCTGAATATCTGTTCCAAGTAGGGGGAGAGGAAAGAAAAAAAAAAAAAAAAAAGACACTGATTCAGCAGAGATGAACTGGCTACCATGGTAACAAGCCACGGTGGCATTAATTGTGGCATCTTAAAACATAGGACCCAGGCTCTGTCACTTAAAAGAAACGTTGTTTGTTTCACCTTGTCAGTAAATTAAAGGGTTTTTGGGACTGATTTTGAGCTTAGCGAGGGATATGTTAAAAGCTTAATTGGCAAAAATGTAAAGCGGAGGGATATAGAAAGAGACAGACTGAAAGAGAGGGAGAGAGAGAGAGAGAGGGGAGATGTAAAATACAGAAGCTGGCCCGGCTTCATTGCCAGGCATTTAAAAGGCCTCAAAAGCAGGCACATCACTTACTGAATAACACAAAACAAGGACCCTCAAACAAGATTTAGGCCAGGCTTTTACATGTAAATGTTTCCGTAGGCTGATATATTAAAAAAAAAAAGAACAAATATTTGAGAAGCAGACAGTACGCTCTTGGCTGACTGAGCTTGAGAGATGGCAATGCTTTAAAAAACAATTAAGGAATGAAAGAATGTAAATCAGAATTTCCTTCGTGGCACAGTCTTCGCCAGGCGTGGCTTTTATATCCGCCTTTGTTTAGTTCATTATTTCACACATCATACGGCAGAATCGCTGTGAGGTTGAAAGATGTTTGGCTGGTTCGCTCCGCAGTTCTTTGTTCAGTTCGCAGCGTCAGAATGAATCAAATGAAAAATGGGTTTGAAACTTTCAATCCATTTTTTTTTTTTGATTACTTCACAAAGGGATAATTGTCTCTCGGTTTAACTTTTATTTGTTCGTGTTTGGGTTGTCGCTTCAGGATTAGATTTTTGTACACAAATACACAAAATGACTCAATATTCTAATTTTCGGTTTCTGTGTTTATCACCCAGGGGAGTCTACTGTCGACCAGAAGCAGAGTCGCACGACGCAGCTCAACTGATCACATTATAATTTACCAGCTACACTACTTGGAGAGGGTTGGATGTGTACAGTTTGTGAACATTACTCATAAACCCACAGGCCGACGTGTTGGTAGTGTTGTTGGAATTAAACATAGAATAGCAGCTTTCAAACACCTTTTTTTGAATGTGCCTCAAACAAATCCTCAAATAGAGCCTATATGTAATGAATGAATAAACGGATATGTACATAATTAATGCAAATATATTGTCTGTAGTATTTTATTGATGCATAACATAGAGGAAATCTAATAAATTATTACATGGTCAGATGGGCTATATAATGCATAATGTGATTGCATTACAAGGCCTGCTAATGGTACAGTCCAACCACAAGAGCAAAACACAGACTAGGAAAATCCCACACACATAAACATATGTGTATATATGTGCAAAACAGAAAACAAACTACAAAAAACTGGTTTAGGGCAGCCAGCTTGATACATTTCAATGCAACAATACCCTCTGGTGATGACTGCAATGGAATAAAGGATGGATAACAGTTATGGAGCCACAAAGCCTTTGTGGGAGGAGGTTGGGGTGGATGGATGGGTTGATAAAACAACAGTCTTTTACGTGTAAGGCGCTTTTTACAGTTTTAAAGTGAACGTCAGCGTTTCTAACCTTGACCATTCCACAACTATTTAACCCTGATCCTTCTGTTCAGCTGTTTTTCGGGTAAACCTAAACCTTCAATTCTGTTTCCTGATTGTAAACACACTAAATGTAAACAAGCACCAAGTTACTTTTACACCTCTGACACACTGCACATCATGAATCATCAATGTTTCCTACACAACTTGCATGCGATTTATTAATTATTGTACAATGTGTTTTTATCTGATCTACTGATTTATTGGCTTGATATAAACCTTTGCAGCAGATCCAGCTCCAAGATATGTTTAATCTTAATTGTAATCTTGTCATTCATAAGCAATTAATCCTATATGTACAGCAGATAACCACTTTGTGATGATTTCATTACAAGATTATTGAGATTGTTCGACTTTCTGCCACTTATTGAGTTCAAATAAAGACTTTTATACAAGAACATGAAACTCTTTCTCTAATCACTGACAAAATTTTAATTCATCGTGAGTTTGTGTGATGCCAGCAGCCCTCCAATCATCTGTACACGTGTGTCTGAAGTCAGGCGTATTACGAGTAGCCACTAAGAAAATAATATTTGCTGATTCCAAAGTCCTCAGTTCAAGGATTTGCATATTTTTCTAACTGCCTTTTATTCAGCTTGCTAACTTACAAGAGAAAGGTCTGACATTATTAAGACCCATGCTTTCAAAGTCTGCATCAGAAAACTGACTATCTAGGGCATTTTATTTTAGTTTTTGCAGCTACAAGACACAGACTCAGTGATCGAGACTCAAAGATATGATTAAATTATTCCTCTTTAAGGCAAGTGACTAACACTAGTGTCAGACGTTTGCTATGTGATGAGAACTGGATGAATCCTGTGAAGAGAGATGTTTTATACATGCGGCACGCAACAAAAACAAAGGTCTGTTTCCCTCCTGCCCTCGCCTCTTCAGATTCTCGGTTGGCTTTCAGCGGGTCAGCTGTGTCGTGCCGGTGGGGGCAGGGCAGGGGTTTGTGGATGGATGTGTATAGATTTACAGTCAAACATTCTGCTGATTCCCCATACAGCATCGCCGGTCGATGCATCGAGAGAGCCGCTGCTGCCTCTGCCAATAGCCGTATTGACTTCCAGTCTGCACTTGACCAATCTTTTTCTGTACATGACACATCTGCTAGACCTTTGCTGCATAATTAAAAAAGAGGTGTTACAAAGGGGTTCAAAAGAGACGAATAACTGACTGCAGGCTTTGAGGAATGAAAGATTCAGTTTTGGTAAAAGCTTCCTTTTTAGCCCCACAGTGGGACACCTATTCACCAATTCTTATTCTGTTGAACTTTTATACCTCGGTGAATGATATCCTGCCTTATCATTTACTCATTAACCTACATCTGACTTGACTTAAGTAATGATTTGGCTGACTGTTCTAAAATAAAAAATGGAAGGTTAGACAGGATGTCAGATTGAATTTCGCACCAGCGCCGGCCTCTTCAGGTTCACCTAATCTACTCGCTGATCAAAAGATATTTACTCCCACTGCATGAATCACCACAAACGCCAAACAGCCGAGCCTTATTTTGAATGCTGTCTGCACACACTGAGCCGAACATGCTGATGTGAAAACAAGCTTAACATGGCTCCTGACCTTTCTGTAATTACCCATAGAGTATTCCAGCCTCTCAAAACCTCCCACCTTTGAAGCCCTCGGAGAAGGCACTTCTCCCGAAGACGAGCGCTCACATCTGGAGGAAAACCAGAGCAGCCTTGATGTGGCATGTGTTCGCTCCCCACCCTTCAGAAAATGTAGAGGAGGGGGGGAAAAAAAAAAACAGCAACAACAACAAAAAAAAAAACTCAGCAGAGGGATTTAGATGCTGAGGGCAAAGATCATATTTGCTGTTTGACAAGACGATTTGCTGGAAAGTGCTAAAGGGAGACTTTTAGATATAACAGAAAGGTTTTGTTGTTTCTGTGCAGGTCGCAGAGCCAGCCAAATATCTTAATCGTTTTGGAACGATGAAAAATAAGTCTTTAAATGCAAGCCTGAGGAAAGGTCAGGCAGATTTTTCAACAACTCCCCCCCCCTCCCCAAAAACATGGTGGCTTAGCCTGATAAAAATCCCTGGATTCCTTAAAAAACCACATCTCTAAGGAAAGGATTAAACAGGCACGGAAAAGGATCTCTATTAAATAGGTATACAAAGTTTGACATGAGGTGACAGTTTGTTGGTAATTACATTTACTCCAGGAGACACAAAACGCCTCAAACCATGACAGACGTGTCGCTTGGCATCACATATCACAGGTGAATACCAACAATGGCCGCTTTGAAATATCCACCTGATCTGAGTGGCAGAATGAGAGTGGGGGAAATTGCGAGCAATCTTGTAGCACAACATCGCCGCATGATTGAATTCTATTGATTAGCTTCGCTGTTGTTTTTTTTTTTTTTCTTTCTCTCTCTCTGTGAGGACTGCACCATGCAAACAACAATTACATTAAGCGTTCGAAAAGCAATCGCTATTATGCCGTCTGAATCGTGGGCTCTCATGAAGTTCTATAATTATCTCAAGGACAGATCATAGCAGTCAGTTCAGCTCATCAATAGTCGTATCAAAGTGATTTTTAGATGACCACAAAGCAAGCTACACCACAATAGAAGAAAAGAGAATAATAACAAATGCATACGTCTAATGTCTTATAGTGAATCATTTCGCCTTGAGCTCAGATGAGGAGCAGCCTTCAGAAGTGGCATCCCTTAAGGCAGTTTATTTAACTTCACACAGCTCCCTCTGAAGCCACAAAAAGCATCTTTGTACAAATTTTTTTTTTTTTTTTGCATATATCCAGTAGTGCTGCCCAACACCTTTAAACAGACTTTGATGTGTAAAATCAGTGCAGCTTCCTTTTAAGTGCTCATCAGCTCCTGCTCAGTGACATGGCGGCACACCAATCAAAAGAAACTGTAAGAGGCGCCTTTGTTGGGGTGTCAATATATGGAATGGCTTTCCTAAAGAATTAAAAATAGATTAAAATTCATTAGAAACTCAAGCAGGATGACTGAGCATCCTCCCCCAGGATATGTTGAGCATCAAACACTTAATTTCCTGCATTTTTTTACACATCCATTTGTGCATTTTCTGCATCAACTGATGGCAGAAATGTTTTGATGTAAATACGAAATTACTACAAAGCAAGTTCAACATACCCAGACTATGTCTTTATCCTGGCTTAGCTGAGCCTAACAAGTGCACCGAGGCTAAGAAGTCACACCAACTCCACAAGTCAACCCAGTGCTTCTGAATTTAGCCACGTTCCCATCAAATATGGACGAGTCTAGTGGCACATATTCCTCACAACTCCAACCCTAAACCAATTAGGAGTTTTAAAATATAATCCAAACTAAAAACAACACAGCTGCCACCAAAGCCAGATAGAAAAGCTGCAAAAAAAAAAACCTGCCAATTGTGTGAATGTGTACGTTAATTGGATTATCAATATCACATTGTGCTCCTCAGATGTAAGTTTCTCATTCAAGATTCGATTTATTGATCACCATACATCACAAGAATGTATGGCAAAATTGCCGATGTCACCTCTTTATGCTACTCACATAAAAGACAAATTACTTAAATAATCAAGTAATACAAAACATAACTACTTTCCCGGTGATGTGGAGGATGGGTTCAGGAAACTCCAATCACTTTCAATCTCAAGGTTTAGCCGTATTCTTTCAGCTGCTGATGTAGGTGTACTGCAAAACAGGTTTTAGAAGTATACCACGCTCACAAGGCACAGAAAACAAACAAACAAACAAACAAAAATGGCTTTGAAATTGCTGACAGATCAAAAAACTGTAACCTATCTGCACACCAGCAATGGGGGCATTTTAACATGTGTTGAACCTTGATATGTTTAGTGACCGTGGTAATGTACCCCAGTAAGAAGTAAAAACCAGTCAAAGTCCAAGTTAAACCTGAAGTTAGCTGTAGGTACATATGTATGTTCTTATGAAGCTGTGTGTTTCAGCATAAAGGCCTGTCTTAGGATATGCCCTGCATCCGTCCATGCGTTGTCCCCGTTGAAGCAATCTCGAAACAAATAAATAAATAAGTAACTCCATGTCTTCACCTTGTCTCTATGTGATGCTCGAACTCGCCCGAGCCAGAGTTGCACTGCAGCCGGGCGGCTATGTATGCAAGTGACGTTTGAACTCCTCTGGTCCCGCATCACACTAATGCAACTCGACAGTATCTGCATCACATCATGATGCTGAGCCCCATGCAATTATTCCTTGGGATACATTCATATTCATAATCCAATTAGTTTTGACTCCAAGATAAGGGCTTTTTTTTTTTTTCTCTCTCCCTGATACAAATATGATTTATCCTGTTTGGGGGATTATATCCGACTCTAAATGTTTTGGCCTACAAGGACTGAGCCGAGCTAAAACAGAGACAGAATTGTTTATCTGTTCATTTCCTTTAGTGGAAACAAGATACTCGAGCGTGACTAAGCTGCGTTTGTACTATTACACCCCCCACCTGCTGGAGATAAGAGTATGCATGCTGTACATATGATGCATGCATGGAGGAGGTGTTCTTGCTGCGCTCCCTGGAAGCAAATATCACGCACACAAAAACAAATCAGTAGGAATCTTCTCCAACACCCTCCTCCGCATTAACTCCCCCGCCGTCACCCACATGCGCCCACACACATCCAATTAATTAGTGTAAATGAGTGATGTGCCCTTGCCTCGGCCACATGACCGTCAGCCCTCAGCCTCTGTTTACTTTTTTGCACACCGGGGACCCGCATTGACAATCGGTTTCCACTTAGTTTAGCTCGAAACTCGCTGCTCGCACGCTTTGATCTGCCCCACAGCAGGACGCCGCACCAATTTCAAAGTCGGCACGCAAAAATATTCATCAAGCACAACAACTACGTGACAACTACAAGTGAGGGAAGAGCAACTCATTTGCCTGATGGATATTCAAGGATGGGCAAATGGCATAAATGTATACACAAGTCAACTCTGCTTTTCTCAGTGCTGCAAGAAGCACTTTACTTTGGTATCGATATAAAAGTCCTGCATTCAGACCTTCACTTGAATAATACACTCAAATGTATTAGAAGCAAAATATACGTAAAATACCAAAGTCAGACTCTTAATTATGCAGAATAACACTATATTATGCAGCTGGGTTATAATTATTGATGCATTCATTTGTATATGTCACTTTAATGTTGCAGCTGGTAAAGAATACATCAGAATATCATTTGCATTAAATATCTGAATTTGCAAGATTGCTTTTTCGGGGGGGTGACCGGTCACGACTGGAAGCAAAAGCAATATATCTGTGTTCCCTTGTTTAAGAGAAATTCGGGAAAATTGGGGTAATTAAAAAAAACAAACAAACTAAAAAACACTATTATGCTCAAGTAAGGAAAAGTGGTTATAAACAATATATCTTCTGTGATAAACTTTGGACAGATCTTTGACAGCTCCTTTATATCTGATAGATCAGCTCAGTTGTCAAAACTGGCTTGGTTAAGATTTTGAGCCAAAGTGAAGTCCGATCTCTCTCCCAAAGACTCATTCCATCATGGCCGCTCTGTTTTACACATCCCTGTGTGTGGACCAGTCAACTCGTCTGCAGCTGCTCGTCTTCTAAGAGGACCAAAAAAATCACACATACCCCCATTAATGAATCTATTGCCGTTCTGTCTATTGCAGGATTGATTTAAGGAGTTTATTGTGTGTCTTTGAGGTTGTAGATGGATTGCTGCCACTTTATTTAGCAGAATTCTTTCATCATCACATCTCAGTTGGTCACTGAGGTCGACCAACCAGATGCTCCTGGATGTTCTGAGATCCAGGAACAAAAACAGAAGATATGGAGCCTTTAGTGGCTGCTGCTGATCTGTGGAACAATTTATGTAAAAATTACTCAAACTTCCAAAACTTTGAGGCTGAACACCTACAACTTATCGTTGATATTCAATTCAGGCAACTTTTAAGCTTTATTATTTTAAAGTCTTATTCTTATTATTTCTTTAACAAAGATAATTTTTATTTTTGTTTATTTTTTTAAAATTTAATTGTCCTTTATTTCTAATTTTTTATTGCCTTATAATCTTATTTAATTGTCTTTTATTCTTACTATTTTACTGTGTTATATTCTTGATATTTTACTGTCTTGCATTATTTAATTCACTTTTATTTTTTATTATTTTATTGTGTTAGATTCTCATTATTTTACTGTCTTGTAATTTTATTATATTTGTCTTTGATCATTACTATTTTAGTACCTTATCTGTAGATTTATCTCCTTATCATTGCTTTATTGTATTTTTTGGTCTGCAGTTTTAGTTGTGCAACACTTTCATATAACTCTTGTTTTTAAATGTCCTTTACAAAATGAATTTAACAGACTGTTCTGAATTCTAACCATTCTGCTGCTTGTGATTTTCCTTCGGTGCTGGCTGAAACCTCGGCCAGAAATTCTTCAACGCAGCAGAAAACCTGTGTAGTGGAGCAAAAAGCACAACATTTCCCTCTAAAACACAGCTACAGTGGAAGCAAAAAGTGGAATAAAATGGAAATACTCGAGTAGAAGCACCTAAAAACTGTACTCGAGTAGAGTATTTGAGAAATGCTTGCGCGAGACTGACTGTCCTTGCGGTTTTAGCCCTTGAGAGCATGTCACATGAAACAAAGCAAATACTGCGTGTGTGCTCTGTGTAACGCTGTGGAATTACACTCTGTTCTCAATAGACAAAGTGATCTGACAGAAAGAGACAGTTGCAAACAAGTTTAGACAGACAGAAAGAGAGATAAAAAAAAAAAAAACACAAGAGACAAAGGAGACAGACGAACCAACAGGTAGGTAGGCAGGTTTACAAGCAAAGAGAGAGAAAAAAAAGCAGACGGGGAGGAATCAGAAGCAGACCATTATGGGAAATGCTTTAGAGCCATATGTAGGTGGTCCTAATGATGTTTTGCTTATTGCATGCAGCCCTGTTGCTTTTTGCTGGAATCTCCTGACGCGCATCCATCAGGTCTCTTATTGCACTTGTGTGTCTGTGTTGTTATCTCGGCTGCAAAACTGATGTCAGAGAGGATATTTAACTTGCCGCTTTCTGTCATGCTCTCAATTCCAACTGAGCACTGCAGATGGAGGGAGGAGGGAGGGAGGGAGGAGGAAAGGGGTGAGGGAGGGAGAGTTGAGGTAGTTACTCCCCCCCCCCCTACAGCTGATGTAATAATCCCAAACAATGGAGTACAATACAAATCGATAGGAGATGAGAATATGCTCAAACCACTTCCACCCTCTCTTTTTTTTTCTCACAGTTGTAGATCTATTTTTTGCCCAAAAAAAAAAAAAATTAAAAAAAGAAAAAAAAAAAAAGGGATTTTATCTTGGATAAACGTCACGCACACATGCGCATATAGGGTGCCACACTGACGCATCGTTTGTTGTATAGTCAACT
>NW_007577771.1:964678-965512 GCF_000690725.1 Stegastes partitus | reverse complement strand
CCCCCACCACCCCCACCTCCTGCTCTCTCTTCTCAGCATTCCCTCAGTCAGTAGACGGATTTTTGCCATTACAGCTCAGTAGAGGGTGTCAGATCTTTCTTAGAGCAACCGCGCTAGGATGAACACAGTCTCCGCGTTCCTCTTTTTGTGATTCCCGAATTGCCACACACACGCACACTCCTCGCACACGCACAGGAAAGGAAGAAGAAAAAAAAAAAAGGAGAGAGAGCGAGAGAGAGAGAGAGAAAAGGGGGGGAATCGGCGCAAACGAGCGAGGCGAGACGCCCGGAGGATGTGAACGAGGGGGGAAGAGAGATGCTGTGCAGCGGTGGGATCGCCTGTAAAGCTCCAGCGCAGGGTGTGAATTCAGCACCAGGGGAGAGGGGACAGCTCCCGACGCCGCAACACGCAGCACGACTGGGGCAGAAAAAGCCACGGATTTGTTAATTTTATTTTTTTTTGTACCCCTCTCCTCCTCCTCCTCCACCACCACCACCACCACCTCCTTCTTCTTCTTCTTGCCAAGGTCAGTGTTAAACGAACTGCAAAAAAAAAAAAAAAAAAAAAGCCACTGAAAAAAGAAGAAGAGAAGATGCGCAGGACTCTACTGCCGCTCGCTGTTTTTGATTTTTATCATAAACACGCGGAGGCTGTGCGGATTCAGTCGATGTGAAAGAGACGTTTATGGGCTTTTTATTTTTTTTGGGACTCCCGGACGCAAGAGCAGGTTAGATGCAGCATGGATGTGTTATAAAAGACTGCCTTATCTTCTCCCTAAATGTCTCCCCCCTTTTTTTTTTTTTTTTGTTTTTTGTTTTTTCTTCCCCTCTCCTG
>NW_007577771.1:959409-964661 GCF_000690725.1 Stegastes partitus | reverse complement strand
TCTTTTTTTTTTTTTTTTCCCTTCTCCTTTTCCTCAGCCCGCAATTAAAGCTGCCACCTGAGGAAATGCGAACGCACAATTACAACAGACATAAAAGACTGCCTTATCTTCTCCCTAAATGTCTCCCCCCTTTTTTTTTTTTTTTTGTTTTTTGTTTTTTCTTCCCCTCTCCTGACTGATGCAGACTAAATTCACAGCTCGTATGTCTTGAAACCCGGGAATGAATCGTCCACGTTGAAAAATGCTGCTTTGGATTGTTCTGCTGAATGCGGCTCTTTGTGTTGCTAGTGGAAATGTTACAAGGGACGTTTGTAAGGAGCAGATATGCTCTTGCAACGAGGTAGAGGGAGATCTGCACATAGACTGCGAAAAAAGGAGCTTCACCACTCTGCAGCATTTGACTGGCCCCAGCTCGCAGTTCTACCACTTGCTCCTGCACGGAAATTCGCTATCCAGGCTATTTCCCAACGAGTTCGCCAACTTTTACAATGCAGTGAGCTTGCATTTGGAAAACAATGGCTTGCACGACATTGTCCCCGGCGCCTTTCTGGGCTTGCAGCTGGTGAAAAGGCTGCACATCAATAACAATAAGATCCGATCATTCAGGAAGAGTACGTTTCTGGGGTTAGACGACTTGGAATATCTACAAGCTGATTTTAATCTATTGAGGGATATTGACCCCGCCGTTTTCAGGGACCTAAATAAACTTGAAGTGTTAATACTTAACGACAACCTCATCAGCGCGCTACCTATAAACGTGTTTCAACATGTGCCCATTACGCATCTCGACCTGCGGGGAAACCGAATCAAAACGTTGCCTTATGAAGGGATCCTTGAGCAAATACCGGGCATTGCGGAGGTTTTGTTGGAGGACAACCCGTGGGACTGTAACTGCGACCTGGTTTCTCTTAAGGAATGGCTGGAGAACATACCGCATAACGCGCTCATTGGGAGGGTGATATGCGAGGCTCCCACCAGGCTGCAAGGGAGCGACCTGAACGAGACGTCAGAAGCGGATCTGTGCCCTTCACAGAGCGGCGGCGTGGACACCAGCCTGGTCGCCCCTCCCACCCAGGAGGAGACCTCGGAGCTCCACGGCCCTCGTCCCACGCCTTACAAGCCCCGCGGAGACGCCGCCGGGCCCCCGACGCCTGGCGGCCACGGCTCCAAGAGCCACTCCAAATCTCGTGAGAACTGGCAGCTGAAAACCAAGCCCACTCCGGTGGTGACAGGTGTGAACGGGGACAGGGAGCAGCTGCACAACATGACGTGCCCCCAGCCCTGCAACTGCAAGCTGGTCGGCTCCAGACAAGGGCTGGGGGTCAACTGTGAGGGCAAAAAGATCGAGAGCCTGTCCAACCTCAAACCCAAGCCCTTGGCGGCGCACGAACTGAACATGAGAGACAACAACATCCACGCAGTGAAAAAGAACCAGCTGCTCGGCTACTCGAGCCTCAACCTGCTTGATCTGGGCGGGAACAACATCAAGGTGATCGACAACAGCACGTTCCAAAACCAGAGCGAGCTCAGGTGGCTGTACATGGATAAGAACTACCTGGATACACTGATAGCAGAGATGTTCGTGGGCCTTGTGAATCTGGAATATCTCAGTTTGGAATACAACGACATCCAGCTGATAGTGGCAGGTGCGTTCGGCCCCATGCCAAACCTGAGGGTTCTGTTCCTCAACAACAACTTGCTGAAATCTTTACCCGTGGATGCTTTCCTTGGGATTTCTTTATCCAAAATCAGCCTGCATAATAATTATTTCCCCTATCTCCCCGTGGCTGGCGTCTTAGACCAGCTCAACTCAATCATACAGATCGATTTGCACGGGAACCCGTGGGATTGCTCGTGCAACATCGTGCCCTTCAAGCAGTGGACGGAGAAACTCGGGGCCGACGTGATCGTGAGCGATCTCAAGTGCGAGTCCCCGGAAGAGTTCTGGAAACGCGATTTCCGATACGTGCGGAACGACCTCATGTGCCCCAAACTGTACGACAGAGTACCCCCCACGCCCCTGTCCAAAAACAGCACTTTCACCCTGGACTCGGGGACGCGCTCGAACTCCTACTTGGAGCCGAACAGGGTCTCCATCTCGGTGCTCGTCCCCGGGCTGCTGCTGGTGTTTGTCACGTCTGCGTTCACCGTGGTGGGAATGCTTGTGTTTATTTTGCGGAATCGCAAGCGGTCAAAGCGGAGGGATGGGAACTCCTCCGCCTCGGAGATCAATTCCTTACAGACAGTGTGTGACTCGTCTTATTGGCACAGCGGGCCTTATCACGCAGATGGGGGCGCGCACCGGGGCTTCGACTGCAGCACGCACCTCTCCACGACAAACGATGCGTAAAAACGAACCAGGGGGACTCTGCTATATAGTCTAGTACAATAAGCCTCTACCAGACTGGATTACAAACAGTCACACAAGACAGACTGACGCACACATGACAACACAAAAAAACTGCAAGAATCATGCGCTTTGGTTCGAACTTGTTTATGTCTTGTTTTCTCCAGTTGAACCAAGTAAGTCAGTCTGCTGCTGCACAGGCCCCACTCTGTAATATATGTATATGCCAAGCCCCCCTGGCTAAAACCCCTCCTTCCCCTTCCTCCCTCCCTCCCTCCCTCCCTTCCTCCCGATTTGCCGCAATCGGACTACGGATCTGTATGAGACAGAAAAGAGGGAGAGGAGGAAAAAAAAAAAGAGAGGGGGAGAGGAGAGGGCGTGTGTGTGTGTGTGTGAGAGAGAGAGAGCGAGAGAGAGAGAGCGAGAGAAAAACCGAGGACCCCGGAGGAATGGTGCACGAACGCATGAATGTAAATGTAAATACTCGGACCGATGTATCATAATCTGCATGATGATATTTCGCATGGTTTCAACACACACACGACGGCGAGGAACCATAACCACCATAACCAACAAAGAAGCAAACTCGACCCTTTTCATGTTATATCAATATGACGACTATATATAGATATTAAGAATTATATATGACTATTACAAAGTGCCATTTCTCTATTTTTTGTGAACCTGCAGTTAGGATTTGTATTTGTTGTTTTAAAACTTGTTTGGAGAAAAGAGACACACACACACATGAGAAAAAAAAAAAGAATAATAATCAAAAATGATGACTATCGGAGAGGAAGTGATGGAAGTGAAGCTGTCAGTGCATGTTCTTTTTTCTGTTTGTTATCATTTGATTGTCGATAAATATTGGGGTTATTTATACCGTATTAGATGGTGCAGATTAAATCCACGTCTGCGCAAGTCATCATCTCCTTTATGAATGTAAAACTGTGTTATTTTATGGTGTGCCAATTGTTGACTTTCAGATATTCAGACATGCAGATGAGCATGACCAATTAACGTCACTCAGATGCTTATGCTGCAAAGTTAATGTAGCTAAAATAACAGTTCCGTGGTTTTTTGTGTGTCAATGAATATAGCCTGCTTTGGGTGAGAGGAAGACTAAAAAAAAAAAGGAAAAAAAAAAAAACAATAAAAAAAAAAACAACAAGAAGTCATTTAAATGGGGGGTTTATACCATCATATTTTTTCAACAAACTGAGCAAAGAAGTGTTTTCAATTGAGCTATGTATAATTCGATCTATGTAAAACAGGTAGACATGATCTAGAGTAGAATGCTTTTTTTAAATGTCAGAAAAAAGAAGTATTCCTCCACATAAAAAAGCTTATGGCTATGATTCACTTTCATCATATTGTGAGCTTTTGTAAAGCCATCTAATCTTGTCCAAATAAGACAACTGAAACTCACTGTATTTACTACAAAATGTGCTTGAAATAGGCTGTGTTGGGGGGGTGAGTCTTGCTTTTTTCTCAACAAACTGGGCCACGTTATGGCAGCATGTGGCCGGTTCATGGTGAAACAGGAGGACAGAGAGATACAGGGCACAGTACCTACATACAGAATTAGATAATGCAAGATGCCTTTTTTTTTTTTTTTTTTTTTTTTTTTCCTTCAAATCAGCATTTTGAACTTGAGGTACCCTTCTGGAGGGGAAGTCGGTGGGGTCGCATGGTTTTTGTGGGCTCATGAAAACAATGCCATGACTGAACAGCTGTTTTTGCAAAGAGGAGGAGGGGGTCTGCTGCTTAGCCTATAACTGCTTGAACTGGATTTAGGTGAGGATAAGAAAAAAAAATGCATTAAAAAGTTACTTAATTCCAGTATTCCAGAATCGATCGACTCTGCAGTGTCTGAAACAAATGTGAGGAATGTGCAACTTCTTTTTTCTTTTTTTTTAGATTTGGCTTTTAGTTTCATGGTTTGAATTATGATGTAAAAAAATTCCAGTGCTGGTTTGCCAATTGATTTTCTTTTTAAAACGCCCGACTCCGAGATGCCTCATTTAGACACAATTTCTGCATAATTTGGGTGGACAAAAAAAAAACAGTAGTTGATATGCCATGGCCATGATGAGAGTGTACAGAGTTGATGTGAGATGGATGGGCTTACACCCCCTAACTCCCCCTCACCCTCCTCCCCCCGTCTCCACCCCCCACACACACTTGCTAGTAGGCCTACAGTATCTCCCCCAGTATGCAGGCTAGCGCTGTCCATGGTGCTGAATCATCAACCCCCCCCCCCACTCCTTCCATCCTATGCTTTATCTTTTGTTGCCCCGTGTCTGCGTTTGCACGGGCATGCAACCCCCATTACACGTGTGCGTGAGGACATATGAGAGAAAAAGTTGACCATTTGCATGTATGTGCCCCCCACCCACCCCTCCACCGCGTCCCAAATATGGAACAGCTCGACCGTGGGGACGAACATCCCAGCAGATCTGTGACAAACACTCATCATCACCACCCTGCATTTAGTCCAGTCACCTTGCTCACCCCCTCCACCTCACCCCCCCCACACCCAACAACTCTCCCCCACCCCGTTTCCCTGCTTTCCGGTCAAATCACACAGAGAGGGGGAGGAGTGGGGGAGGTGGGGGTAACTATGTGTCTCTTCTGTGGAGTATTTAACTGTGCCACAGCCCACTGATGATTTGTCATAATTTTCAAACGCTGTGTTTCAAAGTTACATTTATATGCTTTGCGATATTTGACCTGCTTCTATTTTGTTAAATAAAGTGTGGTTGAGGTTGAGTAAAAAAAAAAAAAAAAAAAAAAAGTTTGGTTTTAGGAATTTTTCATTGCATTTGACTGAGTTGGTGTAATGAGACATGTGACAGGCCTGATTCATCATCTGTTTATGTCATGTATTTATTGTTTTTTTTTT
>NW_007577771.1:925944-959284 GCF_000690725.1 Stegastes partitus | reverse complement strand
TATTATTATTATTATTATTATTATTATTATTATACATGATTTTTTTCTGTTGGTAAAACCCCAAAATCCAAGATGGCTGGTGTCTGAAAAAAAAAAGTTAAAAGGTATATGACTCCAAAATTCATAACTCATCCACATGTTTTGTTTTGTTTTGTAACAGAACATTGCTACTGCCTTGATATTCCAGGGTTTACTTCAGCTACTATTATCTGCGTTGTAAATATATGGACTCCTGTTCCGTTTAATGGAAAATGCAAATGCAATACACTGTGGAGCAGAGTGCTATACTGTATGTAATAATGGATAATAGATCTTCAAAACATTGCACTTCTTCAGCGTGAATACATTAGAGACTGTCAGGTGTTCCTGTGCTGTAGTCCTGTGTGGCTCAGTGAACAACAGTAGGACCCATTCATTAATGCACTGGATAATAGCTGCTGGAAACACAGCCGAGTGGAGTAGCCTCTTTTACACGCTGGGCACACAGCACTCCAACACTGCTGTGGCCCAGCAGGCCTGCCGTAGTTCGTGTGATATTCCCCCCGAGGAGCTGGCAGTTGATGCAACACTTCCAGCAGGGATAACATCATCCGCACACCTCATAACACTCAGCTTCAGTGTAAGCCTCGACGGCCTCGCTTTGGTTTAAGTTGGGGCCATTTAATCCGGAGGTTATGGGGAATACTTTGTGTTCTGTATTTGGAAGCTCTTTTTTTTTTTTTTTTTTGCTTCAGGGTTATCTCTCAGAGAGAAGCTGTGTACCTGTGGCGGCTTTGGCTGAATGCTCTTCAGCTGGAATTCCCATTTTAGATAGTTTTTTTTTCTTTTTGGTGCTGCAGATCTTTGTTGCTTTGTTCAGAGACGTTATTCGGTAGAGACTCACCGCTAACAGCAACCTGAATAGAAATCTATGGCTGAATTCCAGAAGGTGGTGGTTGAAAGACACTCAAAAAAGCGAAATATCTGACTTGTAACAGCCAAACCAGAAAGCATCTGGCCGATTGTGTTGCTACACTGACGCAAGCATGGTGCCTAGTAGCACAAACTGTGGGGAAAACACTGATGATTCTGTACATGCAGTTTTTCTGTCCTAGCGACCACTAAAATTGTAGTTATGGCTCTTTCTCCATTCGTGCAGATGGGAACCTGGCCTTGTTGGCCCAAAATAACTACTTGGAGGTTGTTACCAAGTGGTGAGACGTGCCCTCGAGGGATTTTGCTTTGTTGTTGACTTTAACATGTTGCCACGAGAACCCAAGAAGGTTGGGCACAATAACAATTATATTGGAATTGTTTGTCATTCAACAGAATTTATTAGATTCAAGCTAAAAACAACAGCATGATGCTAAAAAACAAGAAAAATGCATTTAAAAATACCACTGTTTCTTTATAATTTGAGCTAAAGCATCTGTGGCTAGCTTTTATCTGACTCCCAGCGGTCAGATTCAATGTGTCTGCCCTTGTTTAGGTTTTGTAAAACCCCCCTTGAAAGATTTTAAGCCAGGGTATTAGCTTTTGAAGTTAGCTTTGATGGAAGTCCCATGTGCTGCACTGCAGAGTTGCCTCTTGCACTCCTAAACTCTGCAGCAGCACTGCAACCCTTGCTGCTGGTATTAGCCCACTGGGGGTGTACAGCAGTGATTATCTGGCATTATCCCCGAGGATTTCTTGGTGTTACTCCCAGATATTATTATTAGCCCATCCACTGCAAAGCATTTAGCCTATAAGTCTCAGCGGTTGGGTTTTATTAGCAGTTATGTTCTTCATGAGCCGCAATAGTTATGAAATGCCCGCCATTCTTTAGGGTTGGACTCAGTGATTGGTATTAACTTGAATGCTCTGGAGTGTTTTATATGAAAGGAAGCACACAAGCATGAGCTTGTATAAGCATCGGGCTTGTTGCATACCTTTCAGTATGCAAACACATCCTAAAAACTAAACATAATTAGATCAACAAAGCAAAATCTTTAGAGGGTAAAAATGTGTTTGTGCTGGGTGGAGTCGTGCCTGCAGCCTCAGTCAATGTACTCTTTCAGTATCGTCATTTTCAGAGTGCCTGATAAGTCTTTTAATGTTGTATATTTGGCTTTGTGACAGCTAAACTGCAGCCGGGGCAGGTTGGAGCTTTAGATCAAACACTTGCTGCACCCAAGCAGCAAAACAAGAAGAAAACAAGTTCCACACTTTTGAAGCAGCGATACGGAGTTCAAACGTGGGCAGACAAATCAATCCCAGCACAAACAGTTCAAATATTTCAAATCATATCTGCCAGACAGCCTATAGAGCAAACATCCTGAGTAATTAAACGGATCTCAACTCATAATTGACCCAGATCTGGTGTCAACCCACTGAACACCGGCCGACGTCAAACCACCAAGCGGGGCCTTTAATCAAGATGAGTGAATGGCCTCCAGCTCTAAGTAATCCTCTTCTTCCAGCCCCCACTTATCGATTATCTCATTGATTTGATTTAGCGGACCACACGAGCACCCATCCTTCACTGGCATTTCAGGCATTATGTGGCTCTACCTGATCTGATTACGCTGCTCAAATGGGAGCTACAGCTGCAAAACAAAGCGGAGTTTGTTTGCAGTCATAAAGTAAGGAGATTTGTTGGCGGTAGGAGGGGGGAGGAGCTGCGGCACATTTGCTAACAGACTCCTCTATTTCAGGTTAACCCCATTATTTCAGCACACCTCGGTCTGCGGATAGAAGTGGGTGGGCGGATTCTCTCTCACACACACACACACAGAGACACACTCACACACACACCGAGGCTAAAAGAAACTTTAATTTCCTGAAGCTATCTTGGTCTGAACCCAAGGAAACCTGCCCTCATTGCTTTTTACAATTATCTGGCTGCTCGGAAAACAGCTTGTAACCGGGCCAAAAGGGAGTTTGGCCTATCGAGCGCCCCCTCAGAGCCTCTCCAAGCTGAGACACATTGTATACAGCCGTCCGTTTTTGCATAGACATATTTGTTTATCCAGGGCTCTCCACCTTTCCGGGATAAGTGGCATTAAGGTGCCATTGATGGTAAACGATGATGCTCCACGTTAAGCACCTCGTTTATGGAGTGGAGAGCCCTAAAGTACGCCGAAGCTTCTTCCAGGCACCGAAACCTCACTGACAACCCGGCCGGTTTTTAGCTGGTTGAGCTAAAACCCTGCTGACAGCACAGCTTTTTATTGTCAATAAAAAAAACTCAGAGGCTGTTTCAGGTTATGGCAGTTTGTTCCTGTTGTCATTATGTGAGCTTTCAAGCGCAACAAAAGCACAGATGCAATACAATATACACAAAGAGCGGGACAGATTCCTTTACAAAAGCTAACATCTGTGCGAGATACTGGGGCAACGAGGGAAGCTGCACCACAATAAGAGAAAGGCTGAAAAACAGACTTTTGTGGACACAGACACCACCACTGTGCTTTTCACCATCATCTATACATTTTATCACAAACATATGGCCTCTGTTTGACAGAAGGTCAAGGAGATATACGGTATGCTATCCGACACGGTAATATAAGTGAAGTTTGTGGTGTGGCAAATGAACATCTTCGATCTCGCAGGTCAACGTATCGACTTGGCGATGTGGTTTTTGTGTTTAAGTTGTCAGTTGAGAAGCAGCTGAGGTAACAGTAGTGTGTTCAGCAAGGCCTTCGTTCCTTTAAACAGACTGGAGACATGACTTACATGACTGATGGAATCAATCATGCGGCGAAACTGCCCTGAAAGTCCTTCAGAGAAAAACCTGATAAGGTTTCCTCTCTCTCTCTCTCTCTCTACACTGCATAAAGTAGTCGCCTGGATCTGCAGCGAGTTTTAAACTCGTCAGAGAATTAGCAACTCCCTAACACACCGGGAGAAATTTGCATGACAGTGGTCAATTAGACTGCAAAAAGGGGGTAATGAGGAATCCAATAACACAAATCCAAATAGATTTATTAGGGATTTGGGAGGGTGCTCCTGTGTGAAAAGTACTACAACACCAATTACAGATATAGAGCATGCAAAAATCCATTGTCTTTATCCAACCCTGGTCTCAGGGACCTTGATAGAAATAATGTATTCTGTGGAAGGAACACCATGTATAAGGATGTTTAGTAGCAGTTCTCACAACTTTAGGAAATTTTAATGTAATATCAAGGTGATGTAATAATATCATGTTTGTCCTTAAAGGTCTCTGAACAAAACATTAATTCAGCCAGCAAATACTGTCAAAGCAACTTCAGTGAGAATCAAGTTTTTCTCTTTGCAGGGTCGGACTTTCCAAACCATTGTTCTTGTTCAGGGTCAGTTTTCGGTTTGAACATATGAGCCTGAATTACTTTATTAATATCACAGCGTGCCATTATGTGGTGTAGAGTTGAGTCAGAGGGGAGCTGGTGTGCTCGAGCTACAGATAATAGGGAGGAGTGGGTGAAGAGGGAGGTGTGGACTTCACAGAACAGAACATTTGAGAAAAAATCTATGGTGTTGAGTTTTTATTGCCATTTTAAGGCATTGATTCATTGAAAAAAAAAGTCTAAATATGCAACTTTGATACACTGAGATGAGCGTTTAGGGGTTTAATTAATTACTGAAGAAGGACACAAAGCGTGCCACAAACACTGTAAAAATACTAATTATTATTTTCTTTTTTTAACAATTACAAGACCTTAGAAACCTAAAATATCAATATTTAGACTGAATATAGGAGCAATATATCAAGCTATTGTACGGCTTCGACACAGATGAGAGAACTGCTCTTTATTACAGGGCTGCACAGCTCTGTTGTGTCCTTAAAAAAATATTTCCTTCACACAGTGTTTACTTCAGACGGACTAATTAGCTCAGAATCTCATAATCAGTCTTATAAATAAACTTTTCTTTTATTACAATTGGGGCTAAACAATATGCAAAAAAAATCGTTTAGTGATTGTTTTGACAAAGATAATGATATGAGTCACAATTTTAAGGGGATTTTTTTCCTACTTTACACAAAAAAAGATTTTTGCTGCAGACTATACCAAACAAGCAGGTTCTTTTACATCTGGAGAATATGACTTTTAAGCTGGGATCTATCTGTCACAACAATAAGATTTCGTTGTTACTCCTACTGTCATTTTGATGATATTTTCATTAATTGTTCAGCCGTAATTATTAATCCGTTGTAAACCTGGGTTCAGTTTCGTAACTAAAGGAATCCGTTGACAGAATCTCCGACTGATCCTTCACTTATGTCATCAAATCATGCCAATCTGAAACACCGTTAGCATATTAGCATACAATTCCCAGCATGCAGGGTCCAAATCCTCTGTTCTAACAAGAAGAAAGGTACGTGATGGATGGATCTGATGAAAATAGGGATGTACTTGAGTCAATCCCTGCTGTAATATATCAAAAGGCAGGATGATGAGACGCCGTTCCTCATGATGCAATACATGCAATAGATTATAAAAGACACACAAAAAGATGAATATAGTTTACTGATTGAATTTACATGAGCTTGTTTCACTTCATCTTGGAATAAATTAACAGAGGTCACAAGTCGGACAAAGTTACCTCAGGATTTTGAACTTTGGAGCTTGAATTGTTCCTCGGTTCTCTCAAGTTTTAAAGCAGTGAACGGTGTCGTGATTTTGTCCTCTTTAAAATGGTGATTTTGGTCGATTTGCTTCGAGTGCTGGGCAGCTCCTCACCACAGACACATTTCCAGAAACACCTATGAAGCTCAGCCCCCCCCCCCATTATGTGTGATTTCCCAAATGGTCCTTCAGGTTAGCTTCACACAAATGCACATAACTGCTTTCTGTGTGAACTAAACTCAAAGTTCTATGAATTCGCAAAGCAGCGCAATTACACTTGACAGACACGTCGGCTCCTTTATAACCAAAGCGGTGTCATTTCAAGGATACTTTGCCTTTATTTTAATGAGTCATTTGTTTTCCAAAAGGAATATAATGAAGTGTTTTGGAATAACCTTTCAGACATGCTAATTACAGTGAGCCTAATGAATCTGAGCGGATATCTAATTGCATCATTTCCAAAACAAGACACTGTACACTTTTTTTTTTTTTTTTCTTTTTCAAATTGCATTAACTCCAACTAAATTAGCATTCTCAGTAGTTCCAGCTAACTAGCGCTGAACTCCTCTTTGGTGCGATATTAGCCAGAAGCAGAGTGAAAACATGAAAGATGAAACCAATTTGAATGGCTACATACTGCGCCGTGCTGAATATCATTAAGCAGGCTTTGATATGTCAATGCACGGTATCAACATATGTTGACCGGTGCCCATATGTGCACAGAACAAGCACATATGGGCTTGAAGTCTGCTCTATAGGAGACTCCCACACTCTGAGCCTTTTAGATCAAACTGTGCAGTTAAACAGGTGCTTGAATTTCATATTAACCGCAAAGTGCACGTCGGCCACATGACATCAAAGCAGCTATACTGTAGGTAAAGGTAGTGATGGGAAGGGAAAGAAGAAATATCATGACTACATTATAAAGGTTCCTTAGAAACATATGACAGTGAATAAAATCTTCTATTCAACATGGAAACACAAACTGGATGCGACAAAGTTACCAAAAAAAAGGTCATCTGCATTACTTTCTGATATATTTTTTTCTACTTACTACACAGTTTGCCCTCTTTCCGGCGCCATTTAGATGGATATGTTTTGATTTTTCACTCCTTTGTCACTCTTTGATGACTGGCAAATCGATATGCTCTTAAAGACAGGGTTGGGGGAGGAATTGACTTCCTTTACACCCACTCTATTTAGCCTGACAGTCTGAGGCAGCTCGCAACAAACACATCATCATCCCCATCAGCAACGACACACCAAGAGAAAAAAAACAACAAAAACACACACACACACAAAAAAAAAACATTTAACTGCTGACATTGGTTTCCAAGAATTTCTCCGATTATACGTGTCAGAAAAATCGTCCAAATGGGCCCTCTTTGTTATCGCTGTGGTTTTGTATCACTGCATGAGCAGAAAAAGTGTAACAAAGACTTGCATCTTGCTTTCCAAGAAAAGTTCTGCTTTCCCATCTTCTTATTGCCTGGAGGTTTTTTTTTTTTTTTTTTTTTTTTAAAGAACACATTCCTCCTCTCTTGCTGTCTCTCTCATATTTAGTTTTAGACAGAATGTTGAGTTGTTGCTCAGCACCTCAGGCTATGAAGCGCTGGTGTGGCGCTCACGCACGGCAGAAGAGGGAATTAAAGGTTTGTTGCACAAAAAAAAAAAACATGCAACGAAAGACCCCAGCGACTGTTTCAGCAAATCTTGCTAGCAATTAATCTGCTGTTTGGTGTGTTGGAATGTATTTCACGTCTATATTTGGCAGCGTTTTGGCTCTGTGAAATAACATTTCAAGATTTATTTATTTTTTTTGAAGGAATATTACCCTTCACCTAAACCACCCCCCAGTGCACAAACACACACCCACGCAACAAACACGTACAACCGCTCAATCTCTCACACATCCCCAAATACAAATGCATGCAGGATAAATGTTGTCCTTAACCTGGCGTACTACAACCGCTCAGCAAATGCCAGCTGGGTCAACAGATGCCCTGAGCATTCCAGCCCGCTCTCATACAACGAAACACTGGAGCCGCCGCTTCATCTATGGATGCACACACAAACATGCGCACACATGCCCGAACCACATGCCTGCACATTCCGAGCTGTAGTGACAGCCGTCGACAAGCAGATTACGAGGTTTTATCTTGCTTTGTGTTAGCGGCGCTGGAATTGCAGCGAGCCACGGGGGCGGCGGGGTCAGTTTTGGGATGCTGCAGATAAATCCACTTCACAGGGGGAAAATAAAAATAATAATAATAATAATAATAAAAAAAATGCAGTATGAAACCAAAGCTGGAATTGTAACATGAGCAGAGAGGAGGTATATTTTTGTCTTCTACACAGACGTATACATAAATAGAAGGATTCAAGGCTCTTAAACAACTGCTTTAAAACATACATTTTTTTCTAAATTTCTGTATTTTCCCCCCACTTTCTTGCTCTGTGTGTCATTGTAAATGAATGTAGATGGAACAGACTGCACTTAAGTAGCACTTTGATATCTGAGGAGACAAACCACTCTACAACTTTTGCCCGCCATTCATCCATTCACTGATAAAGCTGCCATTCAATGTCTTTCCAGACTTATGTACATTAGGAGCCAAGAATCAAACCTCCACCACCATAAATTGGTAGAAACCGCCTCTACCTTCTTGCTAATGCATTTCTATTTCTGCATGATGATTATGTAAAAAAAAGAAACAAAAAAACACTGGCTTTGTCCCAGCGCTCCCTATCAACCAATTCCTTGTTTTGAGTCTTGTTTTTTTTTCATTCGGGAAGCCCTCCAAAAAGGCGTAACGGTAAAACAACTACACTATGGGATGAGACGCCGCTCGTGACTCATATCATCAGAAGCCAGCAGTGGGAAGGAAAAAAACCACATATAAAGGCTCATGACGAGAACGTGGAGAGCCAAGTTTTAATGTTTGATGTTACATTCCCACCCTCTGTGAAGCTTTTTTTTTCTTTTTTAGATATTTGTAAAGTGGTATGCGTGGCACTAAACGCCAAATGAAGTGAAAATTGTAGAGAAAGGGGGAGGTGTTGACTTAGGATGAGGAGGGTAAAGAGAAGAATTCACACACTAACACTTCTTTCCACTTATTACACCCTTACGTGGTTGGATTTTCCCCGTGTTCATATTAAATAACAGTTATTTTTTTTCCCCCCACAGCTGCTCTCCATTTACATAGTTGATAAAGTTCTGACAGGAGGCACTGTGGTTAGCGGTCTGATGAGCCGAGCCAGCCTGTGCTTGTGTTTAACAAATACAGGCAATAGGAGAAGGCCGTTGGGAATAGCTGCTGCCAGTGCTGAGTGAGACACTGGAAGTCCTGGAGCGATGGGGGCGGCTGCCAGGAGGTGGGTTGATTGCATTCGTTGATGGAGGACGGGGGAATGGGAAGAACGTACAGAGAGCAAATGATGAAGAGAGAAAGTGAGGTTAAAATAGACCAATCTAGAGTTCATTTCCCAAACACTTCATATTGTATCATTCTAGTGCCTCTTCTGCAATTTTTTATTCGCACACTGTGGTGACAGAATGTGGAAACCGTATCATATAGGGCGCACACGGAGCATCTGCTCGCCGCTATGAGTCAGGATTCATCTGAGATTGAATTAAGTTCACCTCTCTGTGAGAAACATGGAGAATCAAAGCAGATTTGTTGCCCGGCGCAAAGCTGCAGTGCACTTGTTTCAAAGGGAGAATTTTTGTTCTTTCTTTCTTTTTTTTTTAAAAACACAGAAATTCCTTAAGACTTGACAACATCAATTTTATTTTTACCCCATTTACCCCATATTGGCTCCAGATGCAGTGGCATTAAAATGCAATTTGTGTCTGATTATACTGTCAGGAGGAAAAACAAAGAATATATCCTGATATACACCAATCAGCCACTGACAGGTGAAGTAAATAACACTGATCATCTCCATACACTGTAGTGTTCTGCTGGGAAACCTCGGGTTCTCACCCATCGATGCACTGTTGCAGAATAACCTACTAAATGGACAATGCATGATGCCACCATACAAGAACAGCTCAGAAATGGTTCAAGGAACACAACCAAGAGCCCAAGACATTGACACAGCCTCTAAATTGTCCACATCTCTATCCAGCACACCCAGAGGTTCCACTTACATGGGCCGGCTGGGTGGCACAAGGAGAACCTACACAATATTCTGTTTTATTTATTTATAACTTGTTTATCTGTACACTAAATTGTATAATTCATTGAGGTAGATGGCCGTCCCTCCCTGAGCCTGGTTCTGTCTGAGGTTTTTCTCCCCCATGGGGGTTTTCGGTTCCTTCCCACTGTTGCGGACTGCTTGCGGACTGCTGAAGCTTATAGGGAATCCAGATGTTTTGGATTGTTGGGTGTTTCTGCCTTTGTGAAGCGCTATGAGATGACTTGTTGTGGTAAATATGCGCTATACAAATAAAATTGAGTTGAATTGAATTATTATTATGACTGATCAGTGCAGCTATTAGCTGATTATAAATCTTGAAAATCCAATCAGAATTGTTAGCAAATGTAAAATTACAAACTGTAGCTTCCAATTGTTAGATATATTTACAGTGGAGCGAGCATTAAGTCTACACAGAAAAACAGGGGATCAAATTAGAAAACAGAAGAACCAGGAACTAACGAAAGAAACGAAATAATAACCTCAACTATCCATTCATCCATTATCTATACACTGCTTAATCCTCACCAGGGTCATGGGGGGCTGGAGTCTATCCCAGCTGACTTAGGGTGAAGGCAGGGGACACCCTGGACAGGTCACCAGTCTATCACAGGGCTACACTTAGAGACAGACAACCAAGCACACTCACATTCACACCTACGGACAATTTACAATCACCAATTTTTGGACTGTGTGGGAGGAAGCCAGAGAACCCGGAGAGAACCCACGCTGCACGGGGAGAACATGCAAACTCCACACAGAAAGATCCCAGGAGTCCTCAGCGGGACGCGAACCAGCAACCTTCCTGCTGCGAGGCAACGGTGCTAACCACTTGCAGCCCTAACCTCAACTAAACTTAGCAAAATATATGTTGTAATGACCTCTGAGTGTGCTCCTACTACAAGAACCTCTTTTGGACATGTTTTCAGGGGAGACACAGTACCTTCTCCATGGTAAGTACTTTGAGCAGCCCAACTGGTTCATTTCAAAGACGACAACAAGCAACATCTTCCCGTCCACGTTGATGTCCTGATCGAAGTCTTCTCTCTGACTCACCAGAAGGGTGTAGAATGTCACCTAAGATTATCGGTCAATGGTAGACTTATACCTGCAACCTACTTCTGGTATCCTTGTGTTAGTTTTCATCAGCCTGGGAAAAACCAACACGATCCAGGCTGCAACATACCTCACTGAAAATGAAACTGAAGCTAAAAGTTTTGCCGGGGATTTGGATTGTGCAGCAAGGCTGCAAGGTTTTTATCCATTGTAATCGCAGTTCTCGTCTTCTTACGTGCAAATGTTTCACCCCAGCAATTCCACTTTTTGAATGAACAAAGCCACCATCCTTCGCTCTGCTCCACGCTTGACAACTGTGTTTGGTTGAGAGAATTACAAACAAGTCAGTGCTTCCCCCCCGAGTAGTTGAATGATCATGTGGTGCAGGTCAGACCATTCTGCAGATTGGCCAGGCAAAGATAGATGTGCTCATAGAACTTGAGGTCCATCCAGTCACCACTATTTATTGTTGCTTTAGTGTAATGAGAGCTAGTGTTGCAGTCAAAGTTGTTGTATCCTACACTGCGATGCAAACATAAAAACTGACAAAGCCAGTTGCACCTGCTTCGAGTTACTAGAGAGGAAAGCAATCAGTTGTAATAATGGTTTTATCCATAAACTTTTGCACTTGTTATCAATTCAGACAACCTAAAGCACAATAATAGCAACAACAACGCAGGAACATGCATAAAAATGACTTTCTGTTCCCCCCAAAAGAGCTGTGAGGATTCATACCTATGTCTGTGTCGACACTATAAACTCATTAAGTATTCATTTTAGGTCCAGTAAAAGAAAATAAAAAAATATTAAAATGTCTGGGCTACTGCCAATTTCATTTAATTGAAAGTAATATTATTTTACTGAGCCCCCCAAAATAATGATCTGCAATTGAATTAATTATTTTGGACTTAATTGCAAAAATAAGCACTAAATAAGCTACAGATTTGTTGGACAAACTGGGCTGCAAACAACTACGGATTTCTACATTTAACCAAAAAAAAAAAAATCCACAAGTGCAATTACTACTCAAAGGATGATATGAAAATGTGTTTTTCTCAGTCGGTAATCCAGTTTTACACTTACTTCAAAGTGGCTGAAATGTAGGATGGTGTATAGTGGATTTAAATGGTGGGTGTCTTGAACACAAGTCTTAAGAAAGTCAGAAGGGATGGAAGAAACAGAGACTTGGAAATGTGCGAGGGGGCAGCACTTGAGGAGCTGAGTCACTGTGGTGCTTGCCACAATGTTCCCCGAGATGGACAGCAGGTTGGGTGCTGATTACCATGGAGCACATCTTCTGTCCCATGTCGTCTCTCCGGAGGGAAGAAGAAGAAGAGGGAGGGGGGGAGAGAGAAGGAGAGAGAGCAAGCCAATCTATAACCTGTCACTGTCTCTCCCTTGATGGCTGGATGATGGATGACTGCATCTTCTCTAACAATACCAAAACACTCCCTGTGTGGGAGGCCTTTTACACAGGGGCAAGGTAAGAGCCGTGTGTGTCCGTGATTGTGCAGGGGGTCAATTAGAGTCTATATTCTGTGTTTTTTTTACATTGACTGACAGCTGCCAGCGTGCTCTCACATGTATGATTTGACACTTAGCTCGAGGGGTCAACCCTTTAGCATTTAAAATGGACTGAAGGAGGCGAAAATGTAGAAACAAGTTCAAGAGAACTGGCTTTCTTCAGTGAATCTATTGTTATTTTGACAGTGTTCCCTCTTTCTTTTACCCTGACGGTTGCTTTATACGCCCCAAACTACTGTGCAACTCACAAGCCTTACAAATGATCTGTCTCAGTCTGTGTGATCTCCACAATATCCACAGTCGCTGATGCGATGCATCTCAAATCAGAAAATCACCCCACAAAAATCAGAGATGATGAAAGCCTTCAGCACTGCACAGTTGGCAGAGGGGATGGAGGGGAAGGGAGAGCGGGTTGTTGCCTCCCACTCCTTCTCTTGTTCAGTCTTCGGGGCCTCCGCTGGGTCTCTCGGCTTCGTCTCTTTCTCCTCTCTTCCTGTCTTCATTTCTGACTCTCTTACTCGCTCTGTTGCTCTTCCTTTCTCAGCCTTTTTTTTTTTCTCCCCTCATTCTCTCTCACCCACTCTTTATCCTTCCCTATCTGGTTCTCGGTCGCTCCCAGGGGCTTAATTTATGGTTGTGGAGCTACAGAAACATAGGGATGACAACCCACGCTCTCCTCTGCTTTGTTAGCTAGCTAGCTTGTTGGCTGGCTGGCTGACTGACTGGGAGTGAATGTTCATGTGTATGTACTGTATGTAGGCTCTGTCTAAATAAAATGTTTTCTTCTCTCCCTTTTTGCCCTGTCTCATTATTATTTTTTTTCCCCCCCTTTCACATATGTGGTTTCATACCACCAGCGTCAGCCAGTTGATGTACTGCTTGATGTTGTCCATACAGATAAAAATAAATATTCCTCGCAAAGAGGCAGGTGCACTTTGATAGTCTGTGCAGCACAGACTTCTATAAAGTAGCTTTTCGGCTCAAGTGTGCTTTCTCGAGGGCTTAAAGACTAAACCACATCACGTCGTAAAGTTGCAGGGCACCCACAGTGACAGTGTTATAGCCGTCACCATCGCACACACCAGTAAAATCCATTTTTTAATACAATGGGCACCAATATTACGTACAATTATGTGTGCAAGAGCAAAATAAGGAGGGAAACGCTAAAGCAGCACATAAAATGATAGAGATTAAGGATGAGTCTAGGCTAAGGCGAAGTCGAAATAATTATCCTCTGCACCCGCTGAAAAACAAACATCATCATTACATATTGTACAGGTCGTATAACACTGGTAAACAAGATCAACGTTGTGCCATAAATATCACTCGCTGATATAGGAATGGTCTTCGAAAAGAATGTTCATATCGTGGTCGGCGAGTTGAATGTTGGAGAACATGCAATGTACAGGCCTGTAGCTGTGTGTTTCCGGGAATGATTAAAGAAGGCTTTTATACAGATTACAGATATTTTATAGCTGAATTTGTGGACCTCTACACAGAGATTTGTTATATCATCGTATTGTCTGCTGCCGCTTAGTGCCTTGTGGGGTCAGTAGGTCGACGATGAAATTCTACGGATTTAAGAAAAAGTCATGAAGAGATAATAAGAACATCCAAATGCCGACAGAAAATAACGCTTCTAATGCATTAGTCAATCACTTTTTTACTTTCACTTGTGTTTTTTTTATTGATGATATGTTTAGTAGATTTGGTAGCAGACCTTTGAATCACATCTAGAATGTTTTTCGCCACTCCGGTGATTTGATGCTGTGCATTTGTTTCCCCAACGGGTGAAACAGCTGAGCCATTCACAGTTCACACGGCCAGAAAAGTTCTACACAGCTGTAGGTTATAGTCACCTGATCAGCAGATCTTAAAGCTTTTTTTCGTTTGTTTAATCTTTGTTAAGAAAGAAGTCCAACTCTGGTCATTGACTTAACCCCTAAAATCTCATCTCTTTGTAGCAGAGTTACATTTTTAAAAGGCTCCCCCGTAAAAAACAATAAGAGAAATCCTATTCCTGCATTTAAATGGCTTAGATATAACAACAAAACCTTGTTTGCACTTCTCTCTACATCCATCCTTCTGTTGCAGCTCGAGCACACCAGCTCACCTACATAAAAAAAAAACTACGCTACACAATGACAAGCTGTAAAAAACAATTCTGAAGAAGAATAAAGACACAGAAAATCAAGTGAGGATACGTCTTAGCAACAGTTGCAGCAGTAGTTTCAAGATGGAAATGCCAAACCATGGTGTTGATTGCTTATTTCACTCATGATGTGTCCTCCAGCATATCAAAAAAAAGACATATACATGTGTTAACGAGGTTGAAAAAAAAAAATCTTTAAAATATATTTTCATCACTCATCTTGTATTCTAAAGCACTAAAAGTATCTCATTGATTTGAGGCAACCATTTATACTTGTTCGCTTGTTGGCCACAGCAGCTAGTTGGTGTTTGTGTGTCAAATACATTCACCAGTATTTTACATGATCAAAAGTCCATTTTTCAGGTCTAATTTATTATTTTTTGGCTCCAGATTTAACCAATCAGATGATGGAAAAACCAAAAACTATAATTGAGAAACCACGCCCACTTTTAATGCTCTAATTAAAATCTATGGGATTTTGCTTCTTTTTATTCAAGACGTCCCCCACAACTAAACTCAGCTAAAATATTCTACATATTACTGCAGTTAGAAAACACTCCACTTTATTAACTATACTTGTAAATCCAGTTGAACAGTCCTGCCATAAATTCTACTTTCATGAAGATTCTATAGTTTCAGTTTTAGCCGATATAAAAAAATGATTTTAAACAGAGCTATTGTAGCGGATTACATTAAATCTAACAAGTGCACCTAATTAAGAGGCTGGTAAGTGTAAATGCCTTATTATAGAGGATGAAGACACCCAGTTGGCGTTTAACTACAACTTTAACACTCAATTAATCTTCTTCAGAAAGACTGGATTCGAAATATTCTAAAGTTGCTCCACTTTGATGGAAATACATAACATCAAACATCAAGATCCCTTTTTTTATTTTTTTCATTTTTACAGCAAATGAGCACCACAAGTGCAGAAACATTTCCTTTGAAATAATAAAAACTTATGTCGCTCTGGGAGTCCATGTAAGGCACCATTACTCACAGAGCGAGGCTGATTGAGGAGAAAGGTTTTCAGGGTCTTTCTATCTGCATATTTCTTTGACTGACTGCTCCTAGCAACTGGTGCTGGCTGAGACAAATCTGAATAAATGACTGGTTTTGGCAAGATGAAGAAGATAGCTCTGTGCCGGTGGTTTGGTGGTGAAGATGAATTTATCCACACAGCTATAAATATCATTTCTGTAGGTGACGATTCTGAACAGCTGCTGGTTGATTCTGGAAGTTCTTAATCTCGATTTTTATCTCGACTCAACCACTAAGTCCTGAACCTTATCGGGGGGGAGGTGAAAGTAGTTTCATCAGTGATGGGTGCATGTCTCCTCTGTCCTTCTTTTCTGTGTCTCCTGCTTGATGAAAACAATACAGGCAAGGACACGCAGATGGAAATTAATTGAAACTGGTGCAGGTCTCAGCAAAGCCTCGAGCCGTGGTCCTGTAAGTGACTCACACCCACATCGCTGGGGTGAATTTCATACAGTCAGTCCCACATTGCGCTGCCAGATGTATTAAACAAAAAAAAAAAGCGGTGGGTGTGTGTATGAGCCTCATACATGAATGAGCTCTTATTATGCATGACCTGGGAGGAATGGAGTGAGCTGTCAAATAATGTGTGACACAAACAAAAATAGGTTGATTGCAGGTGCTTGGCTTTCAAAGACAGGTTTAATCAGCGTGCTTGATTCAGAACTAAACATATATTTTGAATATTTTCTTAGATATTCGGCCGTTTCTGAGGCGTGCATTTCTCTTTGCGAGTGTTTGACTTATGTTGATGCACAGCTTCCCAGAGAAAGAATGCTTCAAAGAAAGTTTCCACTGTGGTCTTTCAGCTGCACAGCCAGGGTTTTAAAAACCCACATGTTTCTGAAAAGCCTTGTACTTAGAGATTAAGATGAACTAGACAAGACGAGGTTTCAACAATGCCCTATGCTCCGGTTTGTTTGAAAGCCAGCACAAGGATGGCAGTTTGAGAATGAATGATGGCGAGCAGCAAAATCTGAATTCAGGATGAGTGTCAGGTTAATATTCTCCTGCTCTCTGCCTCGACTATAATTCATTCTAGAATCGCGGCACGAAAAGAGACATGAAAGCCTTTTCCTTCCCTCTTCTCAGTTCTCATCAGTCGAAGCCTTGCACGCATCCTCTCGATTACCATCGCTCATCTTTTCCCTTTTGTTTCTCCCCTCGTGTCCCCATTCAATCCATTTTCATTTCCCCCTCAGTTCCCTTTACAGCTGCTTTCATTTCAACCCAATCTCTCAATCTTCTCCAACCCCTATTCTACACCTCTTTCACCAGCTCGCCGACAAGCTCTGTCTCACTTCCTCCACCTGTCTGTCATCCTTTTTCTTTCAACCTTCCGTTCTTTATTTTCCCTCCGACTGCTCCCTTCCCAGACTTTTCCTCCTTTATTGGCATATTTTGTCTGCTTCTTTCTCTCCTTCCTCCTCAACAAACTCTTCCTCTCGCTCGCCCTCCTTTCTTAGCGAAGCCCTCTACGGACCAATTAAGTCCTTCAGCTTGATGTCTTTTCCAACCCTACACACTCAGGCCGACTGGACAGTTCAAGTGGTTCAAGGGCGGACACGGACACTAATGCACACAAGACGGATTTAACAATGTGGCTTCAAAACATATTGGAGTGTGAGCCGCATTTATGCATCTCCATCTCTTTCCGAGCGGTTCCCTGACCCATCAAAGAACCTTATCTATGCACCCTCTTAGGCAGGGGACCTCATTTGCAATAACGCATTTGGACTCATATTCCCCCGAGTGCATCCTAGGATAGCTTCCACAAAAAAAAAAAAGGAAAAAAAAGCTCGCTTTTTCAGTCCAAAAACAATGTAAACAAGCTGAGTGCTTTGTATTAGTACACTGTGTGGTGGAAGAATTGCCAAATGAAAAAGTCGGAATTGAGAAAGAGGCCCTAACACAGCAGAAATTGCTGTTAAAAAAACGAAAAAGAAAGAAAGAATGAATAAAACTCTCCGGGCGTATTACACAACACACCAGGGTACTGTCACATTTGTGTGCAGCTCATTTCTCTTGCAATACTGGCACTGACACTAAGAAACATTTGTGTGTCAGCCCTGCACATAGTGTCAGGCTTGGAAGTTTTTCAAGTGACATTTAAGGCTTAAAAATAACAACTTTAAAAGAATAAATCGCTGCGAATGCACAGTGGTACGGTAATGTGATCTTAAAGAGGAACACACTGGGTTTAGCTTAACAATCATACCAAAAAAAAAAAAAAAAACACCTTCAGAAGAGGTTTCCTTGCAAGTAATCAAACCCTGCTGTCCATTATAGCTTTTTTTATTTTCCAAAAGGCATCCAAGACAAATAACAGTATTTGTCCTTCTTATAAACTTGTCACATTGTTGAGAAAACCGTCGCGAAGACTCCACAAAAGGCATCTGAGTGACAGTTCAAGCACTTGAGTTCTGTCTGTTACTGAGTTCTCTCTCCGCAGTCAGACAAGTACCTGCTGAACACAGATGACAGACTACCTACCATCCAGAACCATCTCACGACAGCAGGGAGGAAGCTGCATGTCAATTAGCATCGTGGGATAAAATGAAGGGATTCAGAGATGCTCAATAGATCTTGATTGGGGTGAAGGAAAAAAAAAAATCCAAATGAGTCGCTTGAGAAGGAAGAAAAAAATAAAAAACTTGGTGTATTGTGGAGTTTAGAATGCCAAAAAAAAGAAGGACTTTGTACATTTGAACTGACATTATGAACTAAAAATCTGTGTATTTATCTTGAAACACAGAAGTTATAATAGTGCCATTAGTGAGATGTGTGCTAGCTTTGTGTTGAACCGTGTTAGCTTTGAAATTTAACAATAACTATGGAGGTTAAAGTGCAGGATTTCAGCCCTAATTTGAGCACTTACATCCACATTAAATTAACAATCAAGCAACACGAGCTCTTTTTAGACTCCCTGATTTTACAGCATGGAAAACAACCAGAAATCAGCTTCAATGGCAATCTGCTGCCGTCAATGGGTAACTAAAGGTTGCAACTCGTAGACGGTGGCGAACAATAGCTATTTTTCCCTGGTGACGCCCTGTTCTGCAGCCATTGTCCCGACCTGCTTGTTTCGAGAGCTTTTAAAGTGGCAATAGACGCGTTCTCCTGCTTTAACTTCTCACCATGACGTAAAAGCTGATTCCACAATGTGAAGGCTGCACAATAATGGCACCACTGGAGTTTAGACTGGGTCTCTGTGAGCCTCGAAGAGATATTATTAAGATCTTATTCATAACCAGATCTGAGTATCTGCAACCTCTCACTCGTTTCCAGTGTCCATCCCCCTCAGGCTCTTTCTACCAATTAGAATCCTCCATCTATGTTTGCTGATAGTTTTGGCTGTCCGGTAGCTGATGAAGTATCTCCTACTATTTGCGTTGACGGCCTGGTTGGACCCCTTTGGAAGACTTTCTGTTCTTTTGGGAACCAGATCCTGTTCATGGCTCGCTCCGGCCTGCAAGAGGATGATGCATCTTCAATTAAGGTCAGCCTGATGGAGAGGATATGAAATCCAAGGGGAGAGTGAAGCATTGATTTACAGCACAAAGAACAACCGGAATAACTCTGGTGAGAGAAAGGGAAGCCGGTGAAGAGGGACAGTCATTGAAAACGAGACAAAACAACAAACCTCGGACGGGCGTTCTCTCGATGGAAAGAGCTCCAGGACTTAGGAGGGTGTAAAACCAACATTCGGTTAGTATTGTTTCTACAAGGTCAGTCAAGTCTACTTAATCATTGATACAACCAGCTTATACATCTTATACAAAACTCCAAGATTACGTTTTTCTTCTGATCAATGTCCTAATTTATTGTCCGACAAGTAACAGGAATAGTAATAATAAAGCAATGTGCCGCCCAACACAACAGCGAGGCTCACTGGCGTTCTTTTAATAGATTTTGAGCAACAATGGAGCTCGATGGCACAAAGCAATAAGACACAACAGGGTTTGAGTACACACAATACTTGTAGCATCAGTCCATTGTTGATTTTGGTCACTTTAGGGGATGTGCTGACAACAACAAAAAATACAGAGAGCAGGCAGCCATATCCTAACAGAACGTCAACTTTAACCTTCTGATCAGTTTCATTTCCAATCCAGCGTTTTGGTGCAGGGCCAAAGCAAAACTACCTAAAATAAATCACCGACCTAATGCTTTGTGGCTGCTAGGAAATGATTGTAGATCCCTCTGTGATGCTGCACGCGTGAAACAACAAAACATCAGCGGCGATGTGATGAGACTCGCACCTTTGCCTTTCGTCAAACATCCATGCCTGAGCCGCTCATGGGCACTTACCCGCAGACAACACCGGGGACACTCAGCACCATTTTGTGCTGAGACAGACGTCTGCAACAATAACAAACAGCCACTAGGTTTCTGCAGAATATAACCCAGAAGCTGACAAACTTGTAATTTAGAAAGTCAAACTGTGAAGGAAACACCAAAGCTAATCTCTTTCAAATGCCTTGAGTCACGAATAAGCCAAATCTATATTTAGTGTGAGAGTTTTAATTCCAGGCGCCGCTGTGATGTCACATCATCGATTTCCTCTCCGTGTCTTTCAGAGCAGACAAAGCTCCCAGAGCTATTGTTTGTTTGTTTATTTACTGTGTTTTTTTCATTTTTTGCTTCCGTCATGGTTGAAAAGGGAAAAAAAAACAAAACAAACACAGATAGAGAAGAAGGGTGAAGGGGATGATAAGACTTGAGAGTGAGACAGTTATTCAGAGAGGCGCATGATATGGGCACAGTTTGTGCTCATGCACACATTCCAACACATACACATGCACACACAGACCATCAGCCTAATTACTAGCGACAGGAATGGAGCTAAGGGAAACGGCTACAGCCACGGCCACTTCCACTGTGGTGCACCGCTGGCAATATGCCCCATTTCTGCATTTAACACACACACGAGCACACATGTGGGCAAAAAGAAAAAAAAAGAAAACGCAGCCACACACTGTCAGAAAATCAGCACACGTTCACACGCGCTCTTATTAGCGCACAGACAAGCACAGATGCAGTCACACACAAACACGGTTACGGAAATGTACCAACACGCGTGCACACAGAGACACAGGAAAAGGAAAATGAAATTACATGGTTGGTCGTGCTATCACTTACAGTGATTCAGCACCATGAACAGAACCACATGTGCGGTAATAGAGATAAAAAAACAGCAGAATTTGCTCCCCGTCTTTCTTTTCCGTGAACGCGTACAGACACATACACGCTGGGCCGATGCCAAGTCCTGGGGCGCAGGCTTCTGAATCTTTTAATTGGATGTGTGTTTTGACAAGCTAATCTCAAGAACAGGACACTGCCTACCCACAAGTCTTTCTAAATTCTCTTGAAGATCACAGAAATGCATCTTTAATGACCTAAGTGACATATTCATTCAGTTTTATAATTGTCTGCCCCATATGGTCATATTTATACGTCTGTCTGAGTTGCGTACGAGCATATGGGACGCTACAAACACATGGAAAGCTTCAGAGGTCATCTGTTGTGTAATGTCTTCGAAGCTATTAGGTTTTCAGGTGCTGTTATAATCTTACTGGAAACCATTATAGCTGAAAGCAGGTTTTTTTAGATTTGATTCTCTATTTCTTCATTGCGTGCACTTTTTTTTTAAGATTTCTTTTTGGTGCTTGTCCAAGACGTTTCTAATTTAACATAAAGATGATCAATTCCAGCTTCCTCGTCTTCTCCTGATTACAAAATGAGGCAAGAAAAGGGCTGGATTAACTTGGGTACGATGTGTACTGAGGAAGCACACAGCATACATGTTGTCATGCGCTGTGGATATGTGATAATATCTTTGTAGAACCTTGAAATTGCACGGATTGGATTGCAAAAAGAAAAGAATATGATTGCTGCTGGTCACATGAGAAATGATGAGAGTCATCTGTGTGTCCTTGGGGTGTCATGTGCTTTGTTGTTGGACGCTTGAGGCCAAAACCCTCCTTCAGAGTGCAAACTGCAGAGAATCCACGGCTCCTCTTTAGAACAACATGAGCTCTGAAAACATTATTTCAAGAGGGGTCTTTAAAATACTAACAAAATGCTTCATTTGCCATGCATTTCTTCAAGTGTAAAATTAGGCTATTATTGATGCATGATTCATGCACAAGGATGATTAATCACTGATTCACCGAGTTAACATGTCCATATGGTGTTTTTATATGCTGGAGGACACACGATGAGTAAAACAAGCACTTAACACCAGGCCTAGAGAATTTTCACCTTGAAACTGCAGCGTGACGATGTCAGTGTCACAAACATGGATTTCTGGGGTTTCATCCACAACAATAATATAAAACCAATCCTGTCAACTTACACAGTTTTGCTTTTAGTATCCTTCTTTAGAATCAGTTTCCAGTTTGAACGTCTATGGCTAATTTACCCTAATATCACAACCTTTCAGTGTATAGAGTTGAGGAGTTTTACAGCATTTGAGTTGCAGGTGAGCTGTGTGCACGAGCTGCAGCGAGTTGCCAAGGGTGGATGGAGTAGGAGGCAGGGGCCCCATAGATCTGCACATTCTAGAGAGAACAACACTGTCAAGTTAAACTAAAGCTATTTTAAAGCAGGATTAAGGGATTATTTTAATGGAAAAACAACAAACAACTTCAAAATATGTAACTTTAATATACAGAGATGAGGTTTTAGGGGTTTAATCAATGATCAGAGAAAGACTGGAATAAAAAAAAACACCAGCATACATGCTTTTCTTGCCATCTTCATCCAAGCATGGCGGTGCATTATCGCATCAGATCAGAGAGAAAATCAAACTTTCTTTATGCCGAGTACAAAACAGAAAACAAGCCCAGTTCTGCGTTGCTGAAAGCAGCAGCTGCTTTTCATGTGTTTTCTCGTTCTTATTATTAATATTCTTATTAATCACATACATTCAGAATCAAGCGCTGTATAAAGCTTTGTTTCTGATCTGAAGACAGTGAGCTCCCCTGAAAGCAAAAGTGTAATTCCCACACTGATCTTCTCACAGCGTCAGATAACGTGATAGCTTCCTCCATTTTGGACACTCCTGTTCCTTCTGTCCCATCAGAGGTTAGCATTGTCAACGCATTCAGCAAACTGGCTGGCAACATGAAATTATTATAAATGCTTGTGTCAATGAGCGCCAAGGCTTTTTAGGTTGACATTTTAAAAATGAACAAGTTGACAGCCATGCTAACAGCACTGTGAGGGCTTACTTAAGCTGTGCTCGGATTGCCCACTCACTCACTCACCTATCACACAGTGTTTTCTATGTAGAGCGCTCACCAAGGGGACGAGGGCAGGTAGCTGTTGATACATTTCGGGCAATATTTGGATGTAAAAGTGTTGCATAATTACACACTGCTTATTTGTAATTATCTCTGTCGCTTGAACAAATGCCTGAACATCTGCACCACATTTGAGGCTACGGACACAAGAATGTTGCTATTTTTAGATAAGCACACATCATAGTGGGCATCTCTCTCCGTAACACTGAAATGTATCACATATCTGAGCACTCAGTAATTTTATTCACGACAGTTTATGCAGACTGCACTAGTGACCAAAAGACAAAATATAAACTAATAGACTGCTCAAATGACTAATAGTTAATGTATGAGTTCCCTAATAATTGAAAATTCTGTTCATGTGTGATGACAATCCAAATACTCCAAGTAAAATTCAAACACCCTGACAACTGTGATGGAGCTCAGGACTCAACCTGGACAATAAAGAACTTGAATGAACAAGATAGAGGCGAATAGACAAGGTGCACACATATATTAAGGAAGCTCTTTAAACATGCTGAAATCACATCTAGGCCCCTATAAAGTCAGCAAAGGGACGCAAAAAAAAAGCAAAACATCAAAAATGAAAGAAAGGAAGAACAGGAGTAACAACACCCATCTATAGTTGTTTTTTTTGAAACACCACATCTCCCAAGACCCAGCAAAACCGAGACAAAACCTGGTTCCCCATGAGGACAAAACACCCAAACCAGAGCAATTTTGTCCAATTCAGCCAGGAGTGCACAGATCTATATACAGGGGAGACCAAACAACAACTCCACATGCTGCAACAACTCCACCTAACTGCTGTTACAAACTGACTTGTGCACACATTGTGGCATGCTGCTAGAGCCTGATGAATCCTATCTCAACGTGGAGAAACATTTCTATTTAACGCCATTATGGGCAAAGTCGTCCTATTTATGGAAAAACTGTTCTGCTTTGAAGACACTCATGGATTCTGCTGCATCTAATGCTGCCGCTTGTTATAAACTCAGAGGAAAGACTCCTACAAACAGCTAGAAGCAGCAAGCTAAACTTCAGTACCCTGTCAATGTATTGAGGAGAAGGAGAACAAAAAAGCTTGCCAAAAATCACTTCACACCACTCAGAGTACCATTGCTTGTGTGTGCCTGCTATGCCATGTTCAAAGTGAAACAGAAATATTACTAGGTTTGGGTTTAACATGAATTGCTCATGCTCAGGCAAAGAGAGAAACCATCGCAGAGTCAAGATGTCTAATGAGTGTTATGCTCAGCAGGCGCTCTCCATATGGAAAAACATATCTTCTTCTCCAACAGAGATGTATAATGGTCTGAGTCAATCAGCGTAGGATGCAGCTTCTACATGTTAGCGTGCCTTGTGCCACTTTTGTACATTATACATTTTTTTTGTTTCATTTAGAAGTTTGGCACATTAATTGTTAAACTACTATGTCACTTTTAAAAACGAGACAATGAAAAGAATAAATAAAAATAACTGATCAGGTGAGGCAGGTGGCTCTCTTCCCTCGGCCGGGTTCTGCCAGAGGCTTCATCCTGGTAAAGGGGAGATTTTATCTTTCCATTGTTGCGTAGAACTTATTCAGAGGGGGGTCTTTGGGTTTGTTTGGTTTCTCTGTATAAGCTTATCTTGCTATGTGAGGTACCTTGAGATGACGTTTGTTGTGAACAATCACAAAAAGCTTTAGACACTGCAGCGCTTGGAGCAGAATGCTATAATGCTCACAATGCTGTCATCCAGACATTTAGCAGACATAATGTTTACCATCTCGAGCTAAACCGACTAATTAGCGTCATGCAGCTTGTCAATTTCGGTTTTCATTCAGGATGCACTGTCTGGAAGGCATGAATGTATGTACACAATTGTGTGGCAATCCATTTAACGTATCTCACTCTGGTGTCCCAACAGACCAACATCTCGAACCCTGTCGCTAGCATGACCAAAAAGCAAGCGCGGTGGGGTTATGCGAGATGACACTTAGCTGCATTCAACGACAACACAAATGCTGAGAGGAATGAAAAGGAAGCACAATGTGCATATAAACAAGGGCAAAGGAAAACATTCTGGTCCTCAACACTGTGACACACACACACACACACACACACACACACACACACACACACACACAATTTATCTCCTGGCAATAGCTTCAGACTTTGAACTGGAGCACATCTGAAAGCATTCATGCGGAAAGTGCAGGCAATAAGGCTTTGTCAGGCTGGCACATATGATCCTCCGTGCTGCCTGATGTAACACTGGAATAGCAAGTGACGTCCTTCCACTGCATTCAGCTGGTAACATAAAAAGGTTTTATGGACAGCCTGCACAGTGCACGCACATCCTGTAGCCACCATCGACAGTGTGCCAACATGCCTGCAAACTGAAGCTGAACACGTTACCTTTGAGACTTCAACTGTGCAGATCTGTGTCAGGCTCTTGCCTCTTTGTCTCAATGTTTGCTGAGATGTTTCCACACCAAACTTTCCAGGAATCACTGGACAATCAGTGTTTTTTTTATTCTGTTCGGACTACCTCCAGCTGAGGCTAGAACAGCATAAACAATAGAATACAAGTATGAAACCCTAATCACATCCTTTTTTTGCAAAGCCCACCATTTTCTCAATGTCAGAACATTTCCGCGGGTAAATTTCTGGAGCAGCCGAGGTTAAATCTTTTATTTAAAGGTGAAGACAAACTTGACTGACAGGGAAACAGAAAAAGGCATTAATTGGCATGAAAACAGAGCAAATTCTCGCTTGCTTTTCCGTACTTCTGATTTGCACATGCACTCCAGGTCTCCGTGTGTCAGCTCGAAAAGTAAAGTTTTACTGTGTAGTTACTCTTTAAGAAGAAATGCTGCTGCTGCACACCTTATCTGACTGCCCTTGGTGTCATTATGGAATAACAATGCAGTGTACACCGGCAGCAACATAAAGAGGGAGTTGGGAAAAAAAAAAAAAGAGGGGGCCACGGAGAAAAGAGACTCGCTCACAAATTACGACTCCTGCTTTCTTGACGTTGGAGAGGGGTTTATTTGTTTCACTTCCACTGTCAGAGATGAGGAAAAAAAAAGAATGAGTGAGAGCAGGAGATAAGGGACCAACTGTGGGGAGAAGATGTACTCTGTACAACGACTGAATGAAAGTGCGGAGATTTGGACAAGGATTTATCCCTCCGTTCCTTGTTGCATTAATTCAAAAGCTTTGCTCTGTTTACCGAGAATGCGCTGACATTTTCTCCTTGCAGCCTTTGTCGGCGCTGTCACGCAATCACAGCCTCGGATGTAACACAGTAATTATTAAAAGTCAATATTGAAAAGATCATCATGCAAATTGGTGTGTGCACTGGGAGTGATGATGCCATACAAGTTCTATTAGCATAATTTGGCCTATTTTCTCCAAATCCGCCATGTGTGTCAATCACGGTTTTGATGAACTCTAATGGATAACCTTGAAAACAGTCAGACTCATTCCAAACCATTTAACAATCACACATGCCACAGGCAGGTTAACCAACTCTCCTGCACAATCTGATAAATGCTTATTACGGTCCTATAGAGGCGATGACCATGCAGACAGGGCTCGATATTTTTGAGCTTTTTCCACTGCAGCAGTTTGAAATGTTCAGATTTGCATCACGCTACTGGAATTGTGCTACAGGCAAATTGTCGAAGCAACGTTCCCTTTCTCCCCCCCAATCTCTTTTATCTCCCATGATCCTCTCTGGTACTATTGGCAAGTTGGCAGCTAATGTCCAACCCAGAGGAAAAAAAGACTTGCGAGGACAAATCCAATCTCGCAGCAGGTGGGAAAACAACACTTTTATCTGACTGAAATTGGTCAATTAGCTCCAAATAAAGTCAAACATTTCTCCGCTTTCCTCCCGGGGTTATGGATGAAGTGAAAAGAGAAGAAGAGACCTTGATTTTGCTCATTTAGGACATGCTATGATTTTTAATTACCCGTTGGAAGGAGTCTTTTATTGAGCTACACGGCTCCACACTGTCACCTGTCCTCTCTAATTGTGCGTCTTCACTCCTGAGGGGAGTTGGAGGGGAATGTAATTACAGTGAGATCAATAGTCGAGCATCAGCGATGACACAGTAACGATTCATATTATATGCAGATTGATTCATTTCCGGACATTGTTTAGTTTAATTTAATGGAAGTCTACAAGCTCAAGGGGGGAAATTTTCACACATTCACAGAACAAGGCTATAAAGACGATTATATGGGCAAGTTTAATTGTCTGGGAACTATATGGACTGATTAAAAACCACAGTAAGAGCAGCTAACAGCAGCTTTTGGGGTAATTTTGGAGGCATGTTGGATACTTACAAAGTCAGTTAATTTTATTATTATTTAAGGTTTTGCAAACAGAGCCTTACTAATGCTTGAGAAAGGCATTCGTTGTGGAAGTCTAGTGTAAGTAAAAGGCAGAGGAAGGCCCAGAGTCGAGAGCTGGTTCACTGAGGCTGAGATGTTCACTGTAAAGTAATCCAAGCAGGTAAGTTAAACCATAATATTGGACTAATTTAAACTTTTACAGTGTCTGCACATAAATGCATCCACCCAAATGATTCTGAGACATATTAACCGACCTGACGCTGCAGAAACTGTAAAAGAAAGGCGATCAACAAAACTATTAGCCCACCATGCATGAATTATTTTGCAAATAAACTGAGAATTAAAAACAAAACAAGCCTTAAAAACCGTCCAATTGGATTTTTTTATATCTATTTTTGTCGTGGAAACAATGCATCAACAGTTTAAAATTCACTTTTAAGCAAAATACTACATGAGATGACTACTTTACATTAACACAATGATTTTTTACTTGAATTATCCATCCATCCATTTTCTATACACCGCTTAATCCTCACTAGGGTCGCGGGGGGGCTGGAGTCTATCCCAGCCGACTTAGGGCGAAGGCAGGGGACACCTGGACAAGTCGCCAGTCTATCACAGGGCCACTACTTGAATTATAAGTTTAGTTAAATATTATGTGCAATTGTATGGTATTATCTCATTAAAAATGCAAAGAAGTGCATGATACTTCTAGAAAACAAAAATCTGAATATTAGGAAAAGTCAGGTTCAAAATTGAAACTTTTTTTTTGTTTTGTTCACATATTAGACTAAACGAGGGTTTAGGATATCTCTTTATCAGTCTATAAATCAGAAAATACAGGCAACAGCCATAAAAATCATCCATTTTCAGGATGTTTTTGGCAATAGAAGGTTCTATAAATCACATTTTAATGGCAACAGCTTCAAAATATGTAGCTCTGATACACTGGGATGAGATTTTAGGGGCTAAATCAACCGCCGCAAGGCGTTTTAAGATGTTTTGGCAAAACAATCAAACAAATTGCCTCTCATATAGCTGTGCCACTGGCATTACTCAACACACTACCAGAGTGAAATTCTGCAAAGGCCTGGTACATGTCTGAGTTTGATCATGTCCTACGTATACATGACCTCCCATCTGAGTGAATTTACATGAGGGGAATTTGTTTCTCTAAGAGAATGTGAAACACAGCACAGGTGAATATTGGCACTTTTAGCATTTCCACTTTCTTTCAACATTTTTTAGTGTCCCAGACTTAAGGTGAAAGAGAATATTTGATGGATGGGCCATCGACTCGGAAGGCCACTGAGGATATGTAAGAGTGTCTACCAAAGACTTTAAAGTGCAAATAATCGACAGAAATACATTCTGTATGGCAGACAGCTGTCTCCCCGATGCAACGTAGCTACGGCTGAATGCTTGTCAGCTTTTACTGACACCGCCAGCGCGTAGTCAAAGCAGACATCTATAGCAAAATGGCACATTGGAAAACAATGAGAAAGGATAGGTCCTTCGAGTGGCTGAGTCATTTCACGATGACACCAGGATAGATAGGAAGGGAAAAAAAAGAGGGAAATAAACAGCAAGTGACAGAAAAAGAAAGGGAACAGAAGATATGTCGAAGGAGTGAAACAATGAGAAATGTCAAAAATAGATGAAAGTTTCCTTGCGTGACACCAGGTTTCTATAAAGTGCATGCCCTAGAGACTGTGACACCGCCCGCCCGTCCCCAAGAGTAGACATAATTTAACAAAAGGCAGAGGTGCATTCTATGCGGTGAGTTTGTGTCATTGTGTCCCGGCAGAGGACGGGAAAAGGTCTATTTGTCAGAATCGTTTTTTTTTTTTTCCTTCTCGTCCAGGACCATTTCAGCCAAACGTCCATTACCGAAACCGTTGAATTCATGCAACATTAAACTGGCAGTAACCCAGCTGGTCACTTTCTCCATCTGAATGAGACGCCAGAGCGGAAACACTTTGAGGAAATGTACTCTGCAAAGGTACAGCATGACAAATGAAGCAATATTAGTTGGTTGGACCAATGTTTGGCCAAAACAGGGAGCATGATTTCATTAGAATGTTCAGTTGTGCTAAAATGCCTCTGGTGGACTATTCTCTGGGTAACATCCATTTAATGGACACTGAGAATAGAGTGGGCAAATATTTAACAAAAGAGGTACAGATCTGAGTAATTTGTAAAGCAAAATTCTATGGTATACAAAGTTTATGTACATACTGAAGAGTTTTATTTCCAAAAGTGTCTATATTTTGGTCTTTATTCAGTTTTTATAATGGAATTTTTTAGAAACTGTACATTGGTGTTTATTCTGTGATCAAATGAATTGCCATTGACTAACATATTTCACGATTCTCCTTTTGAAATTGGACACTTTAATCCATAAAAAGGAGGTGGACTGTGTGTGTGCTCCATGAATAAAAAAATAAACAAAAAAAAGGACAATCTACATGCAATAGGAGAAGGTCTTGATGAAAATTTTATCTGAAGCCTCCATGAAAAAAATATGACATTATTGACAAAAATGACAAAAAAAGAGAAAAAGTTCTTTCGGCTATTTTAAACACTTTATACACTTTCGAGACTATCTCTGACTTCACCGTGTCAGCTTCCCGTCTCGCTGAAAACGTCCCACAAGACACCAGCCTGACACTGAATCACGAGGCGCAGCACAAGTCAAGCTTCGCCGTAAACTACACAACAAAGAAAATTCATCGTCTAAATATCAAAACCGTCTCGGCCTCGGGGTTTTGTCAAATCTGCATCGTTTCAAGTCGTGCCGCTTTGACAACCAGCAGGTCCTGTTGACTCTGTACACAATCACTCGGATTGCATCTGACACTGGATAAAAACTCTTGTAATCTACTTGTAATTTGACTTTTATGAATTAGGAACTGAAGTGACAAGGAGCACCTTTCTTGCACGATGAGAACATTTATTGGCGTGGACATCAGAGATCTTGCTACGAGCGGAAACATTGATTCCCGCTGATGAGAGCAGGTTTGATGCTGTCTGTTTGGTTCAATTTGACTGAGTTATGACTCGGAGAGGAAGCGGCGTAATGTTTGTGGCAAATTGTGTCAGTCGGGTGAAAGGAAATTAAATTTTGGATTCTATTTGCGCTGTTTACTTGCATGCACCATCCTTGAGGTCAAGTGCATACAGGTTAAATAACATTTGCTACATTAATTCACTGAATAAAAACCCACAGCCACGGTAGGAGATCAGGAATCGTCTTAATGACAACAACTTCCATTATCCTTTATTGAATTAGTTGTGTATTAGACAAATGGCTTGTGAGAGCTGCCTGTGTCTTGTTTGCTCATCTGTGTTTTGCTTTGTTTTCCATCTTCTGCCAAGGCTAAATCACAGTGATCGCGCCACTTGTCACGAGTGGAGAGCAAAACGACTAGCTATCGATGGAAGCACCAAGGACAGAGGTGGGAGTCGGGGGGCTCCACCCTCTCCCTGTCCCGCCTCCCCCGGCCACTCGAATGGAGGGCGTCTGAAGTGTTTGGGACCCCAGCTGCATTTACACTGAGCCTTTCATTCCCGCCAACAATCAGAATAAGAGTTTGCAGAGAATAGAAATGCACCAGACACCTCAGACTGTCTTGTTTGGACTCTGTTGACTCTGTTCTGCCTGGAATATTTCAATTTATACTTCATATTAATGATTGTATGATTAAAAGAGCAGCACAGAAGGCAAGTTTTGTCTTAAACACTTCCCCTTATTGCCATTGCTTGTGAGTAATATTGTGTTTTCAGCAAAAAATGCTGCCTTCATTCCTCCTACATACCCAACATTCAGTAAACACCTAAATTAAAATGGCAAAATTAGTTTTTATCTCAAACTGCTAACTCCAGAATGTGTCCTAACACACCTAAAAGAGATAAAAGTCCTTGTATTTTGTTGATACAGAGGTTTACTTTTCGATTTCCGTCATCATTATCCGACAAAAATAACTTTCAAATGCTCCCATACTCAGGGTAGAAATGTTTGTTTTTTTTGGTTGTTTTCTTCCTACCCAAAGTACAAACACTCCAAAATGCCAATGTAGGACACACAACGTCTTTCATTCTGAATACTTCTATACCTCTGATCTGCTCCTCTGTGGGAGTCATTGCTCCCAGTTTGTTTACTTCATTTGTGTTTACTGTATTTAGGCTCTGCTGCTCCCACTGCTCATTTTAAACCCTTTTAACTGTAAATCGGTGACAATATTGGTATAACATTTGCGTTTGAAGGCTGCGGCACTGATTTTTTTTTTTGTTGCGCCATGTGCAGCACAGACTGCCTTTTCACTGTATATACTGTATGTGCTTTGATTGCAGTTGCATGGGTCAAAAATAAATAAATAAGAACTGTGACAGCGGTTAGTGGGAGGATAACAATCGATAAAGACCGGTCCCTGCTGAGAGGCTGCTGTGTGTAAATGTGGGATTCCACTTGTGCTGATAGGGGAGCTCAATGGTAGACAAAACCCAAGCTGTCGGTCACCATTACCGGTTATGCTCTCAGCGTTTTGTGCCTGTGCGGTCGGTTGCAGTCACACACACGATGTTTAAGCTGCAACCAGGTTTGAAGGTGTTAGACGCACACAGAATGCACACAAACAGGAGTGGAGTCATTTCTGGGGAAAAAATTTAAATCTAAACAGTTCCTATAGGAAATGTCTGTGTAATTTTGCACATCCTACTATGATTTACTCATGAATGGGGCCATTTCTAATTTTCTCATGCAACCTAATTATAAGAATCAACTATGAATCTTTTAAACATTGTTTATGTTGTATATAATTATGTTTTCCATCCAGTGTTTTGAAATATACGTCAAAGTGGTCTGCATTCAATATAGCACCTTTTTTTTTAAAATTACCTGAGTCATTCTAAAAAGCGATTTACAATACCTCACCCCCCATTCACTCACAATGGTAGCAGAGCTGCAACGCCTGTGGAGGGGCCGGGAATCAAACTGACAACCCCCTCAGCTCATGTCTCATTCATAAGGATATATGCTTTTCATATATAAATATATGCAACTTTATGTATATTTTGTGCACCAAGTGTGTCTAACTTAAAGGGTATGCGTTCTTCATATGTTTTTTTTTTAATTCAACTGTTATGTCAGCCAATTAAAATGGTCATGGCAAACATATATATGTGTCTCTGCTACAAAGATGTATGCTTATTACAAGTATGCTTTATATGTTTTTTTTGGGAAAACTGGTAATTCAGCCAATTACAGTTACCACTGCAGTATATAAAAAAAATACATGCTTTTTACCATATGAACTTCATTTCATACGAGTGTCTTCGTTAATAAAACATGAATCACTAATTAAAATTGCATGAGTTCATTTGTCCCTGATACTTTTCGAAAATGGATCGAGTTGACTTTAACACGGGAGAGGCCCGGTTCGCCTGCTCAGTGTGCACAGCGACTCATTTCCACTACACGTGGATGTACGTGTAAATATCCTGCTATTTGGTTGGATCAACAACGTACATTTCAGCGTGACACTGACACACTGAAAAATGTGTACTACTACAGAAACAAAGCTAATTTTCCAATGTTGAGTAGAAAATAATTGAGGCCGTCTTCTTGTCCGTCTTACATTATGCAGATGTCATCTTTAGAAGCGTCTCTGCCTCCACTCATTCAGTTCACCACTCCACCATGAGACTCATTACTTGTGACAGTTATTCTTCTCATCACTGTCTATTGTATAAAACATGGCTGCCCATCTCTGGTAGTAAGACGTGACAGACATTTGTTTGCCACCAAACATAACTTTGTCAAAGTCATTCCTGACCTTGTTTAAGCAATCAGCTGATGCTTGAAGTCCAGTGTACCCTCACTGAATTTGGGAAAACTGCTTTAGTTGTGCTTTACGACAAACATACTGCACCTGTCCACTTTTGACTGTATTCTGTTGCTTGTTTTGTCCTTAATTATTGCTTAGTTATTCTGTTTTGATTGTACTCTTGACATTATTGAAATAGCTCATGCTCTCAATGATTCTTTAAATGAATAATATTTAAATAATCTTTAAATTTAAATGGATGAATAAGGGCCGCAAGGTGGAGCAGTGGATAGCACTGTTGCCTCGCAGCAAGAAGGTC
>NW_007577771.1:780662-925566 GCF_000690725.1 Stegastes partitus | reverse complement strand
AACATTTAACATTTCACTTCTTTTGTTGTCTTCAGCATGTGGACAACTTGAATACCAGCTAACATTAAACAATAATCACATCATTCCACATAAAAAAACAATTTATGAAGAGTTTTTTCTACTTTAATAGTTTCTGGTACTTGGTCAAAGTAGTTTGTTCCTCTAATTTTTTTTTTCTTTTTTTCTTTTTTAACAGTTCACCAACAACTGATTTCATTTTCTTCTACTATGTTTATCACAGCTGTATGTCATGCAACATTTTAAAAGCATATTTTAAATTTGCTTGATAATTGCATTCAATATAAACTGGTGATGTACATTATAAACCTGGTAAAGAAAATGCTACATAATGCTCCAATGTTATCACACATATTACACATATCTAAGAATGTTGTGAGTGAATTTGTTGTCATATATTCTACAACATGCACAAGTTCCAAAATTCCACAAGTTTCATATTAAACATACTTACTCAGGATCTTGTCGCTAGTTTGACTGTCATAAAATACTTACAAATTTCAAATAAAAGATAAAAATAATAATCTTTTCCATGTGCGAGGATGCCACTTTGAATGTGTTATGTCAGGCAGGTGTGGACAGGATTCATACGCGCTCAGCAGCACTGCTTCATCTGAACAACGAAGGTGAGGAAGGTGCAGGATGACCGTTATTAAAACCCCGGCAGTGAATGATGCTGGCAGAACTTCCACTCTTTGTCATATCATTAACTGAAACTGCTGGCTGTATATCCATTTCGCGGCCCTGCAGGTCACTCGCTCACAATGCAGTTTGGTCTTTTAATGTGTTTGACAGCTGCCTCTGCAGGAGCAAAACATCTGGCTTTACAGCCGAAACCGAGGCTGTTATAATCAAAAGTGCCTGAATTGGGATGTAGACGGGCTCCGAACAGTGTTAATTTAACTTTAATTTCAAGGTGTAGAGATCAACATTTATCATTATAGCCTATCTGGTGCTGCACTAATTAACTGTGATGGGCTTCGAGTTGAGCGAACATTCAGTTTAACAGTTATGAGTCTTGTCCTGGTTTTAATTATGTTCAGGATACAATGGTTGGATGGAACTTTAGTATCCACCTGCGTATTCATATCCCTGGACGCATGAGTCTTATGCAGAAGTGCAGAGCAAATAAACTGCACGGCTCACAAAACAGGTGGCACCTCAGTGTTTCCATTAATGACATTAAAGAGATTGCTCCCTACCCACAGACTCTGCATCTGGTAGTTTAGTGCGTATATGTTCGTGATGATCAGTATTTACAACGTGTGCATTTGTCCTTCCCGATAAAAATGCAACAGAAGCAGAAGACTTCACGACACCAAACTAAACAATGTCTCACACAGGCAGGAGTGGCTCTTTTTTTTCCTTTTTTTACTCCAGCACTGGGTTTTTTGAGGGAATCATGAGCTCATACAACCACTGAATCTATTGTGGAAAGCGTAATTAGATTCATATATATTCCATTACATTTTGGAATTGTCACCTGGCGCCTGAATTCTGTTTTCCTTTACATAAATAAAGACACTTTCGCCATAAATTGATGCAGAATGGGCTCAAATTGGGGCATAAAAATTCACCAGAATGCAGTAAATGAAGTGTTTGATGCTCAAAATTTCCTGAGGGAGGACTTCCAGACGTCCCCTTAATGTGTCCCCCCCATAGTATTCAAATTTAGCCCATGCTAGTAAGGAAACTATTTAACAATGACATGCACGTTTTGGCTGGGAGTGCAGATTTTGGCTGTGTAACATCATTTACAAAAAGATGCATTCATCCTATCAGGTGCCCCGCCAGCTGGTGACCACCTAGCTCACCAATGCCAAATAACGGCTCTGCACAGTAAATATTTTCTCAGTAATTAACCACCATAGTCATGCTTTTTTTTTCCTCTTTAATTCTATTTTAGTAGATTGCTAAGGAGTTGTTTTTTATGCTTTCATCAATGCATATATTAACAAAACGTGACTCATGTGTTGGACTATGAGCAGATGTGAGCCTGTGCGAAGCAAACACAGAGGATCTGGTGTGAGCAGCCGGCCTGACAACGTGACAGAGCGACTCCCTCTGTCTCCCCTTTCTTTACCAACAAGGTGCCATCTCACATACAGCAATATAGAGCATTAATCATCGCCTATAAGTTGGAATGACAGACACAAACTTGCCATAGGATAGTAAGACTCCAGAGATTTTGTACTATCTTGGTAAGTGAGGGGAGCACCGAGGTAAAAGCTTCCTTATCTGAGGCCAAAGCAGGCTGGAGACATGTTTTCTAGTAAGTCACTTCACTCTTCATTGCAAATCCTGGAAAGAAGCCTCCGATATGGCATTTCCCTGAGGGACGGTCAGTCAGTCTGACAAACAGCCTGGTGGTGTTTCATAACAACTGATGGAGAAGCTCCAGCAGCAGTCGCAGACCTGGCTGATGCTTGGCATGATTTAATTCCAGCTCCTGTTGTCTCGGACCAAAGAAAGAGTGCCTCAAACAAAACCATTCCGCTGGAATGTTTAAATTTAGGCCACATGTATGTGATTTCAATAATGATGACATTAAAAAAGAAGCATGAGAAAAGACATAGAGTGCTCAAAATCTGTACAGATGGATCAACTGCCAGGTGGATCACCACTCTGGACGTGTCCAGTAGGGACTGGCAGCTTCTTACAAGATGTTCTTGCACACCAGCTGGACTCTTTCAGTTTGCTGAGATGCACCGGGAAGCCGAGAGCTAAAGCTACATGTGTGCACAACAGTGAAGCTCTCCAAAGCTGGCATCAGAAATTAAAAGGAGGCACTTCATCCTGCAAAAGTAGCTGGCTGGTTGGCAGTTTGTGGCCCTGCATCACTGTTTCATTCCCAACAGTGACCAACAAAGAACAATCCCATCACCTCCATCTGGATGATCAGATCTCAGGCCAGTCTTACCCTTTGCATCCCAGCAGCACATCTGTGGCTCTCTTAGTCAAATTGTTGCAGGCATCCTCTCTTTACCACAGCACTGTTGATGCTCCCCTTTTGTAGCCAGAACCATTCAGGGCCTAGAGCTGAGTGAAAAAAAGTGTCAGCACCCCCAATCGATAGGCCCACCTTCACAAGTCCTTTCCTTGCAATTAGGAATCAGGAGTGATCCAAGTGTTACAAAAACGTTCAGTGTTACAGACCTTGCATTCATGGACCTGCCAGCAAACGTTGACTTGTATGACATTACAAAGCTTTAGAAAAGACAAAAAAAAAACACCACACAACAAAAAAAAACTTCTCTTTGCTGTTTGTTTGGATCCAGTGAGGGGGCAGCCAGGAAGTATTTTGCATGAGAAAATACAGCTCTTGTGCAGCTTCAAAAGCCCCTCATTTCTCGCTCTTCGAGAAGCGAAATGCCGCAGATTCACCGAAACATATGAATTCTGAGATTAAGTCAACACCAGCCGCCGCCATGCCAGTATAACCGATGTTTCTTCTCACTGCGTGTGTGTGTCTGTGTGTGTGTGTGTGTGAGTGTGTGTGTGTGCGCGCGCTCTGGTTGCTATGGTTATGCCTTTCTCTGGATCAGTCTGCAGGCGGATAAATAATGCACACTAATGCTGGCGTGGTGACAGCACTGCAGCAAGCTGTTGCTCACCTCAGTCCTGCTCTGGAAAGACTCACAAATGCAGACATGAATATGCTAATATAGCAGCATGTATGCATTAATACATGCATCAGTCTGCATAGAGGAAGTATGTTAACATGCTTACAGAGACTGCGTGCGGGTAGAGGAAGGATTTTTTTTTTTATCAGCTTTGGTATTGATTGAGCAAAAGCTTAACGGTGCTGCCAGGCTGTCAGGCATGTTCCAATAGAGAGAGATATCAAAGTTTGTTTTGACACAACCCTGTCTAATGAAGCAGGTGAATAAACTTTGATGGACTGGTGTCAATACGCGCCCCACTGCGGCCTGCTTTCAAAGGTCTCTATCAGCATTTGTCTCTTCAGAAAGAGAAGGAAACAATGAATGGGCGATTTGACGTCGAGCGGCGATGGAGGATCAAACAGGGCTCGACGCAGCACACCGTCATCTCTATGTGGTCCAGAGGCGAGTATAGATAGTCTGGTCTTCTTTTGTGTTGTCACTTTGATGTTTATTTGCATGTTTTCACTTTGGTCTACATTATCTTTTCACTCAAGTCAACATTTAACAGGCCTAAGGGAGGCTTCTTTATGTATAAGAGGCAAAAACAAAAGATCTTTTCTTCCGGGAAATGTAGGAAATGAAGACCTGAGCGTAGTACGAATGAGTGGGTAAAGTGTAAATTACAGGTGTTGACAGCTTTATTACTGTCTGAATGCACTAAACATTGCTTTCTTTCATGGTAAAAAAAAAAAAAGTGGATCTTTGCACTGCAATGCACTTAACTTAGCATTTGCTGCTTGAATAGAAATGCACATGTTACATTCTGTGCTATTACACATGTTGCTGCTATTTTCAATCAACACTAAAGACCCAACGAAGAAAACAAACAAAAAAGCAGGTGACAGAGAGAACGCAGTGCATTGAAGGTGAAAGAACCACATACATTAAAGAGACTTTCATGTTTCGTCTCCACATGTAAATTGGTGGAGGGTGAAAGACAAAGAAATTGGTATGTAGAATAATCTATGATTTAAAAATGTATTCCTCACTCATTTAATATTGGAGTGCAGCAGCTCCTTTTATAAAAGTGATAACAAAGGGCTGATAGAAGTGATAGAGAATAAAGTACAAGGGACAGATGACAAAGGGAGACACAAAAGAGAGACAGGGAGATGGAGAGTTCTTTATGTTCTTTAGTGAATGCTTGGATGAGTCATTGTTCATAAAATGGTCTTGATATATGGAGGGGAAAAAAAGAACTGTATTTCTTCTGCAAGAAGATAGCACTGCTATTTTTTTTTTTTTTGCAGTGTATTTGTTCATGTCAGAGTCTGAGCTCCCATGTTATAGCTCACGTTGGCTGAGAATCAAAGCTTTGCGCCCGAATGGAAATAGATAAATGAATAAATAATGTTCTTTAATTTTTCAACGTCCAACACTTACACAGTGCAAGAACTTCAATCTTAAAACTCGTAACAAATCACCAAAACATTAATGCAAGACGTCACGGCGTCCCGCGGTAGAGATGGAACTGCCTGAGAATACGCTGCCCATGGAAATTTTATATGAACTTGTATCACCAACTTTCATAACGGTGTAACAAAATACACAAAAAAATAGCCGCAAGAAGGCAATAACAGGAGGGTGAGCACAAACAGGTTGGTGCACGAGAAAGGAAGGAAAATAGAAAAAGTGCAATAAGCTTTAACTATCAGAATCTTCTGTTGCCAGTCAAAGCAAATCAAATTTAACCCTCCTGCCTGCAAACATTGAGAATGAGGAGAGTGAAGGTGAGAATATTGAAGAGAATCTCAGGATAGACCCACTGATTGCACATCAGAAAGGATCATTCTGGCAATATTCCTATATTTTGCTATATTTGATATTTTTCTTAATGTCATCAAATCCCTTGAAAAGGCCAGAATCAATCATAAAGTGAGTTTATTCTTCTATTAAATACTGTTTGTGTATCCACAGTCTGATGTAGCGTATTCCTCTGCCATGTTGCCCTTACTATTAAAATCAAATCAGTGAGCCATGCTGATGGACTGCGTGACATTTTCCACCGGCACAATGAAAATGAGTATGATAGTTTACACTGACCAGCCACAACATTAAAACCACGGACAGGTTACATGAAAGATATTGATCGTCTTGTGACAATGAAATATTCTGCTGGGAAACCTATAGAGTCCTGGTGTTCATGTGGATGTTACTTTGACATGCAAGCATAAATATCAGCCTCCACCAGCAAAAACTGCTGAGGAGCCATTCGAGGAACACAACCAAGAGCCTCCCCTAGATCCCAGCCCAATCAAGCATCTGTTGGACTCATCACAACAAGTCCAGTTTATGAGGGACTCGCCCTACAACCTACAGGACCCAAAAGACAAAACGCAACGGGAATCCTTCTGAGGTGTCCGGTGGGAATACAATGACCAGCTGTTGTAGACCTTTCAGCTTGGTTTAAATCAAACTATAGTTGCGACCAATTAAAGACTTTAGTGTTACTACAACCATTAGATAAACTGAAATGAGATTCCCTACAAAGTCCACAAGGGGTGAATCCTACTGATGCAGTGATCCAAACTTTTCTAGCACCACTGTGATTGACATTTTTGACAGTTAAGGCACGGGCTGCCTTGAAATTTGGCTCTGTGGTCGTCCTCAGGCTTAATATCCAGTACCACTGCCATCAAAATGTTGATTTTTTTAGGGGGCATTTTATGTCCTTATTTTTCAGTGACAGGGCTGAGACAGAAAATATGGAAAGCAGGGGAATGAGACGAAGCAAATGGTCAGAGATCGGGAAACGAACGGCGGATTCGCTGCCTGAGGCATTCGCGCACATATGGCATACACTGAAACCAAGCAGCAACCGGGTCGCATGGTTTAAATTTTCACTTATCCGTCCAGATGACTTCCTGATGACTTTGGTGATCTGCTGACCTTTTCTTGAACACCACAAGCTGGTTGACATTTGTGGATCAGGGTGATGTGTCTCACCAACTGTTTGATGGATTAACATGCAAGTTGGTGCAGATATTCATGGTCTTTGTGAACTTTATGGGCCTGTTGACTTTTCGATTGGGTCAAAATTTAAATTTGTCAGTTATTTTGGTTAATATATCTTGTTTAGATTTTTTTTTTTTTTAAACATCGAACATTCCAGTGTCACAGCACCGGATCTGCAGTTGGAACTAATATCTTGGGGCTATAAGAGCAACAACCAGCACAGACAAGTGGAGATATATTGAATTAGGGAATAACAAATAGGTGGTTTGGGTCTTTTTGGTCTGCCAGCCTTTTCCTTTATTGATGGTATATTCGATGGATTCCCTCTTTTACAGGATAAAAGCAGAATAAATAAAAGCATAGTTTGGCATGACCTGTGATAAATAACACAAACGGGGACACGAGCAATAGTGAAAGCATGTTCTTCCGTTTGTACTCTGATTGCAATCATGTCAAAGGCTGAGGGTCTCTTATCCACACTCCCACTTATTTCACACTCCTACTCACTCTGCTTTTTGGCTTTACTGTGGTATAGTAGGGGGGGAAAAAAAAGAGGATAATAAATGTAAGCACAACAGACAAACTCACATTGTTTGAATCCCATCAGTGTGAGTTTTATTCAAATTTTTTTAAGCGTAGTAAATAAATAAAACAGCTAACAAACAAAGTGATGTGGATGGATATTTCACCAGACAAGACAATTACTATTTAACGTGTCACGATGCCAACAAGAACAACACACATCATGACACTTCATTTTTTTTAAAAGACTCACCATCCATTTCCAGCTCATCAAACCAACCTCCCAGCCTGTAACATCTAATATTAACTTCCCATTTCATTGTCAGTCGCCACAATTAACGCCACAATCTGAATCCCTAAAAGATCCATAATGGCAAAGCTTTTCCATTAGTATTCATGGTTGCTAATTTTAGATAAATTGGCGTATTGATTTCCCTATTGGTTCCGCTTGCTGGTCACTGAGCCACACGCTGAACAAATGATTCACTGCCACCATATTTATTTAATAATTTCAATTTAATTTCTAATTATGCGCCAGTCATTGTATAATCCCACGTTGATGAATGGGATGGGGAAGGGTGCTGGTCATGGATAGTATAGAATCTATATTTGGCAATTAATACAGACACGCCTGGATTTTCTCTGTCCTTTAAGTAATGAATCAAGCAGATGAGTTCTTTTGAACATGGCAAGGACTGGCATTTGCTGTTAACTCGCTTAAATATGTCCAAATTTAAACTACTCCTTTAATCCAGCCCTTTAAGAAAAGAACGCAAAAAAAAGAGGAAGAAAAAAAAAAAATCACATCAGGCTTTGATGAATGCGAACACATTCTACACAAGCTCTAAATTTGGGTGCAGTTGAGTGTACACTCAGAGGATAATTAGCTTCATCTGGGCCTTGTTTTCCTTGTTTTCATCACCGCAATGATTGCCTGCGCTCAAATTTTCATTATTTTAGTGCAGAGCTTCTGTACATCATAGCTGTGCTCTCAAATATGTTTAAAGGCAAGAAAATGCTAAATTATAATCAGAACTTCCAGCGTGATTGTACTTGAACTGCACACACATCTTAAAAACAGCTGTGATGACACCAATGACAAAATAATAGTAATTTCAACACTTTCTAGAAACATTTCTTACATAAGTCCTTGCACTCCATGATTGGTATTGTGTTCATGTCATATGACAAGAGCAGAAAGCTGGGGTTTCTCTGCTTCAGTTTGACTAACTTTTATTCATGAATTTGAACTCAAAATACAGCAGGCAGTCTAATGCTTAAAAATGTGGATTAATGTGAAGCTGCTACTTTGAAGACACTGATCATACAGGAGTAAATGGAACAATTGGACAATCATTATTTTTCACCCTTCAAACATCATTTTAGCATCAAAGCTTAGAAGTAAGAGCATTTGGTCTTGGATTTTGTTGCATCAAGCATTCAAAGAATTGTCTCAACTGATTATTGGACATAAATGATGAATCGTTTTTAAAAATCAGTGAACACAAAGTTCAAATTTAGCCAAAATAATACTGCACTTTTATATTTATCTCAACTTATTTTGACAATAAAAGGGCCAGAAATGCTCAAATTATTTAATTATAGGAATAATGTACATGGCTTTTCTGGCCTCACTGTGGGATATAAATTACATAACACAGAGCCATAAACTGTTTATAAAAGATGGATCAAGCCTGAAAAGTAAAGCGAATGTGGAAGTGCCTTATCAGCCAGTAGGGGGCGACTCATCAGATTGCAAAAAGAAGTCCAATTGTACACATCTTAAAGAAAACTACCCTATTTCTCGCTTGATTAATTATCCTAGGAAACAATTCTTAATCAGTTTATGGTCTCAATTGCTAGTGTGATGTCTCTTTCAATATAACATGATGTTCACTGTGCAAACGATGGTCCTATGTAGAGTAAATTGGATGATAAAGCATGGCTACTTTGTGACTGAAAGTTATGAATGTATGCACGTAGATAGTGTCTTTGATTTTTTTTTAGCAACTCCATTCTCTTGTCATGTCTGGTTTCAAAAATCAAGACGATGACTGCCAACGTTGCACACTCAAAGTTTCAAACTGGTATTTCACAAACCAAAAGGGCGTAAAGATGTAAAGGCTGATGGCTGGTCTTGAATTTAAACCAAATTCTAACCAACTTTCTATGCATTACTGACAATAGGTCAACTTTACCCCCTTGCCATTTTCAAATTGCATCTTGCAGTTCCTGACTTTTGCAAAAATGTATCATCTTATGACTTATGTGAGGATTAAAAAAGAAAAAAATCATGTATGCATTAAATCGCCACAAAAGGGATCATTTTATCCCTTACAGAAAACCACCGTATAATCCGTGCTCAACAATCACGCCACGTCCGGTTGCCTAGCAACCCTTATTGTTTAGATGTCTTTTGAGAGGCATGTTACCATATCATGAGCTACAGCTAGCTAGATTTGATAGATAGAGTGGATAAATACATAGAGAGCATGGAAACTGGAGTGAGATAAAAGACAAATAATTATTGCAGGCTTGAAGTGATGCTATATTTAGCCTGGTACGAGCAGGGCAGAGTGGAGGACTGAATACTGAATAACCGGGCTGGTGATTTGCTGTGCAGAGGAGGGTAAAACTGTAGCTGAGCTGAGCAGCAATGTCCAGAATGTAGATTCCTACATTCTGGGATCTACATTCAGGTCCACTGTGGAAGGTGGCAGCAGGGCGAGCTGGTAGAGGAAGGCCGGAGCAGAGTGGACATGATGACCTGGGGAGGTGGACGTGGCTTAAACTTTGTAGGAGTCTTGTTTACAAGATGGGATCTGCTCTGACTGTGACACGTCTGTCTCTTCGGCTATTTGATGTATTCCATCTGCAGGCTGATGAAACAGGCTAAAGCAAATGTAAAATGAATAACAAGTGCCCTGTTTCTGTATTCCTTGTAGTATTACTAAAACAGCTTATTGTCCAAATACAGTTTCAAATTTTTAATGTTCTTCTTCTACATTCAATAAATTGTTTAAATGTGTAATTTGTTGTAGCCTCTTTATTTATGATTTAAGAAATATATACATTTCCCTCTTTTGATCTGTACTGAAGTATCCTAAAGCAGCTATGAATTTAATAAACACACAACCAAATTTTACATCGCCACTTTGTCAAGCATTACTTATTAGTTATAAAACAAGATTAAAATTAACTTCTTAATGAAATGACACTGCGATTGGCTGATGATAAAAAATGACCCCCTCCACTGGAATATTGGTGGCTCTAGTTTTTAAAAAAAAGACTGCAGCTTTCAACTATAAATGGTTATCACCGATTTAAAATCAGGTTAGACCAATTGCTACACTTTAGTTTGGCTGGTTCTACTTCAGATAAGTACACCTTAGTTACAAGACTGGGGTGAGTTAAGCAGTATATATTAAAAAAATGCAATCATGCCAACGTAAGCACCAGCAAACTGGAAATGCACAACTTCTGTTTTCATGTTGCTGGAAAGAACACCTTGTCCTCAATGTACCATCGAATGACACAGACGATGGTGCATTTACAGACCTTTCACACCACACGACATACGTCCTCTACACTGTCTGTTAGCACACTGATTGCATACCAGGATACAGATGTGGTATTCCAAGGCTTTGAGTGGATGTAGTACTCGGTAGTTCTTATCTGAACATTCTTGTCAAATTGCATTTGTCTGCGCCACAATGTGTTGACAATATCCATTTTGTTTGTACAGTAGATGATTGATAGCGAGGGTACAAGCACCACTGATAGCTTCAGACAACAATGGAACAAGAGTCAGTTGATGTGACAGAGTTAGAGAATAAATTGTGAGAGAGAGAGAGAGAGAAAAAAAAAAGTTGAATTTAGAAACTATTGTTGAAGAAAAACAGTCCCCTGAGCTTTTTTATGCAGCACATCAATGTTGCTTTGGCTGGATATTTGCCTTGCTACTCACACAACTGTTTTCCCATTACAGCACTGAGTACATTTCAGATTGAAACACCACCCATGCCTAATATGCTGGCAGCATTTTTAACAGATGTCCTGTTGCCTAATGTGAGGTAACTTCACTCGAGGCTTTTGTACCCAAATTGGAAATCCGACAAGATACACTACATTGCACTTGAGCTGGTCTCCCAGGTGAACTGTGGTGCTATGCAAATAGGCCACACAATAGAGCTCAAAATAATAGCATTTCTAACCGTAGTAGATGTGCTGTAAGGTCCCCTGCGCCTTCCAAGCAAGATTTATCTTCACCTGTGTGCAAAATCCTCTAAATCTAACAAAACAAACATGATAGTGTTCTTTAAAAATAGCAATGCACAAATAGCAAAATGAATGGTAATAGATAAGGACAAAATGTTCTCACAAGATTGTGCATTATATTCTTACACATATTCTCATGCCTTTGATATGGATTTACCTTCAAGAACAAGGAAAATGCTTTTAGATATTTGTAATTTTGGAATGCAGATCTATAGCTGGCAGGTAGCTTTCGATTTTAACTCACATGCATAGTTTTGGTTTGCGATTTAATATGTCGACTGACAGTTTAATCACTCATTCGATACTCTCCCACCACTCGCATCGCTAAGCAGTGGTAATAAGTTTTCGTATCTTTTGAACTTCTCAGTCTGAAAAATCTTTATGAATTATGCTGACACTCAAGGTTCTAATGCATTATGCTGAAATGAGAAGCGGTACACATGCAGCTTCAAGACTTTCACAGAATTTCGGCCGCTTGAGATTTATTCTTTAACTTGTGATGCTTTATGCATCTGGACAGATGAATGTTCCACGGGCTGCTCAGTCTCACACACAAAGAAGACACTTACAGCCACGTTTTTTTTTTAAAGTTCTCCATCGTTATTCTGTAAGACATGCATTTCTGTTTGATAATTCTTTTTGAGCTGAGGCTCCTGTTTTGACATGAGGACCACAGAGACAAGCCGCACAGGCCTGGTGAGGTCTCCCCAAGGCTAGAATTCAGCAGATTTCAGCTCAAACAGCCTCCCCAGAATGCGAAAAAATACTGGCGAGAGCAAGTCCTTGAGAAGTGTAGAGTGACCTCAAAAGTATCACAAATTCATCCTGAAAACTTTATAAATGCTTACCTCGTTGGCTTATATGGTAAAATTGCTAAGCTTTGAGCTGCGTCTGAGGACATTTCGAAGCTTTACGCAAATATCTGCTTGCCTAATAAGTTTACAAACGCTCCCGATGGAGTGGAGGTGAGTCGTAAGAGTTTTTTAAAAAGAGCCAGCCCAGGCAGAATGCAGTCAATAAATTGCAAATGCAAAGGTCACAGAGGTACAGTTCATAGTCATATTACACTTAGCTCTATCATTCGGCAGAGGGAGGCATGATCATGCATGTGTGCGCTATTATTCAGCGGCGTGTGGAACCTGCTGCTGTGAACCGCTGATGAGAAGCTGTCGAGAGACGACGACCCTCCATTGTTCTCGGAGGAATCAATAGGATACCTATCAAAAGGTGCGCCGTCTGTAATATGAGGCAGATTAGTTCAAATGAGATAACAGGAATTAAAATGGATGAAACAGAACAAAAGGACGGGAAGGAGGCGAGGAGACAGATTGAGCGAAGTCTGATAAAACCAAGCGAACATCTGCTGATGCTTAATCAAACTGATCTCGAGACCCGCACCCTATCTACACTCTGTTTTTCTTGCCTTTATTCATCACGGGGAGGTGCTTTGCTGAGCATGTACACTTACTTTTTTTCTCTCTCTCTCTCTCTCTCTCTTTTACCATGGTACTGCCTCACATCCAAATAAATACAGCTGCCTTCTGCTGGACACTGAGCAGCTCCAGTGGACCAATTAGGCCCTATAGGTGCCAGCTCAAGGGCACCTTTACTGCAGTTTTGGGAGAATATTCTTTAATCTCTTAGATTGTCTCGAGTTCCTCCACAGTTTTCAGCTTAAACCTTAAGGCTACTGCAACCATCTGCACATGACTCAAAAAAAAAAAAAAAATCTGTGGCCTAGTGTCTGGATAAAAATTCCTATATATAGACAAGGACTGAAATGCACAGCAGAACCTGAAACATCAGAGGTTAGAGACGTCACCAGGAGCCTGCTGTTCCAGAAAGGTTCAGCGTGGGTGCACTTACAAAGGGTCACTCACTCGTATGACCGGACCTCCTAAACTTTGCTAGTCGTTGTCAGCCCACTTACAAACACTCTCTGGAAGAAAGCAAAGGTAGGCGGGAGAGTTCCATACTTCCTCGGGGCCAAAGGAGGAGGAGAATCGCAGTGTGAGATCTCCTTTTGCCTTTAAATCCTGCACAGGGCAACGCATGCAACACGCTGAGCATTTACTGCGGGTTATTGTACTTAGCCGAGTGGGTTCGCGGGATTCTTGTGTAGCATTCAAGATCAGCTGAAGTGAATTGCTTGTCGGTTTCGGTCTACGCTAGAGGCGGTGCACAGCTTGCTTTGTTTTGAAATGTATGAGAGAATTAAAAAGACATTGGTTGACTTAAGTATTAGGCTCTTCAGTCAGCAAACACACCAAATGTCATATGTTTATGCAGGTTAATTGAGCTAAAACACCAATTCAGTGTCTTCAGAGTATTAAACAGGAACACACATGAGAGTTGAGCCCATCATAGCAGCCTGCATTAGCTATCTTAATTGTTATTTTATTCATATCACTGTTGAAATGTACCCAGGCGCTTCACAATAATCTTCTTCCAGGTATCTTCCTATTTTTTTCTCAGACTGGTTGTTCCACAGCCTGCTCAGCCATTATGTCTCCATAATGTGCTGCTAGGAGATTGTGATGCAACTGAATCACTCACTCATGAAACAGCATTTTGAGAGTAATCTTGTGTAGCCACATCTCTGTCTCAAGCTCACGCAGCTCTGGAGAAATTTGACAGAAAAATGTTGAATAGCAGAGAGCCCGAGGCGGCGATTTGATTGGATCTCAGTTTGGAAACATTTCTTGGAAAACAACAGCTCCACTTTGTTTGGTGTTCTTACTTAAGCTATGCTAATGATGAATTAGATGAAAAATGTAATGACATGTTTACCTACAGGCAACATGAAAAGTATTAAACCTGTTCAGCAGCCTGTGATCTATACAGAGGGGATTTGTCTGCTTTCTCAGGCTGATGATCTTGTGATTGTTCAAATAAATTTGGGTATATCAGAGATTAACTTACAAGTAGGGTGACGCAAAATGGTTGATGTTGGGAGGATAATGCGCCAAGTTGGAAAATCTGCATTTTCATTAGGGTGCATCTCACTTGCAGCGGTTAAGTCAAGTTGGACTCAAGTCAACAGTCAAACCGTACAAAGGATGCATGTCTGCGACCACACCGAACCCTTGACTGTGTTGACTCAACACCACAGAGAATTCAGAAATGCCTGGGCATCCCGAAAGAACAGTGGACAGCGTTCCTTCTGCTTTCCATTCACTAGGGTGTTTTTAACAGTAATGCTTCTCAAAGTACTTGGGTTAAAGAAAGCCTCGAATGAACAGCATGCTGGACCCTGCATGCCAATGCCTCGTGCTTCGTACAGTGGACAAAGCTGCCAGGTTTGAAAATTGAAGTGAATTCTGAAGTCATATAAACCTAGATTCTTAAATATGGCCAACAGGAGGCGACTTCTCTGGTTGCAAAAAGAAGTCCAGTTGTATCGTAATCTAAGAAAACAGCCCTACACCCCATTTGATTTGTTACTTCAATCAACACTTTACCTTAACTTCATAGTCTCTAATGCTAGTTTTAAGCCTTTTTTCGGTACAGAGCGATTTTCAATTTGTAAATTCTATTCCAGTTTAGACTAAAATAGATAATGCAGCTTCAGGGCGGGACTGCCCATTGATTGACAGGCCACGACCATATCAGCTTGCATAGCATCCTCCAGTTTTGAGTCAAATCCACTTTTCACCTACTATGTTCAATATCAAAAGACCAAGACGTCAATGGCAAAAAAAAATAAATAAATCCAAACTCATTGCTTTAAAAACAGCCACAAACCAGTGGGTGACGTTGCTATGTTTATTTGGTCACAAATGTCCGTTATGCTGGACAAATTGGAAACTCACAAAATTGTCACAAGTGTTTGTAAAAACGTCCTGGCAGTCCACTAGTTGTAAATGTCCATCCAATGATGGTGCTAGATGAGAAGTCAGGGCCTCATATAAGCTGAGAGGCTTCAACTCCTGAGGATGCTAAAAGTCTGCACCAGATTCCCGTAAACAGTTCTGGTAAATAAAGTAACAGACTGAAACAGGTGTCAATAGAGCCACAGCGCTACCAAAACGGAACATAATGCAAGCCGAGATTGCATTTCCTCCACAACATTTGCACTGAAACAAATTAGTCGGGAAACTATAAAACAAATGGGATATGAGCTATGGAGGTATTTGGTCTTAGGGTGTAGTAACAGAATTGTTCTACTTTGACAGAAGTCTCATTTACGCCTTAGAGTGCAGCATTAGATTAGTCTGTCAAGAAGGAATGCAAGGTGGAATTGTAATTTTTCATTTTATGGCGACTCCTACACAATTACATCTCTAATTTGCTGCCATCTTCTTTGCTGGGTGTAAGTAGGCAAGTAAAGTAAATTGATGAAGCTCTATTTTATTACATGTCAGGAGAACTTTGGTTACCTGCTGCTGTAATGAACTTCACTACATCACCTGAGGTGGTGGGAATTATGCGAAATTATAGTGAGACAAGACTGCAGAGTTTTACGGTCACCTTTCCCCCCCTGATTGACTGTGACTGTGCATATTTGCAGAAACACTTGTGTGCATTTTGCACCCGGCTGTCTACAATGTATTTGTATCCATTTTTGTCCGAGCGCTTGTGTACATTTTTACAGCATCTCGTGTCTAAACTGTGTGTGAGTGTTTGCTGTGCAGGACAGCCAAGAATCTGCTGGAGGCAGCAGCGTATTTTTATAGCACCTCAGGGATATCTTGTTCTCCAGCACAACCACTGCAGCACATACTTTATTAACTCCTAAAATTCAAGGTGTCTCATTTTTTCTTTAGACTTTCGACTTAACACCTCGAGCCATTTTTTTTTTTTTCTTTTTCTTTCTGTCTGTCACAAAACCTTCAAATCAAAGTACTCATAAATTACGATGTCCATCAGCCACCAATATTTTATTTCAGTTATTACGGTTCCTTTCCACCTGGGTTTCTCTGCTTGAGAGTAACTGCTTGTACTGGCTTTTATTTCACCAGCATAGTACCAATGTGCTTGATCACATCTGCACATAATTGAAAAAACTATGTATATCCATTAATTTTACTAATATATAGACATTATGCTGGTGCTAATGGGGATCCTAATAAACAAGAAACAAGAATTATATGCTCAGTCTTACCTGCTTTTGTGCTGTCGACATAGACATTTCCCTACAAAATAAACTTCATGTGTGCAAATCTAACTCGATAGTCAAAGAGTTTATGCTTCTGCAAAAGCATACGAATATGATATGTTTTGCTTCTGTCAAAAAAGAAAAATATATTCCATTTCCATATCAAGAACAACCTGTAAATTCTAACCCTTGTCGCCATATGTTCACAGCTACATTCTGGCACTTAAAAATGACACTTGGCAGGTTCAAGCGTCGACAAGATGTGGAGGGCATGTGGGCGACAACCCCCCATCCTGGGATGTTCTGCCCGCGGTTTGGTGTTGAGCAAAAAAAATAAATAAAATATGTGTGTGTATGTATGTTCTGTACATGTACTTGTGTGTGTGTTCCAGAGCAGTTCTAGTGCCAGATTTCCGCTGTGCCAATCTGTAGCAGCCACGGAGCATCCTGGACTTGCTCAGCCATCAATCAGTCGCCTGCCATGGCTGAATGCTCACAGACACACACACACAAACACGCACACATCCTCATGAGCTCACACAAACCTCTGACAAGCTCAGTTCAGAGAAAACCAAGGCCACCCGCTACTTTATTAAAAGGCTACAGCTGTTGTGTACGTGGGCACAGAGCAAAAAGGATTCTCTCACCCAAGATTCAACAGAGACAACAGGTCGTGCTGCTTCGTCATTTTCTCAGTTTTTTCTGCTTGTCATAGTCTGCTGATAGCAATCTGGAGGACATAAATTCTCAGCTTCACGAGTTCATAGGACATAAATTTTATATTTGTTTGACGCCAAAGACTGTGGTTTCACTGTTAAGGCCTTTAAAAATCAAACCACAACATTGAGCACAATCTTGTGTACTGCTGTCGACAAAGACGCACATCCCGCAAACGCTGCTCACACACAGGATGCATTCATCATTTCACAAGCCTGCCTGAAAAATATAGCCGATCTTTAGAATCGGGGGGAATGTAGATGCATATTCAAATTCCTACAGATGGAATAATTCTAAAAATGTGCCAGCGAATGTGATGGCTTAATGATGTCTTATGTGTCCCTGCATGCTGATGAGTTCTTACAAATTATGCAGGGTTGACTCATGGCGCAAAGTACTTCACACTGTGTTTGCAACATTTTATTTTTGCTATAAAAAGATCTTGTGACGAAGGAAAACCTTCACAGAGGCTCTCCAGCTGAACAACTCTTTGCCGGTCCTTGGGCCAGAAACTGCAGACTCACAAATAAAACACGCACATGTTCTGTTTTTGTTTGTTCCAGTTCGTAAAGCTGCGTGTGCATTGTTCTGATAAATATATCTCAATAATTGTAGAAATAGGCACACAGACACAAGCCATATTTCCACTCTGACACAAGCTACACAAAGATAAAGTCTCACCCTTAATTAGCGTGTCACACTTCCACAATACAAGGCCACAGTGACAGTACGAAGATGCTGAAGTTCCACAGGTGTTAACCATATTCAGCATCTTCACAACCTTAAGGTCGCAGCCTGATGAAGCCAATAGAACCACATCATTTAAAAAAAAAAAAAAGCAGAGATGAGATTTCGAGGTTCCCAAGCTGGACACCCACTTCTCTCCACCTTAAGATCCAGTCCATGAATATCACACACAGCATCGGAGACCAAAGGAAATCTCGATGGAGTCCCTAATGTACTGAAAACATATTTGACCTTGTGCTGATAATACAAACACAGCTCTCACAGTGGCTTTACAAGGTCATGATGGCTGGTAACAATGGCCCTGGTATGGCGAACGATTGCAGTATTGACCATAGTGCTCCCTAATGACACATTGTAGGCTTTCTCCGAGTCAACATAACCCACGTGGTCTGGATTATCAAACTCCCATGGCCACCTCAGCATCTCTGCAACAGGAAAACGTTGGTTTCCTGTTCCATGGCCACAGCAGAAGCTGTGTTGTTCCTCCTTAACGGGACATAAAGGATATACAGTGCAGGATGGATGGACTGATGTGTAGCATCAGCAGTAATGTGGGCGTTCTACTGGACTGTTATGGTGAAGAAGGAGATGGGCCAGAAGGAAAAGTTCTCAATTTACTAGTCGGTGTTTTGTTCCAGCCCTCACTCCTGGTGATGATAGCTGTCCAAAGAAAGAGGCTGTTGATTCAAAAAGCCAAAATGAGATAACTCTGTAGTGTGCCGTGGTTCAGCTCGGACATCTAGAGGGAGGTCGGACTGGAGTTGCTGCTTCTTCACATTAGAAGAAGCAAGATGGGGTGGTTCTGGCATTTGATAGGACGCCTTCTCACTGCCTCCCTTTGAAGGTTATCAAGATATTCTGAGCAGGGAGGAGAGCTCAGGGTAGACCCAGAACTCGCTGGAGGGATTACATATCTCATCTGGCCTTGGAATCTCAATGGAGGAGCTGGGAAGTCTTGCTGGTAAGAGGGATGTCTGTAATGATCTGCTTGGGCTGCTGCCACTGTGACCCAACCCCATACAAGCAGAAAAAAAAGGATGGAAGGGCATCTTAGTTTAGTATGGTAGCATGCCAACATTTGCTAATTAGCAAAAAATTACAAAATAGAGTTGTAGGGAATGCAATTACTTTTGCAACTATGTGGTCATGAAGCCTAACTCATGGACCAACTACATGAAAAGTTAGGGAATTAAAGAATCAGAGTTGTAACGATTCACCCTGGGGACACATGAATTTGTGCCAATTTTCAGCACAATCCATCTAATAGTTGTTGAGATATCCCAGAGGAGAATTTTGCTGCTCTCAATAGTCTTTTCATTTTCTCATCAGAAATAAATCATCTTATTTTGAGATGCCTGAATTTCTGACCCGTATCTCCTAAAGCCACCCTGAGGAGAAATAAAGAGCAAAAGAATAAATCAATCTAAGACAAATTATCCTGTCTACTTTGAGAATAACAGGACACACAGACAAAAAGCAGGAGGTCCTTTTGCTGCGCTCACAGGCTTCTCGGAGTTTTCGTCTTATCAACTATATGGAGCGATAAATAGAGAAAATCCCAGCTGACTCTGGACAGGTCACCAGTCCACCCCAGAGTTAGCATAGAAAAACAGAACCATTCACGCTCCCACCTAAGGCCAATTTAGAGTCAAAAAATAACCTATCATGCATCTTGCACCGGGGGAACGAGCCAACTCTGCAGAGAAAGGCCCCAGGCGACCAGCAGGTTCAAACCCAGAACATTATTCTGTGAGGCAAACTTGCTAACCTCTGTTACCACCGCGCTGCCTATGAAGCCTTCACAATGCACAAAATCTTAAAAGGAAATCTGAATAAAACTCCCATCCAAACGAATAAAAAGTAAAGTGTTTTCTGAGGATACCAGCAGTGTTTCTTCTACATTACTCAGCTGTAATGCACCATCGCATTACAAATCCCCTCTGGTGAAGATCAGGTTTTTTACCCTATTAACATGTCCATATGGTGTTTTTTTTTTTTTTTTTTAATATGCTCTAAGACACGTCAAGACAAACTCCTGATGTTGAGCAGGCTCATTTATAAGGCAATCAAGTTGTATTTGGACTATTACCGCAAGAGCTGATTATTTCAAATAAAGATCAGTGTCACGAGAGAAAAAAAGAAGAAGAATTTTAAAATCTCAGGCTTAGACAAGAGGGACGCTATTAACACTAAGCTCAGTTATGTTTTGGAGACATATGCCAGACAAAGAAGCGACCTTGGATTTCACTCAACACCACAAATGTCAACGTCACGGTGGTTATAGAGGACAAGTCGGAGGATTACATATGGGATTGATCTTCTAGGGGACATGAACATCTTTATTAGAGGTAAAGAAAAAAAGCTTACTGTGACTAAAAAGATGCCAAGTAGAAGCACAATTTCAATGTCTGTGAGGTTTCTCAAGCGCTTCAGAGCACCTGCTATTCAATATAATAGCAGAACAAAGCAAAACACAACAAAAACTGGTGGAATTGGTTACCAGCCTAACTACATTACATTTACATTCAGTTTGCTGCCCATCATATCACCCCTGCCTCACTCTAAAAGGCATAATCGGATGAAGGAAGTGTGAACATGTTCACCACACATAATTCACTTAAGGCTTGAGTGTTTGTGGCGGCTCATTTTTGCGTCCATCTGGCTCACTTGAGCATCAGCAGGTTGTGTTTTATATAGTATAGGCTCGAGAGCTTAAGGGTGAACTGAAGCTGCAGGAGGCTGGAAGATCAAAAAATGGCCAGGTGAATGCCATGGGTGGATCAAGTCCTGGATGTATTGTCTTGCTGCTGGGTATTTCCTGACCACTGGTCCAGAGGGCCACGGTGGTTATTAGAAGGCACAACTGGGGGTCTTTGAACATATTACTGATCCTGTGGAGATGGGTAAGCAGTCTGATCTTATAACATGGTGAGATTTTTCCTACACCAACTAAACTATTCAGGTATGAGTTTTGGATTACTTCTCTTGCAACCCGAGAGACAAACTGTTTTTTTTTTTTTTTTGTCCATTTAATTTTCCAATTGCTTCCATTTGAGACATGGTTTTCATACTGGACACAATCTGCACAGTGTAGAGCGAGAAACCAGGGGCCGTCTCAGGGGTATTGTTCAGCACTCATTCCGAATGAGTTACTTAAGTAAATACAGTGGCTGCTTACACGCTTTCAAAATGGACTTGCAGTGTGCGTTCAATCATATGAATGTTTTAAACATCAAACATACCACATGAGATAGGATTCATAAATAATGTGACGCCATAAAGGAGATTGCTCATCTATTATGCATGGTTTTGTTTGCTTCACATGATGCCGGGCACTGTACTTGTCAAACAGGACAGATCAATAGACACGTGGAAATTCATTACTGCATACAGTATGGATTAAATATTAACACTGCTGTGTATTTGTTGTGGAAAGATCCCAGCAGGTGAGAACGCTTTCAAAGCTCAATGTGAAGCATTGAACTGAGAACAGAAGTCCAGTCAAAGTGTCAAAAGAGATGAAACACTAGTATTAAGACATAAACTGCTGTACTGGCAGAACTTTAACAATGCATAATTAGCATTGGTAGCCACAACTCACATCTTAACCAGCAGTAAGTATCGTGCCTGACCTTGCTGCAGTGCACCTCATAATGTTAATGTTTTCAGAGAATGGAGACATTTAATGATGGTGTTTGGATGCTACAAAAATTTGGGAAGAATGCAGATTAACTGGTAAACTGCTTGGTCCTCAATCTGTTGATAGTGGATAAAGGGTCAGTAATGAGCAAGGTCAAAGGGAAAAAAATGCCCCAAGAAATCTGCCTCAAAAACACAGATTGCCTTCAAGAAAAATAAAAAAATAAATCCACATATAATCCATATATTCGCCTCATCTTGCATGAAGCCATTATGTTAATATTATTCAGCTGATGTAACTTCCATTTCTGCCTCTAAAACACTTACGCAAGCAGCACATGGCTTGAGTACGTAATGCTGTCTCTATACCTAGCAGAGGCCAAACAACCCTGCACCTCCATTTAGGTTGGCCGCTGTGTTGGTCTGGTATCGCAATAAAAATAGCTCCAACAGTAACAGAACAAAAAAAAGCACCCCAAATCCTGTCTCACCACCGAAAGCAAATAAGATGGCAAACAAATTTACCGCTTCTACAACTTCAGAATGGAAACTAGACTGGCTTGGTGTTTAAAAGATAACAAGACGACTGTCCTCTTTTGTAAAGCAAATAGGGCTCACCCACCCAAACACCTTGAAAAGCTAAGATCACTTTGAGAAGCAAACAGGCTTAAAAGCATCTAGCTCATGGCCACCGAACAACCAAGCATCTTCCATTTGCTTATCAATAGCCAAAGAAAAGTTACTGTGACAGCATTAGAGGGGCTGCATTTAACTATTTTTTATTTAATCCAAGCTCAAGATATCAGCAGGACGAAATACGGGGAGGAAATAAACCATGGCAAATTTTTCAACTGCATTTCTTTCCAGAACCGTATCACTGAAGGATATCACAAATACTGTCAAAAGTGACAGCGAGTGTAACTGTAGCCTGTAATTTTGTGAAACACCTCAGGCTGCGGCATGCAATGCATCAAACCCACACTGATGAAATCATGCTGTTGAGCAGCAGCAGGAGATCCAAACATGGCATTATCATTACCCCCCCCCCAAACCAGAACTTCAGCTAAGCCCTTTAAAATATGACAGTTTTGGTGGATTGTAATGACCTTCAAATCCAGACCCCTGTTCAGGTTAATAGGCTGGACCTGCATCTCCGTTCAGAAACCTGGCCCTTGGCCTCAAAAAGCTTTTAGATTTCTGACACTGAATGGATAATTTTGGACTATGTCAGAGAAAACCTACTTTTACCTATTTGCAATATCCACACATGGCAGCAAGGTGCAGGGATAGTTTATTTCCAATGCCAAATAAACTATGGCAAAGATCATTGGTTTCAACACTAGGTGGAGGTTTGAGAAATGTGTGGCTATAGTTTAAAAAAAATATGAGCTGAATTTCTGTCCTATATGGGCTTCTGTATCATGACATTAAATAATAAACTACTTTCTCCACTGGCACCTTAACAGTAAATCATGACCAGTGGTCTCATCTAACCTCCATTTTAGACGGTTGTAGGCTCATAAATTCGGGCATCTACGTTTATTTACAGGGAGGATATTAAAAATATTCAGATATCTAAAAAAAATTGTGACTACAGTCTGGCAATGAAAAAAAAAAAAAACAGGCAAGATAAGTGCAAGTAAACAGCAACAACCTGTGGCTCCAGCCTTGTGAGCAGGAGATCAATAGAACCAACCTTTTGTCCAGACAAGGACATCGATGCGGGACAATTCTGCAAAACTGCCGATTACAATCAGTGACAAACAATACCACTGTTATAAAAAATCTCACTTTGTTCAGTCTCTGAGCATGGCAACCCACTATTTTTGTGGTTTGTTTTGTTCGTTACCAAACCTGCTTTTCAAATATCAGCGATGACTATCATGCTACCTGCCACACGGGAACATCGAGAGAGAAATGAGGAGCTTATTTTGTCTTATTTGGTGTTTTTGAGTGCATTTGTGTGCTCTTTTATTTGGTCTCTTGTTAGATTTTACATGGATTTTCGGTTGTGGTTGGTGGGACCCATCTAGGCTAAAAATACAGGAATATGCATGAGGGATATTAACCTTTTATATCAAATGCTTTACAAAGAACCTTTCACATTAGGTTAAGTTACAGTGTAATAAGGGATAGCTAACAATGCTTTCAAGGTGGACAAGACTCATAATAATTAATGAACATACAGTATGCACATTCTTTGCAGGTCTGTGAAGCACTATGCACCCATTCACCGCCCCAATCTCCACACCTTCCCTACCTACACACAGTACAGGCTGCATTCTTAGAAACCAGGCTGTAAAAACCAACGTCAACCAAACATGTATTCCATCACCAAGTGACACGATGACATCTGGCCGCATTAGACCTCGTTGCATAAATGCATGTAAATGTTCACAGACTTTGACATGTAGACAGAAATTAAATATTTTAGGAGCCTTATACAGCCACTCTAACTCTTCAAAGTACAGCGGAAATGTATTTCGAGCGGCGAGCAGAAGCTCCTCCACGCTGAAAACAGAACCAAGCCTACCTGGATTTACATGAATTTAAAAGAAGCACTAAATAAACATCTGGAAGAATTTATAGTGGAAATATCCTCAAGCCAATAAATCGACGTACAAACAAAGCCCATCATGAGGTGTCAGTGAGTCAACAGAGCACATCAGATTGGGGCTTTAAACACAGTATCAAGGCTAAACAGAGCCGCACAGCGGATGTTTACCAGCAGGCGTGCTGTAAATTCAGGTCAGATCTCCAACAGATTTATGCTCGTCTTTTTTTTTCCCTCTTCCCTCCCTCACAGATATGCAGTCTCCCCTCCCCTGGGAGCCACAGGTGTTGGCAGTGATGGCTATGAAATGAGTTCTCACTGAATGAGGGCTTCGGCCTTAATTTGAACCCTTCAGCTTGGCAGAAGACCACAATGCTCACAGCTTCCTTCGACTTGTACCGATTTACCACATTCCCCTGTTCTCCGTCACTATTGTTCTCCTTCCTTTCCCTCAATCATGCAAGTCTCTTGTTCTTCCTTTTCTGCCTCTCTCAGCCTCGGTTTTGTTCCAGAGCTCATCATAAGAAGAAATTCTCTGAGTTCTGATGTGGCTTGGGCATTTTTAGTGAATACAAGATACTAACATGTCCCAATGCGTTTTTTTTTGATGATGGCATTTCCTCATGTAGCTGTGTGTGCTATGCTTGCTTGTATTAAAAAAGAAATGGAAATGCGTACAGATAGTCATTTAATCCTCTGCTCAGAACATAATGTGCACATGAAATGCATTAAGGAAACTGTGTTTTGCATGTTCTGTGTCATCCTGTTTGTCATAACAGGGATTTCAAATGCAATGTTGGTCTATTTCAGTGTATTATACTGGTCTAAACAGTCCCTGAGCTGATAAGCAGTGAGTGAAAGGAGGAAAAAATACAAATCCTGCAGAGACTGCGGGATCACCATGTGGGATTCCGCCACGAATGACAATGTTAGACAGTGTAGTGTTAATTGGGAAAACTAATGCATGGTTTAACCTGCATGGTCAGCCACGTAATTATTCAAATGAGTTTTAAATCTGAAAGATTAAGTGTGTTCTGCTTTGCTATGCTGTAAGAATCGAAAGCAAGGAGTGGGTCAACGTTCCCAAGCAAAGGGGCCTATTACCTTTCATCTCATTTTTATCATTTCAATTTAGCTACATAACAATGATGGCGACTTTTGACATTTGAAATGATCAAAGGAGTTACACACTTACACATGATTCACAACCAGTGTAATTGATTTTGTGTATCTGGGAACATCAAACGGGGATTGTATCAAGTCAAGGACCTTCTCCACGCTTTTTGATCTTCCCTCACTGTTTTCATTATTGTCAAATAAACAGTAACTCGTATTAATGGACGAGCGTATTCGATAAATCAACCTCTTCTAATTACAGAGAATAAAAAGGCAGTTCTATTTTTGATAAAAGCCTCCTGACAGGGTTGGCATTGTCGAAACAAACACTGCATCCTCTCTTTAATCACTAAACGCTGCCGAAGATGACAAATCTAAGTTGTGCCATTTCACCACATTAATGCCGCATACACCCACACATATGGAGCCTGAGACGTGTGGATGCAAATCGTGCGCACACACACACACACACACACACACACACACACACACACACACACACACAAGCATGAAATGTAGACAAGAAATCTCATCCAAGGGCTTAACACAAAAGCCAGTAAGCCAAAAAATGAGACAAATCACTGATTCGGACTCATATTGAGCAGTGTCTAAAGCACTCTCTCACTCACACAAACACACAGACTGTCTTTATGCCAACATATTGCAGGTCTGGACTCGCCTGGGCTCAGGGCAAGCAGACAGACGCAAGGGTCACCGCCTCACAGCTTGCGATGGGCCTAATTGATGCCCAGCAGCTTCGGGAAAGTAAACAGACTCATGACAATGTCTTTATTTTCTTCTTTGCTTTCATACATTTCTGAATGCTGCAACACAGCATATGGAATCGCATATTTACGATCACAGTTTCAACGTATAAACCGGATTCCAAGTTATATTTACAGTTGCCATTTATTCCCACTTGGAAATAGCACGACTCCTTTTGTAGCGCCAGTGAAAGTATGAGAAAAGAAGGCTTTTATCAGCCTAGTCTTCCAAAAAAAAAAAAAAAAAAAGTGCACTAGCTGTGTTCATCTACAGCACAACATGTATCGTTTTCACAAAAAAGAACAAGACATTTTCTAGGGGCAGGACTTATCACCCTAGCAACCACGGAAACAACTGGAGCTTGTGTGCAGCGTATTTATTATTATTATTTTTAACCCAAACCAGGATGTTTTCCTAATCAGATATTTTTTTTGGAGTAAACAGAAACAAATATCTGAAAATGAAAGTAAATGGAGACTGAAAATCCCAGCAAACAAAGTAAAAAATGACAACATTTTAACATAAGTCAAAATGTTCTCCTAAACCTAACCAAGTAGTTTTGGTGCCTGAACTTAATCGAGTATTTTTGTGGTATAAACAAAACCAAACAGTGGCTGAAAATGACTCAAAATAAGCAACTGAAAGTATTTTTTTTTTTTTTACTTTTGGTGTCCACTCGCTTGCTGGTTAGGCTAAGACAAAAAAGACATGGTTTAGTTTCAGAAAATGTCATGCCTTGTTACACACTTTTACATGTTAGATGCTTGGTTAAAGTAAAAATTAAGAAAAAATGTCACTGTTAAGGTTAAAACCCGACCTTTCTACTACATATTTAAAGCGTTTCCTCCATTGTCTATGTCCCTGCCCATCCAATATAGGACTGGTTGGTTGAAAAGGAGCGACAGTAAAGACATGGTAAAAAGATGGGTTGGTGAGAAACGTGTTTCTAATACACTGCAAACAAATTGAATCCTGAAGAAAACATGTTTCCTTCAAAATGTAATTGAGAATGCAGTATCGGAATGTCGTTTTTTTAAGTTGACAAGTGTGTGACCTACTGATTTAATAAAGTTCTTTTGACATTTTAAACACTTGTGTACTTGCTTTAAAAGTTTTATATAATAAAAAGGGAACATATTGCTCTCATACACCACCAGACACAGAGAAAAGTATGTCTGCAGCATGGACATATACACAGCATAAACACACATAACGTCATCTGCCAGAGCACGTCAAACACACACAAACACATACACACCACTAGACCTCCCTCTGCTGCTTAACTCTTAAGTCCAGGTCAGTGTTCGTGTCAGTGTATTGTTATAAGAGCAGCTCTGCGTGGGGAGTCAGGAGTCTGCAGAATGACTGCTGACTGGTGTCTTTGAAGAGGTCAGACTGGCAGGGAAAAAAAGGAAAAAAAAAAAAAAAAAAACATATCCAGACACAGCTGGAACATCTGTGGCGAACAACACCCTGCGGAGTGAGGAAATAGGAGAAAATCTACAGTATACATTATTTCTTTTCACGGGAGATTCAAAGGCAGCTGTAAATGCCTGCATATACTATTGGCACCAATTCAAAAATTAGAAATGGTTTAGAAATCTATCGCTAAATCTGGGCATTCACATTTAATGTACAGCTACGGCACACTTTGGTGTAATTAATCTGAGGAGAGCAGCTCAATCAGAATGTCTTATAAAAAAAAAAACAACTCCATTCCTACTACTTATTCCGATGAACCCCAACCATTAGACAGTGAGCTCAGCTGTTTAGATTCTTAATTTATCAATTGACATTTAGCTCAAATGTGATTTTTATTTACAGACCAGCTTTGTAAGCGCTAAACTTTGTGCAGCAATGGCGTCATGTCAGAAGAGCACGACCAAAACCAAAACCAAATGCCATTCCTATGTTCAAGGATGTCGCAGCCACATTTGCATCTGCAAAACGATCCAGACACATTTGTGTCTATAGCAAAGACAGAACCAAATAACACCCACAGCCATGTTTAATTGATAAGCATAAATTGACAATCTTGCCACATGGTAAGGACTTAATGATTTTCTGTGGCGTTGACTCATCAGACATGTGATGAAACACAAAAGCAATTCATGGCCTCAAGTACCCTTGTAAGACTATGGAACATGCACAAATCAGCCCCAGCATGAAAATCAATGAGAGGGTACAGGGTACAATATCGAGCACCAAATTATAATACAACGTTCTCCTGGGAAACCTTGGGTCCTGGTATTCTTGTGGGAGGTGATTTTGACAAATCATGGCAACTGAAACAATGCTGCAGACCAAGCACATCCCAAAGCAAGAAAACTCAACCTGCTACTCTGCGAAACAACAACAAAATCCCAATCCGATCAAGCATCTGTAGGACGCATCAGAACAATGGATCCACTGCCAACATTCCAATGCCAGACATCACAGGACACCCTCAGAGGTTGTTGCCCCAACAAGTCAAAGCTGTTTTGGCAGCATGAGGGGGACCTACACAGTATTAGGTCGGTGGTTTGAATGTTGTGACTGAGTATTTGTGGGACAGAGAGCTGCACAATCTAAATCTGTCGCTGACCCCAAATGAAGAATGGTGTTCCAGTAAGAAATTAGTGGGCAGCTTAGATTCATTGACAGGGGCAATTAAATGTTGTGGTAGCGCAGTGTTAAGTCAAAACAGTCAGTGAGCTGATCATCAAGCTGATTAGTCTGAGTGAGTTCATGTACTTAGACTATTTAAATCAAATCAGGTTTGTAGTCATTTTGCTGTACATACACAGTAGCACAGGCAAGATGAGAGAGCGTTTCTTCAGGATTATTCAACCAGTAAGTTTTGTGGAATGCACGTCTGGAATAAGACACTAAACGTACACTGTCGCTGTCTCCTGAAGGGGCGGCAGCGTAAATATGGTCACTGGAGTATAACGGTGGCAAAGTATGAACTCGTACACACAAAACAGTTATCTTCAGGGGCATTGCTCAACAGAAAGTAAGGGGCAGGTCATCAAATTCTCTTATCATTTTTTCTCGTCTTCAATGCCTGATGCGTTTGTTAAATGTACTAAATGAACTTTCTAGGATCCATCATTTCATCATAAATAATGAATACTTTCAGCATATTTGTTCATTCATACATTGTATCTTTCTGTAATCCACATAAATAATTTAAAAAAATCAATTAGTCAACAGCTTAAACTCAAATATATTTACAATTATGTAGCCTAAAATATAAATATAAAGTATTCTCCAACAGTTAAAAACTGCAATATTTCCCCATTACTATCAATCTAAATCAATCTACACCAAATATATGAGGTTGTTAAAACTCTAAAGAGAGATTTTACAAGCAGAATAACACTGAGGCACATGTCCCAGTAAAGGGGTCTTCGTGTAGGACTGTTGTACATGACCTAGAACGTGGCTTTTCTTATGTTTAAACCCCTACACCTCTTCAAGTATCTGCATTTCACCTAAAAGCTTAAATGCTGTCTGGGAAGAAGAGCAACCTGACAAGCACAGATTGGCAAAGCAAAGAAGCTTTTCATTGCGGAGGAGCCCAAGCTGCCAAATCCTTTGTCCCAAAGCATCACTTTTAAGCGACACCAGTTGCTTTGGACGTGCTGTACAGCTGTATCACCTGCCTGCCAACTCAAACTAACACCCACTAAGGTGCAGCTCTTACCTCCTCCAGAAGCTCCTTTCTTGCCTTCACCTCGAGGTGCATTTTAGTAATTGGACGATCCTCCTTTATGGTAGAAGGGGGGGAGGGGGGATGTTTTCTGGGTCTCCTTTGAGATGAGAGAGGACACAAGGAAGCACAAGTTAGCATAATTAAAAAGCATCCTAAGAGCACGTGGCAGCAGTGTTTTGCTTGTAGTGTGCTAACTGCTAATGAGGGGCAGCAGTGCAGGCAGGTGAGGAGGCCAGGTGGCAAACAGCAACAAGAAGTTACGGGGACAACTAGTGGACAGGTGAGGAATAGCAGATGTGAAAGATGTCATGGTACAGACTAATTAGTGGCAGTGAAAATAGCTGAGGGAGGACAAGAACTTGCAGGTTTATTTTCTAAGCATCTTTGAAAGAAAATAGTCCAAGGCAGACAGATACACATGTTTGACTCCCTTCTCTCCACTATAACTGTTCTGCTGAGCCACAGCGGATGTCTGCTGAGCATTAGTTTATAGTGACTCCAAAAAGGAAAGCAAAACAAAAGCAGTAATTGGTTGCACTCTGCCGAACTTACTGTGTGATGGACTCGCGCGCGCAGGATTGCAGCGGCGCTCAGAGAAACTTGAAACGGGCTGGATATTGCTACAGACTCGAGAGCAACTCTATCATGAAACTCCTTTTCAAACAAAATGGGCGTGAGCATGGAAAAGTGACATGCTGCGTTGGGAGTGAGGCTTTGTCTTTCAAGAGAAATTCAGCTTCAAAGCGCTCTCGCGTATGCACTGAGGACACAGGGCATCTGTCTGAACATCTACTGTGTGTGGTGACATGCAACTTCAAAGTGCAACTCAGATATGCGTTGAGAACATTGGACATTCATCTTAACATCTCTCTGTTCTAACACATATCAAAGGGTTCCTTGGCCCCACAGGGCGACTCTCTCAATCCAACTAATGCGATTTAAATGAAGGAATGCAGAGGATGTCTTCTTTTCGCCAAATTGTACCTTAAAAAATGTAATGTACCAACACATTTAGTGAAGCAGGTTCTTTTTTTTTTGGGATCTTGTTCTCTGGTGGTTGAGATAGGAGCTGTTTGTACAATCATGAAAGAGATATCAAATGATGATATACTGTGGTAGGTTTTTCTTTGCTGAACCTTTGTCTCCTAGATAAGTACGGGAGCTGTTGATAGATAGAGTTGTTGCTTTCAGCGTGCAGTTATTTGAAAGGCCAAAATGTAAGATCACTTGTCAACTTCAGCTTCATTCTGACAGTGTTCTGACAGGCGTAGTTTCAAGGCTGACATCTTCTACAAACCTCTTTGATAAGACATCCAAAAAAAAAAAAAAAAGAATAATGAGTGATTTCTGAAAAAACCAACAGCCTCTACAATTTAATTCATTTGAAGTTATTTTTTTACACACAGGTCCTCATTTCTAAATGACAACAATGTCTGTGCCGACTAAAACTACCAACATTCCAAAAAGATCTATGATGGCATTTTCTGTATGACGTCTATGAATAAAAGCTCCACAAACCCATAGAGATGTTTTTAATCCACCTGGCTGTTTGGACAAGTCTGCACAGAAAGACAGTAAACCACATGCAGAAAAGACACGACAAGAAATGATCTCAACTATTGGAAATAGAGATGTAAGGAATGGTGTTAAAAGTACAGCAGGTTGTGGGGACAGTGTCACAAACCTGTGGCTTTAAATTACTCTCCTGCCATTGATTAAATCAAAATGACATATTTAGAAGTTTATTCCATAAACATAATCCCTTTAAAACCTAAATTTGACACTACGCCTTTGCATGCTTTAATATAAATGTTGGATAAGGGCTCACAATTTCTCCTTTTGCAACTTTTCAATTAAAAACCGAACTTCTCCACTTTTTCATGTTTGTGAGACTGTCATCTGTACACTACAGTTTTACAGTGGAAATGCTCAGCTATGATGCAGATTACTTGTTTCACTCATGATGCATCGTTCAACACATAAAAAAGCACCCTATTAACATGATCAAACACATGCTTTTTGTTGAAGAGTGTCTCTAAAAGAAAGGAACCAGGAGAAATTAGTAATACAGTGCACAGAGTGCAACAAGAAATAAGTGAAATATGTTTCATATCGATCTATCATTTGCCATTTATTGTGCTACTTTACTGTTGCTCCTATTTTGTAGCTCTTTCAAAGTAAAAGTCTCTCCTACAACAACACCATCTTACCTTTAGGGGGGGAAAGTAAATTTCTTTACATCCATAAATGAGAATGTGTTGTATAGGAACTTGACTTTCGGAAGCCAGGGTTATAGACAACTGCAACGAATAGCAAACGTCCTTAGAATTCTCCGTATCACATGTAAATAGAGCAAAAAGATGAATTAAACAGCCGCTACATGAGCAATCAAATGTTAAGGGTCTAAGCATTTGTCATATCATATTAATAATAATATGTTCTTTCCCTATAAATTGACTTTTATACTTTTCAAGTTCTAAAAAAAATGTGCCAGCATACAGATAATGTAGACAGACAGGTATGAATGTAATGTTAATTATTACTCATAGCTTTGCTTTTGCATTTAAACTTTTCACACCCCAACTATATCCTGATCAATTTGAATTAATGTCTGAACATATATGAAAGATGATGCAAGGAAAAAAAATACTATGGACTTGCAAAAATGGAGAATAAAAAAAAAATAAATAAAAGCACCATTCTGTCTCCCCCGCCCTCCTTCATTTATGCATGTTTCAATCAATAAAACTATTTTTAAACATACAAAATGGTAAAAACAAAAATCAAACACACAACATGTGTCCTTCTACTTGCAACTGAGTCACTTTGAAATCAGAATCTTTAAATGTGCCACTAATGGGCATCTTGAGGACAAAAGAGGGTGACTTTACACTTAGCAAAATTATTAGTTTAGTACATTCAGTGCCAAGCCATTTCAACCTCGTGTCTCGGTGAATCTATAATGGTGGCTCACCTCTGACCCTTGTTATATTGTAAAATACAGCGAGAGGGCCTCGCTGTGAAAAGAGCTATTTAACCTCTGACATTTACACTGCTGCCACCTGGTAAAAAGAGCACCTCTGCCCTCACCAATTGAGTTATTCCTGGCCATTTGGCAGAGATATACTGAAGAAATGCTCACACATGCAAACAATTTCTACGAGCAGATTCAGTAAATGGTGAAGTATCGGACAACGTGGCCGCACACAGAAGATGGAACGCTTGGGATTTTCCACTTTTGTCACATGGCGGACTTCTCTCGCCTGACTTTACAGTATATCAAGGCCATGCACACACATACACACAGAAGTAATATTTTGTTTTTCAGTACTTAATCCTGCACCTGTCTCGTGATCTCTAGGATCTGCACTATCCATTACCTTGGTTGTCGCAATCCTCCCAAGATTACTTGGTTATCATCCATCTATAACCGTCTCTCACTCCAATTCCCCATTCTATCCCTCATTTCCTCACTTCGTTTTCCTCTCATGGATCTTCTTCCTCCCTCCTAACTTCTATCCCTCTACTTGCTAATTGTATTAATAGAAACCAGTCATTCGGACATCAGTGTTGTAAATCCTTTCTTAGCTCCATAAAAATAAAACGAGGGGAAGAGGTAGAAAAATAAAAAAAAGAGGATAGTGAGTGAAGAATCAGAAACAAGAGAGAAAAAATCAAGTGGAGAGAAAGGAAAAGTAATTAAGGTGAGGGACGAGGGGGAGAGGCTAGAGACCCCACTCAATAAATCAGAGCTGCAGAGCAACCTGTCAGTCTCCAGGCTCTTTTTATTGGTCACCGAGGATCAGCTAGTATTAGTCACCGGGGTTCTCGCTGTGTGTGATTGGACGGTTGAGTGGACAACGAATGTGTGTCCCTGTGTGTGTGTGTGTGTGTGTGTGTGTGTGTGTGTGTGTGTGTGTGTCTGGAAAGATTCCATCAATAACACATGGATCGGGGCCACAGGCAGAGACAGGGAGTCGCGTTGGAGATGGTGGGGAGATGTACAGGAGAACGTACACATGTGTGTGCTGTGTGCGTGGAAGGGAAGGAAGAAAGAGAAAAGGGAGAGGGGGAGAGAGAGAGAGAGAGGGATAACAAGTGAGGTATTCATGTAGGGGTAATGAAAGAGCGTTGAGCGGGAGAGAGGGAGCGCAGGGATAGCTGTCAGACAAGCCAACGTCAGACAAGCCAGTCTTCACTAATGATCGTCGCGAGCAGCAGCTTGTGTGTGTGCATCAGTCTGACTGTGAGTGTGTGTGTGTACCTGCGAGCATGTGCGTGTGTGATGAATCACGATTCAAGGCCCCCTTGCTATCGCTAACACCCACAAGCATTAAGGTTATTATTGATGACAGGACTCCTTGTGATTTTGGATCGACTGTGCATGTGTGTGTGTTTGAGGGATCTACCAGATGAACAAGACACAGTCAGGGCCTCCCCCCCCTTGCTCCCGGCTCCTATTATGGCTGTGCATGGCAGAGGCAGGGTCAGGCCTAACGAAATCGAGAGACAGATCGAATCACAGGGAGGCACAAAGCGGTGGTTACCCCCCTCCCCCTCTGACAAGACCTGAAATAGTGGTTCTCCCTCTCTTTCAGCCAATCAGCTGCTGCGGTGACGCGAGCGATCCCGCGGGAATCCCCCCCCCGCCTCATCTCCAGGTTCTGAAGTTGCCGCCGACTTGAGGATCACTTAAGCTCTAAAGCGCTGCCGACCGCCTGGTATGTCACCTGATGTGCGCTGCAGATTCGGGGTTAATGGGAGTTAAAGGTACCCTGTGGAATTTCCTGGAACCACATTTAGTCATGATTCCAGCCTCAGCACAACACATTATCTCTACCCTTGATGCTTAAATCAGGTGCGAGAGGTGTTTTTTTTTTTTCCTGCTCTGTGTTGGAGACCTACACTGCTAACATGCATGTTCTTCCCTTCCTGGTCCTGCCAACAGCTGTTAAAATCAAAAGGTGTGGTATAAACTGAGGGGAGACATACAGCTCCAATTTCAATTGATAGAAATATGCTTTGACTGCTGCTTCATGTGCTCCAGTTGACATTGGTGTAAGTGTATCGAGAAAAGCTGGAATTATGCTTCTGAGTCTCCTTGGGCCTGGGCAGATAAGGGTTTTATAGGCAGGTGCAGTTAAGCTTAAAATTATTCATACCCAAGCCAAAGTTTGAATTAGAGTGACTTTTTATTCAACCATTTCTTGCGGCTGGAAATGACAAACAAGTGACTACTTCAGTGTTTTTACATTTATAATAAAAATGCTATATCCAAAATTATTCATAAGTTTTGAAACTGTCCCATTATTTTTTTTTTTTTTTGAGAAAATGCAGCTTTTATACTGTGTCAAATGTCCTCGAGCGTGGGAGCAGCTGATACAGTACTTCTCTAGTCAGTTAGTAGTCAATTGCAAGTCATGGGTAAAGCCTCAGGGCATTGTGAGCCACTACGTCCATCACTGAGGGGGAGTTGTGCATTGTGGCTGCATATAGAATGGGGAAAGTCTATAAAGTCACATTCAAGTGTTTTCAGTGCCAGTGGCCACAGTGCAAAGCTTAATCAAAAAGTACAAGGAGTCCCACAGAGTGAAAAATCTCAAATGGCGTGGACGAAAGCCAGAAGTGGTCCCTATGCTGCCAATAATGGTAGAGGCCAAGAAAAATCCAAGGATCACTCCCAAGGTCGCCCTGATGAATCTGAGCAGTTCTGTTAGCAACATCTCAATCAGACACTGCAGCAGACACTAAACAAGACGGGTCTCCATGGACGCCAAACCAGCAAAGGCTCCACTTCTCAAAGCTCACCCAAGCCCATGCAGAAGCTTACCCTGACAAAGAAGAAAGCTTTTGATCAGTAATTCTGAAGTCAGATAAGATGAAAATGGAGTTGTTTGGACGGAGGGATGCGCCAGTGTCATTTGGCAAAAGGAAGGACATGCATTCAACCACAGAACACCATCATGGTGGTGGGGATGTAATGCTTTGGGGTGTTTTTCAGGCAAAGAGCCAGACAACCCTGTCAAAGTACATCTGCATCATGACAAAGGAAGATGACATGAAGACTATCGAGGAACACTTCAGGCAGTCTGCAGAAAAAAACTTGTCCTTGGGCAGCATTGGACCTTCCAAGAAGACAGTGATCTGAAACATCCAGCCGAAGCGGTTGAGGAATGGTTAAAAGAAAACAATGTCAACATTTTGACCTGAATCCCATCAAGAATCTGTGGTGGAACTGAAAACCAGACTGATGGCAACGAAGCTTTCAGTATCAAAGACCTGGAGATCATCACAAAAGAAGAGTGGAACAAAATCCAGGTGGAGACATGGAAACAGCTTGTTGGCAAAAAAGAACAGCTTGATTGCTGTGGTGGTAAATAACGTGCCACTGATTACTGACAGAGGATATGAATAATTTTAGACATGGCATCTGTAAAAAAGTACAAAAAAACACAGAAATAACATCATAACAAACATCTCTAACACAATGTCATTTCCAGCCAGAGGAAAGCGACTGGTTTATAAAAAAAAAATCACACTGAATCCAAATTTGGCAGGGATATGAATAATTTTGGGCTTAACTGTCAGTCTCACAGGTTGACAAGCGAACTAGAGTGAAAACTTTCAGCAGATTGGCTGATCCAGCTCTTGTTGGCCTCGTCTACTCCATGATATGTATTGCCAATGTCTCCAAATGAAAACTCCTATACACCCCAAATTGAGGTTTACACACTAAAAAACAACAAAACAATGTTCCACAGCACCACTTGTGATCATAGAGTGTCTTTAGCAACTCGGGCTTTTGAAAGTAGACAACAACAGCAATGAACTGAAATTGAACTGCGAGTGCTGATAGCCTGGATGAGAGGATAAGCCCTCGAATCACAGCGGAGTCAGACCAAATGTGCAAGAGTGTAAAATGAAGATCAGCACATAATCCCACAAAGCAGCTAATTGGGATGCTACAGACTACACAGGAATGTAGAAAATCACAATATTAGTGTTCTACCCTCATATCCTCATCTTTACAAATATGGTCCGCCATGCTTGAGATTCTCCACTGGAGTCCCGGTAGAGTTACATAACCGTGGCGCCTTCAGTCATTGCCAGGATTGCGATGGCTCTGAAATAAGGGCCTCGCTCAGTGCAGTGTTACAATCTGGCTTGAAATCTGTCATTTTGGAACAAAGGCTGGCACTTAAAATACCATCAGCAGCTATAAAAATGCACACATGTCAAACAGGTGAGGCACATGACCTTTGTTGCCATCTTAAACATGAAAAAAAGGATAATATTGGTCCAACATACTCTACTTAGGATAAATGAATATCAGTGTAATCTAAATTTGAGCACCTATCACTAAGTTATTACACATGCTAATTGAAATCTTCATTTTATCTGCTTATGAAACATGAGATCTTATGATACTGACTTTCACGTTATTGCTGGATGAATGGAAATTGCTGCTGCCCCTCATAATGAAGGCTTTTTCCTTCACATCGGGGACAATTCTCAATTATGAACCTGTCATTCATAGACAGTCATTGCCAGTTTTCTGAGGTTTTGTTTAGCAAAGCCGTAATCCAACCTCTAAAAAGGGCCTTTTGTGGATAGCAGTATTTCAAGAACATAGCAGCAATTTAACATACTTTAAAAATAAAGGCTTGGGAACATTTTTGAATAAAAGAACTCGGCGATCAATGTGCTGACTCCTATCAGTCAATTCTGTTCTTAAGTGAAAGATGTTTCCTTGCTGTGCTTTTGTTTCGACATCGGGGTTTACATTTAGATTAAAGATCGAGCCTTTAAGTGGAATTTGACCTTTACAATGCGCAGCGAGCATCACTCTTGAGATTAAAGTGCTCAGATATACTGCAAACTCAGAAGCTTGATTTTTTTTGGGGGGGTTTTTGCCTCTCGGTCTGGTTTATAACAACTTTGCGGATTAAGAAACAATAAAATTAAGATAAATGCGTACAGACACACAGAACGCCTCTCCAGTTTGTGACAGATGCTGCTTAATGCCACACAAAGGCATCTTTTTTTTTTTTCCTTTGGCAAGGCCTTATGAAGTGACAGTGCCAGTGCCTCATCCCAGATGCACGTGCAGCTCGGCAGCAGTGCAAAGCCATTATCACCTTCAGGCAGGGGGAATAGGAGCAGAGGATTACCCCTGCAACAGTCAAATATTGCTTGACTCTGAGCCATTATCCCAAAGCCCCCTCATTCACTTCTCAGCCTTGCATTCATCACCTTCAGATCCTCGAACGGCTCTGCTGCCTTTCACTCCACACACACAGCATGTGTCGACGCCGCACGCTGGCAGACACTTCCTCCCCGCGGTGTGTACGTACAGTTTGTGTATCGTCCTGCCCGGATATCTATCGAACCGAGCGAAGGGAATTACACGTTTTTGTATTCTAATTTAATTTGTAATTTAATCCTTCTCTGGATGTTGTTTGGAATTTGTCACATGGCTGAGTACAGACACGTTATTAAACTGATTACCATTAAGCGGCAAAAATGCAGAAGTCCGTGGCACTTTCACATGAACGTTCAGTCGCACAATAAAGCGCTCTGTCTCGGCCTTCAGTTGGAACAGATATTCTAAAGTATTCAGCCTTGGTGCTCCCTTGCAGATGTAGACAGATGTAGTTGTTCTAAATGATGCTGCTTTACAGTCCACTTGAAGGATGAACGATGCACACTACTGTCATTATTGTGTACTTAATGTGTGGATGCAAATTTTGAACCGCAAGCGGACATCGGCAGACAAATACGCTACTGGTATCCCCACACTAACTAACACTGGCCTCAGCATCTGCTCCCTTCTCCCCGTCTGAATTCTCCTGCTTCATTTAGTTCAATATTTTATTTCAAATAATAGACTTTGAGACGCAACGTTGAAGAAAAGTGCCACAATATTTAAGTATAATAAGTAGCTCGCTTCTACATTGAGGAGGGAAAAAATTCAACATCTCATTGAAACTTTAATGTCTCATTTTTAAAAATACGCAGACTTACAGCAGGACATATTTTAGCCACACAGGTGATGTCAAACAAATCCCACTTCTTCTGAGTCATAACTTAGTCAAATCTGAACCCACAGACTTGCAAATTACCAACCATGTTTCCAGTTAGAACACTACACTTGGTATAATTACTGAATTACTTTCTGGAAAACAATCACTGGATGTGTTTACACGGACTTGAATAGCCTGGCTATGATTGTTTTTTTTTCATCTGTTGTTTTGTGTTTTATCTTAATTTCACCATCACCAAAGTTTCATCTTCTGCAACCAAGTGATATTCCCCACAGCTGCAACACCACGGCCGCCCCCACTGGTGACAAAAACCAGAACTTTCCTGTGGTCTTATAAACGGTTCAACAGTGTCACCATCTTCATCCACCGTTACTTGTCCTACACGATGAAAGTAACAACCTGACACCCATCAAGCTGAAGGACAAGTTTAATATTTCCTGTCTCTCTCATCTCCCGTTGCTGTCATGAAGCTGGACAGGTCAAATCCACACCACGCTGTTGGTATTTCATTCTCTGAAGCCTGCTAGAAGCCAAAGTGGCCTGATTTTCAATAGCCACAGTCAAATTAATTTCATGGTGAGGCTACAGGTTACAGGAATGTAAGATGATATCTGCCATTTTTCTCCCCCCCAACAACTGTGAGTTTTTAGACTGAGAAATGTCTGCAATTTCATCCTCAAAAAGCTGCCTTACCTTGGAAGCCATTTTAAGGGTTCAATATCTCCAGAAATAACTTCCACAGTTATGAAATGTGGTGAGGACACAGATCCAACAAAAACTCAAGGCTCCAGCAGAGGCCAGCTTTTGAAGTATTTGTAATTGAAAATGTAAGAAAGTGTCTTTAAATGAGTGCGGTTTTAGTGAATACACAGTAGTTTGTCACCCTGCCAATGAGTCCATGTCACCACTTTGGGATGACAAACTAATAAAAGAGATTGAATGTTGGCCTGTAATTCTTGCCACACATCAAAATCTATTGATGTAAGAGGCTCAAAACTTGGTTAAATCTAGGAAATGTATTTACATTCATATACTCCTACAGAAGGTTTTTTAGATAAGATCTTTTTTGGAGGGCAAAATTACAAAAATTATCAGAACTTAGAACATACAAAGTTCTCAAAATGTAGTGAAAATGTTTTACAGAACTTCGTTTTGGCTCCGAAACAACAAATCTAAGATGGTGCAGCCACACATTTACTGAATTCTGTCTGATTTTACTTGGACGAACCCATGTGTTATATTAAAATGTTTAAAATGTCTTAATGAAGTTGTTGTTGGACAGTCCCCCCGAAAATGAGCAGTATGAGGGAATGCATTTGACAAATCTTCAGTGTCCAACTGACTAACTAGCTGGCACACTGGAGACACAAGAGACATTTTGTTTACAGTAATCCAACACTACATTGACTCAGGCAAAGATACTGGGCTCTGCTAGATAAAACGCCTTTGAAAAGCCATTTTGCATTTGGAAACAATAATGAGATTAGCGCGTCAGTCCAAGCTCCAGTGTCCGCCTGGCCGGTCACCAGCACACAGTTTGCTCAGTTACCATCTTTTGTTTGAGGACATTTGGTCAGCGCCATTATAGAGAACTCACACATAAGCCGTCTCTGTTTCTCGCACACAAATTTAAATTTTCTGCTACGGTCAGGACTGCTATTTTTCTTTTCCTCCAAGTATTTAAATCCGACTCAAAAGGCTGAACTCAAATACACTTTTACATTATGTTCATTTTACTCAGTCACTCAACAATAAGTAGTCACTCTGTGTTACCATCATTGAAACATTCATCCAATATTAATTTAATAAATCTTTTTTTTTTGGTCTTCCTGGCCATTTGAATATTTATTTACTCATTTCAAAGAAGGGCACCTCTTTCTATTATACTTCCCTGTAATGGAAACGGGAGTGCGCAGCAATGAATACACATTATTAAATACTCAAGAGAGATGCTGGCTGGTATGTCGATACCCAGCTCCCACACATTTCTAATGGGTCTTTGTCAAGAAACCTCCTTTCTTTATTGTACATTTGTAAATAGTAAATAAGAGATGATGCCGAGTTTGAGAGGTATCCAAGTGAAAACATACACGTGTATGCAGTATTCATTATACAAGTTGGCACGTAAACCTGTCAACAACACCGTTTTCCACTTGTCGTACACGTATTTATCCCTCGATCGTTTACTCTTGCTCTTTTCCGTGCTTTATCTCGTAGCGACAATCTCTCAAGAGAGCTCCCGCCTGGGACAATGAGATGCCTGCTCTTCTGTTCCAGTCTCAGCGGTGGAGAGAGGCTTTGTTATGCAGCCCGGGTCCAGGTTGGCAAGAGAGGACGAGGAGGGCTGAGTCACCATAAAACTTCATCTTAAGTATGTCAAAACTCAAATAAGCTTGTCAAACTCTAATGGACAAGCGTCCTCCTGATGGTGTGGAGGAGGTGCTGTAAATGTATTAAGGTCAGGCTCATGACTGAAGTGGGTGACCCAAAGCAGCTTAATACTACAATAAAAATCAAGCTCAACTGAAGAAATAAATCTTACCTATCCCAGCCTGGCTGACCCTGGCTGTTAGGTGGTGACCTGCTGGTAGCACCCGATCATACACACACCTCTATAAAAAATATCATAAATTCCCCAACCTGGCAGTTCATTTTATGGTATTAATGGAAGAGGCTGATATTATTGTTTATCTTCTTGTCAGTAAATCTAATAAAACAGCAAAATCAACAGTGTATTAGCTTCTTAACAGTTCTCTCTATCTTACTTCCCTGTCTGTGGCAAGTACATTGGTTTTTTAAAGAAGGGTTGACAAAATTGTATGGCGAAAGGAAAGCACATTTATTTCCCAAAATACAACACTAAACATTATCTGTTTCGGTCTATTTTCAGCTGTGTATTAACACGCGTTTAGTGCTTTAGTAGGAAGTGATTTCAGCAGGATCACACTGAATTCTGTTTTAGTCATGCTAGAAGCATGGCTCCATGGATTTCAACACTGTTCATCCTTTAGCCAGTCCAACACGTTGGTGCTCAAACTATATTCATTTTGCCTTGATGAGGGAGTCTGATGACCTTTCCTCAAGAGACTGACATTCGAGGTTAAAATTGAAATTGAGATTGAAATGCCTTGACAATTAATTGGTAGATTACCATACATTTGTTACAGAAATTCATGTCCCACTCAGGAGGGTTGTAATAGTTAATAGCTTTGGTGATCGCTGACTTTTCACTTGGTGCCATCATCATGTCAGCAGCTGAATTCATGCAAAACTCAGTTAGGAACATCTTCATCAGCCCCAGCTTTACTTTGTATTAAGTGCTAATATTCAAATGTTGCCTACGATGCAAAGATAAACAACATTTTCAACAATATAAACGCGAAACATCCTATCACTGCCACTTGTCAATGGTTATGGACAGCATCGGAGCTCTATGGCACAGGGGGATATCATGCTACACAGCTATTGATATAGTCAATATATTGGTGGTTTTATTGGCAATAAAACATATACAACATCACAACAAATTTGTTTACTTTTAAGACCCTCTTCAGTAAAAAAACAAGGTTTTCGCCTTGTTAAAATGTCCATATGGTGTTTTTATATGTTGGAACATACGTTGTGAGCAATATAATCAGAGCCTTTCCTCCTCGAAACTGCAGTGTACCAACAAAGACAACACTGAAAACATAAATTCAGACTATAAATTGTGTATTAAAGAAGAACATAGCGACTGTGCCATCACCCCTTGTTTTGTGAACCTCTATTTTAATGCCTTGAGTATAAAATTTGGCCACGATGACCGAGGAGTGGATCCGACTGATAACTTGGACTGTACACAATTCAGTAGTGACCTGTCAATCACACCTTGCTTAAATTCTTATTCTATTAAAAATGTGACCATAATTTAGAAAATGAACATCATGCTGTGTTGAAGTAGATGTGAACTAATGATTCAGACTGCAAACTCATTAGGAAAATGTTTAACATAGCCACAGATTTGACTTCTTTGTTAAACTGGAAGAGTCGCCTCCTGCTGGCTGGTAAACAGAATGCATACTTAATTGGCCTCGTCCATCTTTTCTACTCGCTCTATGATTCAGACTTGTGAGGTTTCATACATTGCAGAGAACCAATCTCATCACATTGCAAGGTGAGACTTCGCGTATCATTATTCTTCAGAAATGGTTTCTGATTTGAACATGCATGGCTGAATTACTCCAATATTACAACTTGTCAGAGTAGAGTAGCTTTACAGTGTCTGAGCGAAATTATACGTGAGCTGGTGAGCTAAAGCTGCGGCATGTAGCAGAGGAGCAGGTTAAAAAAGATGTGGAGACTTCAAAGAGTTGCACATTATAGGGGAACAACAGTGCAGAGTTACAACTAAGACTTTAAGGCAGGAGGGGATTATTTTCAAGGGAAAAAAAAACTTCTAAATATTTAACTTTGATACACAGAGATGGGCTTTTACGGGTTTAATCAATGACTGAAGAGGGACTTCAAAATCAGAGTGACTTTTTTTCCTTACTTTCGGCACTCTGTCATGTTTTGCTCAATAATAACCCTCTAGTTAACGTCATGTTGTGAAGTATGTTGTTGTCTTCGTTATGATGAATAAACAAAAACATAAACACAAAATCTACTTTCACAGCCGTCCTGTGAGGAGGCTTCTCTTGGCAAAACGGATTATCCCTGTAGCCTTGATGGTGAACCAGTGGGATAAAAGATTAACTCAGCAGACGCCATTGCAACTACAGAGATGGTTCGCGACACAATCATCCCTGATATCTACTTTAAGGAGCTTTATGAACAGGATTTTTCGTTAAAGTAAACAAAATCCACTTATACACGGAGAGATATAATCTCTCCGGGATATTAAGTATTTACTCTTATAGTTATCTGAAACTACTGTTCACTTTTATGGCTACTTTCTGGACCACACTTATTAAAGAAATAAAGGATTCTGTGCTTAACCACCACAATTTCCTTGGATCACGACCTTGGTACCAAACTCTTATAACTCTAAACTTACAATACAATATATGCCAGACATGAATACCTCTGTCAACTGCAATAATATCCAACTCATTATTGTGCAAAGTGAGCTAATATATTACCCTTCTGCTCTGTAAGGAACCACATTATGATCCTCCACGACTCACTGGGTCCACCGGTCGGAATAGAAGGACTGATTTATTTAATCTCCCTAAACACCCATTTGGAAACGGGTGTGGACTTGTTGCTTTTCATCTGCACTCGTTTCCCCGCAGATTGACGGTTTATTTGTGGAGTCAGACTCCACTTTCACTTTGTCCTTCACGAACCAAAATACCCCGAGAAAACAGACAAAAGATAAGGCTCGCTTGCATGGATGAAAAAATGCCCGACTGCAGTTCTGTCTTCCACAATTAGCTGCGTATCTATTTGTCTTGTGGTGAAAAGAGAGCAAAAAAAAAAGAAAAAAGACAAAGTAATTTGGGGTCATTGCGTGTCTATTTGTGTGGGTCGATTTAATAAATTCTATGCACGGAATCACTGCACTGTGGTTTATATGTGTAGGTGCAGTGGCAACAGTAATGGCATAGAAACAGCGAGAAGAAGTGCGTTCCCCTTTATCTAAAATGTGACACGGACTATTGATGGTACTGTGGGTGAAGAAATTGCCTTCGTTTCCTCCTCTCCTATGCATTTCCATCTACTCAATGTCAGTACAGAGCGGCGAATGTAGAGAGAAGCTCTTCACACCAAGACCTGACATTTAGCCATCATGTACGAGACTGTATATTTACATATCTACTCCTTCATTGTGATTAAAGGTCTCCTATAAGTGTCATCCTTCATCGAAAGGAGTGAAACAAAGACGAGGAGACGTGCGGGAGGGAAGAGAGAGATCAGGATTGACAGAGATGAATAGAAAGAGAGAGGGAGGAAGAGCTTGATGGAGTGAGAGGAGAGGAGGAGTACAGCGAGGAGAGTGAACGCTATCAGTCAGTGAAATATACCCCATGCCATCGGCACCAAAGGAAAACATCACTGTTCTGGGGTGTCAAGTTGAGATGAACGATCAGGACACTTGCTCTGTGTGAGATCCTCCTATGTGTGTGTGTGTGTGTGTGTGTGTGTGTGTGTGTGTGTGCGCGAGTGCGAGCATCCGAGTATGTGTGCGAAAAAAGAGAGAATGAATTCCTGTTTGATACATCACAGGCACAAAAGTAATGGCTCACTGTGAAATCATTGCAAGCTGCCCACTGAGTGCACTCCCATGTACACACACACACACACACACACACACACAGTCGCACACAAAGTCAAGCAATCAGCAGCATCACAATAGTGGTCTGCTGTGGCAGGTTTAAAGAAAAAAAAAAAGAATGCATCTCCCCTGGATACTTGAGCTGCAAGTATAGCGCTGTTATTTGCTTGCCTCGCATAGACTTTATGGTTGAAACAGCACAAATAAAGCAGTGTATCATGGGTATTTCTAGAAATGGAATGGGACGCTTTCTTTTCTGTTTGCTTTTTTCGTGTTCTGTTATGGAAACGGATGCTACTCAGGTGCGTCAGTCCATAACACATACGTCACGCTGGTAATGTAAGCATTCATACAGTATTGTACATTACATGGATGTCAGATCTTTTCTTGCAGAAAAAGAATAACCTGCTGTAAAAATGGGGAAAAAAGCAAGCTGTACAGTCGTGTTCTGTTTCCTTGGGCGAGGCTGCAAGATTTTAGAGCATTTAAACTTTTGGAATTTAACAAAATACTAAAAGGCAGATTCTCCACAGGTCTGGAAAACTGAAAAAAAACCACAAGCAGCACTATGAAAATTCTATGATATTTCTTCCTAATTTGGTACATCATTATCAAAAGCCATGTTGATCCCCTGACATTTACCCTTAGTGCAAAAAAGCAGGTTGACATTTTTGGCTCTTAGTGAACTATTTTCATACTTATACTGGATGGATTAGTATGGCATTTTGTACAGACATTCAACATTTTCAGAGGATGAAACCCAGACTTTTACTCCAGTGCCACCACAGATGATTTTTTAATGAAATTTACTACACAATTTTTGAATCCTTTAACTTTTCATCAAGCACCACAGATGAGTTTTGAAGATAGTGAACGCATTGACTATATATAAAATATAAATAATGTAGAGACTGTGATGTCGCTGTGATAGCAACCTGTCAATCACATGGTAGCTCCGCCCTAAAACACACCGTGCTTAATCATCCATTTTACTCTAAATGCGACCATAATTTACAAAAATGAACATCCTGCTGTCTTAAAAGAGACTTAAAACCAGCAACTGAGACCACAAACTTATTTGAAAACTGTTTAAATGAGTAACACATGTTGGGACAAGTAAGGTTGTTTTCTTATAGATTTCTGCACCAGTGAACGTATTTTTGAAACTGCTGGTTGCAAGAAAGAGTGTATACCAATTCCACATTTCATTCACATCACAAATCTGTTGGCAACATCAATGTTTTAAATACAGTCTAAGGGTAAAAATTATTCCCTCTCCATCGCTAAAGCTAATCTCCTCTTCAGCTCTGGCAAACAAATCCATGCTGGTTGAAGTACAACAGATCATTACTGGTATGACCTCATGGAAATGTGGCCAAAGAAACCAGATTTAAAAGTCTGGTATACTATGAAATACAGAGAGATCAGCTTTGGGAGAAGCTTGAATGTGCCAGATTTTCATTTTTATGTAAAAGTCCTGCCTACTAGCTTTAATGATTGCTCAAAGCACCACTGTGCCTAAATATAGTTTGCAGAGCTACCAACATGGCTGTACACTAGGAGTCTTAATTTCTTCACTAAAACTCTTGCAAATGCAAAACTGAGTCACTCTTTTAACGTTTAAGCTCACCAATGCATCCACTCATACTGGCCTTTATACACAAGCCAGAAAAATCCACTAAAATCTGTTCATAAAAGTATCAAAGATGAGGGCTGCAAACATATTCTTTAAAAAGGAGAAGAAATAAAACTACTTTCCCTCTCTCGTTTTTGTTACCATCAACAATTATCTTTGCTTCAATTGTTAAAATGTCATACAAACCCAGAATCCTGTTCAATTCCATTCAAAAAGCCTCTTCACTTCCAAAGGCAGAAATGTCATTTACAGTCCATCAACCCATAAAAAATGTGCAATTTTTGTTTTAGTAGAGTTATAAAATAGGCTGGACTTTTTAATATGTAAAACATAAATCTGGTCATTTTAGTGGTTTGGCATGAAAACCTATTTCTCTATGAGATGAGATCCTTGACTGTTCATATTCATCTGATTTAGTACAGATTTAGTTTTAATTCATGCCTGACACTCTCCAAGAATTGTGTGTTTTGAGGATTATTGTTTATGACGCAGTGGGGGAAAATGTCAGCGGAACTAAATGCCAAGTCTTGCATTCAAAACTAAAAATTTCATGTATTAAATATCAATGCAAGATGGTGTTTAATTTTCTGATTTTTTTTTTTTTTAAAGGCTGTTTTAAAGGGGAAAGTGAGGCTCTGCAAGTAAGGAAATGACTACTCAAATATGACTGGACATGTAGCTGTGACTAGCTTGAAAGCCGGCACCTCGGCCACTGGGATACCCAAGACAACAGTTGGACCGGACAGCAATGATGGCTGGGTGATAGAGAGAAAGAGACGGATGAGAGTGAAGCCGCACCAATTAACACCTCGACAGGCAGCCTGTCCACTGAGAAGAGGTGAATGGCTTGAGAGATGAGGAGGTGGTGTGATGGAATAAGAGGTATGGAGGGACACTTTGGTCTGACGCATAAAAAGTTATATATAAAAAGACAGAAACATGCATCAAACTCACACAACCAGATGGTCCTATTTAATAAATGTCAGTGCATGACTTCCATTCCACTCCCATAGTTAGCAATGAATGGACGTCAACCTCCGGATGACATCTTACGCACATGGCCTCTGTCTGCAACACAAATCCTTACACCTGCCAATTTAAAAAAAAAAGTAAGGGGCGTAGATTTTCTCTGATCGTGTCAGATTGGGGAGGTTTCCACCACCACCATCACATTAATTAAAGCTGTGGGTAGCTTTCACACCTGTCTTGTACTAATTCATTATGTGTAACCCAATCAAGATGAAAAAAAAATGTGAGCCAACACCAATAAAAGTCTGTAACTTCACAGTCAGTGGATGAAGTGTTCAGACGCTAAAAGGTTCAGTGTTCAACATTCAGAACCACAGGGTGTCCTGAGAGCACCAGCATCTCAGACCACAACAAAAGGGCACATCAGCCAAACACCTCGTCTCCCTTCATATTCCATTTATAACGGCAGTGCATACGGCACAAAAAACAATCCATCCACAACCTTTAGCATCGATAGCTTTATAAAATACATTGAATAGCAAGTCACTGTCAACTTGGAACGAATGAAACTGCAAAAAAAATTAAAAATAGGTAAATAATGAATACAATACTTTGGTTTTAAATTCTTTGTAGTGTGGGATGTCTGTTTATAAGCAAGCAGCGGGCCAGCAGTTGCAAGGAATCGACTCGCAAAGGTGCACCAAAGTTTAGTTGCAGATTCACAGACTGCCACATAGAACAGAATACAACACACAAAGAGGTGGTGCAACTTCACTCACATGTACACACAGCAAGTAAAGAAAAATGGTCACTGGATTTGATAGAATTTTTATACATGATATTACTCAACAGTTACTGATTTGTCATATAATGTATTCTTGTATGCTTAGGCCAGTGATTACAGACTGATATAAATGTAAAAGGGGTTTCAGATGATAAAAGGGGTTAAAGAGAAGAAGAAGAGAAAAAGAATTGACGGTGGAAATTTGCAGTAATTTCCCTAGCTGTTGCATTTTGTGAAAGGTTGCACCTTCTTTAGCTCTCCCACCATTACTTCATCAAATATTGATAGATGTTTTAGAGGAGAAATGGATCCCTGGTGGGAAAACTATTAACAACTCACATATCAAGTGTGACAAGTAGCTGTGACTAGATATTGTTTTTTGTGTAAAGGGGTTACATGACAAAAGTTTTGAAATAAAATCAATCTTTAGTATTTTTTATGCTTATTTTATGCATTGTTTGTCCCCATGTAAAGCATATAATAATACTGTCCTCTGAAATGTGATGTAACAGAAGCATAAAATAAACATTGCAGCACATTATATGATATCAGAGATTCACTACATGATTATCATGGCCTCTAGAAGTCACAGTACAATAGCAAATTCCTCTCTAACCTCTCTAAATGCGTGTTTTGTCTCTTTTTTGGCAAATAAATTACATTCAAAATATGAGTGCTGGCAAGTAGAAGGAGTTTCTGTTGCCACAGCTGGATGTATTTCGAGGTTTAACCTTAATTGTTGCTGGCCCTGAATTATTTATAATCATGATATCAGGATTTTAGTTTTTTAACATTATCCTTAATGTCTGTCTTGGTGTGTCGTAAAAATCCTATTTAGTACACCTCCTACCACTGAAAACTACCCAACAATCTAATTGAAAAAAGTTAGAACGCATTATCATTCCATCCTGACTAATTTAATAGCACTCTATAAAATCCCTCCCATCTTGTTCTAGTCTATGAATATCAGTTTATGTGTGGGAAAAACGGCGCATTCATCTGGATCGAGAAAGTGCAGGAACGTCTGCATTTTTTGTGAGTAAAGTGAGTTACAGGGAGACAACAGAGATCAAAGTGAGCGAATCAAGGAGAGACAGAGGGGGCTGAAAGGGCACGGAGGGTATAAAGGAGTGAGTGGAAGGGTTGGGGCGAACAGGGAGGAGGAAATGAGGAGGAGCGGTGGTGGATTGGAGGGAAGGGCAAGCCAAGTAAGCACTTTCCTGTCCATTTTTCATCAGGGCCGAGCCAAATTAGGCCAGGCTCGTCTCTCTCTTTCTGTGTGCGAGCATCTGCTCCCACAGTCCTGACACGTCTCTCCTCTCTCGGCAACCCAGAGCGCGGGGTAGCGTCGCTCCGAATACCCTTCTCAGCATCCTGCCTTTTCACCGCCTCTGATTTATTAGTCGGTGGGCGCCGTCCATCACACCGTGACGCAGGGAAGCATCATGTTTTCTCTGTGTGTGTGCACTTCACTGCTCCGCTCCACCCTCCCTCCCGAAACCTCCCGCTCTTCCCTCTCCCTCGTTCTCTCCTTGTTCTCTTGTTGTGAGGGCATCTCTATCATCTCGTTTGCTGTTTCATTCGGTGACCCGCCGACTCTTGGCTGACTTCTCCCCTCTGAAGCCTGTCATTTGTAGTCCCATAGTGTCTGCCATTTGTGCTCCCTTACATGAACTGACTACAAGCTGACATTTGGATAAAGGGAAAGAAAAAATACTTTGGTTTGGGCGCAAACTGCGAAGGTGTCCCTCGTATTTTTTTGACAGCAACAGGTAAAATGCTAAACTCATAACAAAGGGGAGGTTGCTCTGAAGCAAAGGAGAAAATAAATGAAAGATGTGGCTCAGGAAAGCCTGCCAAATTCTCTGATCATCGCTTGGTTTGAACAGTTCTCTGTTGATCAAATCAGAGACTTCACAGATGCTTGTGAGCACACTTCTTTTGGAATCTTTCCACGTATGCTCTAGAAAGACAATACAGGAACACTTCACTGCAATACCACAACTTTTAAACTTGCCTTTCCCACAAAAAGTTCTTTCTCTCTTCCATACTTCACATGGATTTTCTTGTTCGACTGCACGCTCCTCTCTTTTGTCAGTGGCTGTGAGGCTGATTTCTAGTTTTTTTTTTCCTTTAGGAAACTCCAATTCTGTAGAAAGTTTAGTCCTTTATGTAGTGGAATAATCAGCTCTGCCAGATTCTGTCCTTCTTTGGTGAAGTCGGAGGCAGTTGCTGGACTGGGGGTTGTTTCCTGTGTGGCGGTGTAATTTTTCAGCTTCAGTCACTGGTTGGTTAAGGTTAGGCCCCAAAATTGCTTGACGAGAATTAAGAAAAGATCAGGGTTTGACCTGAAACCTGATAGTAAGAGTATCCTGCAGTGGCTCTATTCTACAATTATACATCAACCTCCAAGAAGCTGCCTCTGTTTATTAATGATCAGAATTGATGATCCTACCGTCTCGTACATGCAGTTTGCCCAATTTAAACTATCATTATGGGAGTGATGACAAGTATTGGGTGCCATCAGAAGTTCAGATTGCCCCTGTGCATGCAACAGACATTATCAACATCAAGACCTGTGTTGGTGTTTGGTGACCACTGCTAGGTGCACGTTTGCGATTCCAGCGTGGACTTCAACCTCAAGTTTGGTTTCAGTCAGCAGCTGGTGGTGAGAGGTGGGACTGTGGCTCCGACCCAGAGACCAAACAGCAGTCCACATAATCAAAGATGCCAAAGTTTCCAAGGCTGACAACGGCTTGTCAGGTCAGGAGAAGGTTTGTCGTTTGACCCCAAGGTGGGACTGTCAGCACCAAGTTCTAATCCAATGTCCCGACGGACAACAAATGACCTTAACTGTGGTGGGATGGCATACGGGTGCTGCAATGCCGTCATAGCTCAGTGATTACATATGGGTTTTCTGGCCACAGCAACACCCCCCACCCACCCTGCTCACCAGATTTGGCTCCAGACTTCTTCTTTCCAAATATGGCACATGACATGTTTACATTATGGGACTTAAGGAGGTGTTACAGGAGCTGCAGGAGCACTGGGAAAGGCGCATGGCTGCACACACAGAAGAACAGTGGCAATGTTTTTATTTCTATAGGAACAATCTCATAACTTTTTAACCCACATCTTTTACTCATGTAACATTTGAAGTGGGTGTTCCTACATCCAACCAAGCATTTTTTTTTAAGAGCCCCACTTGACTTGGTCAAAGATTTGTGAAAATACTTGAAAAATAATTGTGCCTAATATAGTTTATAGTAATTTACCTGGTTATAAATTCTACACCTCAACTCTTGATGAATACAGCCTGCACTGTGAAGGCCAAACCTCTATCACAAACACATGTACAGACACACATACTAGTTTCAATCACTACTCAGAGTGCCATCTGAGCAGAAAATGCTTCGAGGTGTACTGTACTGTTTAATTTGTAGAATTTATTACCTGCTGAACATAGATCAGGTGTTGAGTTCTCTCTCCATAGCTATATTTCTCCCCACTTTGATGTCTGAAATACACACAGACAATCCTGCACATCCATTAACACAAGTATTACTTGTTTTCCGCTGCATCACAGCTCATTGGTTTCCCTTGATTTGGCAAAAATCCCATCAAAAGACTATCAACCTTTATCAACTTCAGTCCTGACAATGAGGTCATTGAGTGCCTCCCTACCTTCCACCCCTCAAATTCCTAAGTATATGTGGTATTTTGACTAAAAGCAGCTTCCTGTAATTCATTTAAATGTTTGTCACTTCAGACAGTAAGCTTCATCATTGTGCTTTCTTGGATACAAATTTTGATTGATGATGAAGGCGACGGGAAAAAAAAGGAACAAATGGTTCTGCACAAGAGTAAAGGAGGACCTGACAGTTTTAGTCACAGTGTTCTTTCTAATTAATCCCTTAATATGACAACTTGTTTAATTTGTAATCATACGTCTCTTTTATCAGAGGTACATGTTCCGAATTGAGCTCTGATTACAGTCCTGTCATGTTCTCTTCTACATTGGGACTCCCCCATCCAATGAGAACAATGCAATTAACTAAATGAATGAGGAACACCTCAACTGGCAGGTTACTCCCCTCAATTACCAACATGCTTTCCAGCTGACACCTGGGAAATAAGATAAGCAGGTAAATGTGCTTAGACTAAGTGCTAACAACAAGGCACTCTTGGTGATGACTAAATGCCACTGCAGGCTTTGGGGAAAGGGGGGGATTGGCAGCGACTGCAGAGGTCTTCTGCCAATGTCGCCTGCACACAGCCAGCATAGGTTCTTAGTTTGAAGCAAATGCAAATTGGAGGAGAAAGTAATGGTAGTCCCCCCTGCAATATAGGGAAGACTGCTTTTTAGCAGGAGCACAATCAATCAGGAGCAATACAAAATTATTTTTAATAATGCATGCGAGAGACCTAAGTGTAGCTATTAATAAACTTTGAAAGTGCATGATTACATAAATGAGCAGAGGTGTGTGAAGTGATGAGGAGACCCATTTAAAGATGCTCCCGCTGCATTCCCCCTCCTGAGTCTGTATTGCAAGGATTTCCCACGTTTTCTTGTTGTACAACTTGAACCATAGTTCCAACTTTGCTGAGAAAAAGGTGGACACAAGAAGCATACAATAAGTTGACCTTACAGGTTTTTAACCAACTACAAGTTTCATGCTAGGGGCAAAACCTGCCTCAACACTACATAAATTACTTTTTAAAAATGACAGACTGAATCCAAAAGGACCCGAGAAGTCAGAACGAGTTCAACTGCACTCACAAATGTTGGATCTGGTCTACAGCAATAGATGTAATTTTCAGCAGAGCAGTTTTCTGCATCAATTCCACCTAGTTTTGCTTCATGTCTGTAAAATCAAACAATAAACAGATTGTGTCCCCTGGTGTTTAATGTAATAAAATGCTTTTTATCGCAGATGAACGGAAACTTTATTGCAGCCCTTGTTTTTTTTTTTGTTTTTTTTATCATCCAGTTTTATGGAATATGTGCGTGTAACACTACTGCCGCTAATACAGGACTAAAAACACATTGCAAGAAATAAGAAAGGAGGTTGTCCCACCACATGTGTAGTAAGTTTTGTGAAATATTTTGATGTAAGACGTATGAACCACTACAGTACGCATTCTCTGTACGTTACACGACTAACCTTTACTTTTACATGATCTGACTGTCAGTATAGTCACAGAGTAGCCTGGTAGCCAATTCAGTTTTCTAACTTTCATGACCATGACATAGAGTTCTGTAATGCTTAATGTCCTCCAGCCACATCTGCTGTCTTTACTGTAAAGTGTCTTCTTCCTTTCTGACACCTGTGTGGCAGAAGATTCAAGCAAAGGATCAGACTCAAATCGTTGGCAATACCAATCACTTTAAAAAAAAAAATAAAAAAAATTGTGATCAGTCCTGATTATAATAAGTGACATCCGCTCGGCACAACTCCAGTTTAAAATGTTAGTTTAGCTTTGGCTAATCTCTGTCATGTTTACCACCTCTCTAACTTTCGGGCTCCCCATCACTCAAACCGCCCACCTATTATTTCTGCCAGCCCACTGTAATCCAGCCAGCTAGAACCGGACCCTTTTTGTAAAGCCCTTTCAGCTTCACTTCTAAATAAAGGGATTTAGGTAATATGACTGAACTGTCAGCTTGTTTATACCACGTCTTATTGCTGTGTTTGATTCCATGATGATGAGATAGTGATGAAAGATATGAAAATAAGACCAAAGCTGAAATAACCCACATTTAAACCTCCCTTTCCGAATTGTGTTTGTGTGGCTTGCAATGAGGTTCTCTCCCTCTCTGTAACAAATTGAGTCGTCTGTTATAAAACAACTAAAAAGAAGCAGAAATCAGTGCTATTTACTTTCTATCTGCAGCCGCTTAAGTGGCCTTATGTAACACGACAATTTAGAAAGAAGGACTACGATCTCAATTGATTGCTTCATTTTTCCTTATTATGCAATCCCACTGAAAAAGCCTCTCTGTCAAACCCATTCATTTGTGCAGTTAATTCTAATGGTTATAGACACTTAGGTTTTACAAATATGTCTGAAAGTTATAAATATACACTACCTACCATTACACATAGCCAAGAAACATTTCAATGTATTACCGTGCCTTGCAGTAGTGAACGCAGACTTGCTTCCCTCTACATACAGTTATCACTGCAGTGAAGGAGTTGATGCAGTAACTTAAAAACACTGGCCTGCCAGTGCGTGTCAGAATGACTGAACAGCTTCCACCCAAACACCTATCAAAATCAATGCAGCAGAACCACAGATACTGGCTTTTTAATTCCACACATTCTTCTTCCTTGACAAAACAGTGCCTACATTACCCACAGTGCTGCTCGACTCCTCAAATTTCAGTCAGTTTCAGGTTTGTCAGCTAGTAGCAGCTAATAAGGTCTTAATCAGATATACGTTCCAAGCTACAGAGGCCTTGATAGGCACTCCTGTATTTAGTTCCAAACCCCCAGACCCCAGTCTACTAGATTTTCAGCTCTGTCTTCCAGAGATTGACTATATTGAATGCATTAGCTTACATAATCAACAGTTTTCTACCTGACCCCTACAGTGAAAATATCTGGTGGCACTATTATGCTGTGGGGACATTATTGCTGCCATGGTTCGGCTCCACTAGAGAGAAAGTTCACTGTAAATCAATACAAAGCTCCCCCGATTGATAACCTTTATCATAGCATGAAACATTCCTCCTGATCATTCCCAGGACCAAGCACCAGACGTGGGGGGATAAGGGTCTTCTCTGTCGCTGCCCCCACCCTCTGAAACACTCTCCCACAACACATCCGTGACACCACAGACCCGGTAATTTTCAAATCCAAACTGAAAACTCCCCTGTTTCACTCTGCTTTTCTTACTTAAACCTTCATACTGATATCTTGTTTTTATCTGCTTGTTTATATTTTTGCTTAAGCTACTTTTATATTAGTTGCTTTTATTGTTCTTTTATCCTGTAAAGCGTCTTTGAGGCTTTGAAAAGCGCTATACAAATAAAATGTATTATTATTGTTTTTTTTAAAACACTAAAAGTAGCCTTGTCTGTCCAAAATCACATTTTTCTACAAATATAATGCTTTTTCATTTATGTGTTGAAACTTAAGCTAAACTTAAGCTTCCAACATTTTGTTATCATTGTGAAAGTGTGAACCTAAGCGTGATATTTTCAACCTGACCACATAGCTGTAGTGACACCCTGGGATGCAAACCCTGATCTCCAACAAATGCTAAAAGTCTGAATCCCTCATTTGTCTGATTCGTGTTTACTATGTTGCATTCTCATGCCTCCCTGTCTTTTTCGCATTGCGGCATTTCTTGTCACTTTACCAGGTGTTAAATTAACTTTTCCTCACTGTGCTAATTTAAAAAAATAAATAAATAAATTCAGATGTCATTACGCTACACTCAAGGTGGTCATCTGTGGGAGGTTGGGTTTGAGTGACAAGCCTTCTGATATGATAAAGAAAAAATAATGAATTGGTAGCATGAATAGAAATGTGATTTTCGACAAACGACACTTTAATCAGTACGGTACAGCCAATTAACCTGCTTCCATAAGCCACGACAGATGTGACTGCTCAATCACTCATGTGCCACTATGTATATATGTTCTAGAGGTCACAGGGTTCATCTGTGTTGAGATAATGATGAGCGTTGAACATCACTGAAACACATAACCAGTGAAATCTCATACTTCTCCCGCTGACCCTAGCACCTTGTCTCACCATCTGAGCTCAACGATATCAATGATGGGAGGGCAAGTTCCAGGCTATCTTTACATTAATGTGCCTTCCTGTGCTGGGCAAGGACATAAAGGATTCATTTATGTCAGAACAGAACTCACATGGGAAAGTATTCATTGACAAATAGCTTTTTACTTTCACACATGCACTTAGTTCTCTCTTTGAGTCACATCTATTTTCTCTGAAGTTTTCAACACCCTGAAGGACAAAGATCTTGTGCATCGCTGTGTTTGGAGCAGCTTGACATGTGTTAATGCCTTTGCTTTTACCTGTGAACGCCTACGGGTAAACACATCATTTTCCCCCAGAACGCCCTGTGGGAATTTCTTTCACCTTAAGAAAACAAGTGCAAAACATTTGATGAGCATGCTGGTTTGAGAGGAAGGTCAGCTTTAAAAGCAGGCTCTTAATCAACAGTGCAGAAGGCATGCAGTGAAACTGTACATCAAAAATCTTCACTTCCAAGCAATCACCTTCAAATGAAACATCCCAGGCTGATATTTTGTCCATTTTTCCCTCGCCTTGGATTGGGAAGTTTTTCAGATGGATGGGTCAATACCTGTATGGCCTTTTGTAAACATTTTGTTATTGATTTTCATATTTCTTTTTGGCTGAGGCTTTGAATCTGTTATGTTCATGGAAGATTGTTCCAACACATATTAATGACAAAAGCAAGAGCGTGTGCGACAACTGGATCCATTTGCCTGCGAGAATCATCGGTCGATGAGCTCCACCTTCATTACCAATCAACACAGAAAAATGGTTTCTATCTGGTCTTTGCACAGATGCAGGTCTTAAGGCAAAATGTAAGGCTTGACATGTTATTGTTGGAGAATAGCAGATATACAAAAGTGCCCACATCCATAAATTCGAACTGCAAGCTCATAAAGCGACATACAGAAGCTGTTTTCGTGTCAACGCAACACAGAGGACAGAAACTGTCTCTATTTTCCAGCCCCTGGCACTAAGTCAGCATGGCTGAGCTTCAAAAACAAAAGCTGGAAGCCATCTATACATTTAAAACTCATATCAAAAGTTCTCGTAGCTTCCCACTGTCTGCTTGTGTGTTTCAGCCAAAGAAATAATCATGAACACAACGTATAAGATCAAGTCAACTCCGTCTACAAGAAATTCTGCTGCTATAAGACTGATTTGCACAACCAGTCACGGTTTGAAGGATTATGTTCTCATAAATAAATGTTGTTCAACTTACAAGTAAAATGCTTTCCAACAAAATATCCAGTCATGCAACACACACAAAAAAGAAAATCGCTTAACCAACTTCAATTAATTTCTTCAAGTGTTAACATGCAATTGAATTAAGTTAATGCAAATTAATTTAACTGGTAATATTAACGCCACTTGTTTAAGTCAGATGTAATTAAATGGCTGGATTCTTCTTAAATGAGCATTGCTACAACCTCATTTTAGGGAAACATGGATGTCGTTATATCTGACGCACAACACAAAAAATAAAATAAAATACATTTTAAATAATACGTTTTTCTGATTTTTACAGGGAAAAAGTATAATTTCAAGTTGAAAGGACCAACAAAAGCAAACTGCCATCACTAGAGCAGAAAGGCAAATGTGATTCACTTAAAACAGCACTTTGACTACAGCTCAAATACACTTCTCACAGTGTAAAGCATCTGATTGCTATGATAAACCTAATCTGAGACTAATCCAGCCAGCAATTAAATGTTTCCTTCACAAATCGCAATCGACATGGCATCGACTATTTAACAATAAATGTGACCACAATCTATACTATTTAATGGGTTGCATTGCCATAGAAACCTACATGCATTCAAAGTCCATTTTGCATTGCTGATACTGCAGCCAACAGAACAAAAATGAGAAAATTGATTATGGTATTTAACACACTGAGTAATCAATCCATATTAATTTCACTTTGGGCTAAAAACCAAAGCGATTTTCACGTGTCCCTTTATTATGAGACACTGTCAGACCCAAGTGCATTTTCATAGTAATGTGCAGCTGTAATGTTAGAAATAAGCAACTGTGTTGAGGGTGCACGCAGTGGTTAAATATATATAATAACTTACATGATGAACAGTTTTCCACCAAAGTTCTTTCCTACACCATACACAGAGTCAATAACCACAGTTGTGAGATCTATTATCTCTGACTGGGGTTTTAGGTTTTGTTAAGCTGGGTTACACAAAGAAAGTCAGGCTATGTTGAACTTGCTTGATATTTACTGCCGCTGCTACGGCAAGTTAACTCTCAATAACCACAAGGAAAATGGATGGATTTAAACTACCTCTTCAGATCAGAAACTCACTAGAAGATGTCTGCTGAGGTCATAAATTAAATGAGGAAGAATTAAGGCACTTCACTTTTCAGATCCAGAAGCTACGTTCATTTCTTCTACACAGCAAGTCTACTGCTACATGGCTTTGGCACACCGAGTCAGTGGAACCTGTGCACCCAAATGGCATCTCAAGCCAGACGCCCTGCTCAGTTCAAGCCCAAAAAGTGGAGCATATGCTTATCTTGACCAGCGTATACACACAGAACATGGTTAACCTCGATGCCAAGCATTGATGAAAAAGTTAAACTGATGAATAAGTCCGTGAGTACCATAAATATGTTTAATATATAAAGCAGAGCAGCCAAGAGGTTTTATTTGCTGTATCATTTTGTTTTCCTACGCGGCATCGTTATCTCAGCATTAATAACACGATAAACCTTCATCGCTCCACTCGTCAGCAAATGTTTTCTCTTCTATTAAAGGGGCTCGCTCCTCCCTCTCTGCCTGTCATCACAGGAAAAGAAAAGGAGTGCACCTAGTCTGTGTGTCAAGGACAGCGTATGACAAAGCACAAATCCAGATTCTTATTCATTTCTTGATTCTCGCCAATAGTGATCCTGAAAGCAGGTTAGGTGTTTAAAAACCTTCACACTCAACGTAACTTCTTCTAAACTCCGGGTGAGTCATGCTGTTGACCTTAATCTACAGAGTACAAGGCACAACTTCAAGTTGTTACTTTGCCTCACCTCATCATTTGACATATTCGGTTATCTAACAGAGTGAAATGTCATTGCCTGCCTGACAAGGTACTTGAATAAGAAAACAGTGCTTTATTAGTGTTATAAAAACACTGCCATCTATATCATTCATCTTGCAGCAGTGAGGACAAGCAAAATGTCCTCACTGGGAGAGGGCTCCACACGGTTTTTCAGCCAAGGACACAAGAACAGAAGTACATATACAAATGCAGACACGAGTGCTTGCATACAAAGCAGGACTTGTTCTTCACTCTGAGTACTTTATAACTTGCAGGTGTAGCCGACTCTGCCAGATGGACTCCTGAATCTCCTTGCTGCTAAACACACAGTACAAGGATTTAGCTACAACCACATCTGCACTCTGGCGGCAGAAAGCCAACTTCAAGTGAACACTCAACTATGCTCCATATGTCAACAATAGGAAGACGGTGTATTCAAAACCGCCGCTGTTCAGTGTAAGCGACAAACGCTAACTAGCTCTAACCATGCTCAGTGAATCTTCATTATCTAATGCCTGAGCTGCCAAGCTTTTAGGCTTATTACTGTAGGCAAATGGGGACAAAAGCCCCCTGTAATTACTCTGCTTCCCCAGTGGGTGAAGGCGGCATTTTCAGGGAGCTTAGCAGTGGCTTTCCATGTAGCTCTCACCAGATAGCAGCTCAGGAGATATAACACATGCTGTTCTTAGCTTCCCTTTTCCCTCTCTCTCTCTCTCTTTCTTTTTTCCCTCATCCTTCTCTCTCAGTTCCCTGCTTGCTCTCTTTTTACTCTCTCATCCTTTTGCAGTTTGTTTTGTTTACATGCTCACTTTTCATAGCAACAATGCAATTAAGAAATAAACTGTAAATAAAGACAAAGAAAACTTTCACCCTTTATGTGGCATAATAGCCACTATATGTCACCACTTATGTAAACCAACCTCTTTTTAGAGCTAAGGATGAATATAAGACACAAACGAGCCGATTTCACTGTTAAAATTAAACACAGCTGATTAAAATCCAAATAAGATTGAAATGCATGACAGAAAATATAAAGTCTTACATAAATTAAGGAGTTTAATTTGACATTTTTAGCAGCTAGATGTTTGCAAATGATCAAATGGTGCAGACAAGGCAATTAACTGTGATTCTATAATGTGACACATTTGTTCTTTATTCATTTTAAAGCAGAGTTTATGTGCATCAGTGTCTTGCATTGTTTGTTCTACAGGAAGGAAAGGTTTTAGATTGTTTCAGCATTTATTTTTACTCTTATTCTTTAGTATGACTATTCTAATACGTGCGGAAAACTGTATTTCTTTTCGCTGAATAAGGCATTTTATTCAATGTAATAATAACAATAATAAACTTTATTTATATAGCACTTTTCAAACCAGGGTTACAAAGTGCTGTATAGATTCAAAGAGAAGTGTAAGGAAAACAGCATTAAACAACATTAAAAGAATTAAAAGGCAAAAAATAAAAAAATAAATAAAAGCAGTAAATGTAGTTAAATGTTATTTAGATATGAACTTCTTTCTTTTGTTCGTTTAATTTATCGGACCTCCTTACTGTAGAAATTAGGGACAAGACTAAAGTTGCAGTTTGTACAACAGATGACAATTTTTTGACCTCAGCCCTCAGCATCAGTTCTCAGAGAAAACATTGCAACCACAGTGAAAATTAAGCTAAAGATATCATATTCAGTGACCTGACAGACATCAAGCATATTAGATATCAGATCTCAGGTATTGGACCACAGATATCAGACTTCTTATTATAAGATTTAACTAGCAGATCTCAAACCTCACATATCGTGTACTGATCTGGTCCAGTAACATATCAAGTATTTATACTATAAGTACCAAAACAACTTGATAATTGTAAACACTGACAACATGTATTTAGTCAAAGTATGTCAAAGCACCACTAATCATTCAGCAGAAACAGGCAGAGTCACCAGATAAACTGTTCTTGGAGGCAGAAGGAGGAAGAAGCAAAGTTCTGTTGAGAAATACTTTGAACCTCAGACGAGTATTGAAATTAATTAATCTAATTCGACCACTGGGTGCCATTTTCGGCGTGATTTGGTCAACGCAGCTAATATCACGGTTAACTTCAAGTGGCACTTGTTTCCCAAGAACACTGTTCAAGATTGTTCACTCATTAATATTGAAGTGCACCACTTTAAGTTGTGGGTTTGGCCGTTAGCGACCAGTTCCCAAATTGCAGCTCTTGACTGTCCTCAGATTCCAACTGATCACGTCCAATCTTCCTCCCACTATCAGGCAGGAAGTAATTAGCTAGAGTGGACGTCTGGATAATACAAATCAGTGCATCACTTAATATGAACTAATGCTGGTTTTACTTTTGTTTTTTTTGTCTTGAACTAATTCCTAAACGCCAATCAGCTGTAACATTACAACCACTGACAGGTGATTTGAACACAATGGCACCTGTCGTGGGCAGGGATACATTATGCAGCATGTGTACAGTCAGTTCTTGAAGCTGATGTTGGTTAGAAGCAGTAAAAATGGGCAGTGTGGGTGTCTGAGTGACTTTCACAGGGGCCAAATTGTGATGGCGAGATGACTGGCTGAGAACATCTCCAAAAGCAGCAGGTCTTGTGTGGTTTTCTCAGTGTGCGCTGGTTAGTATGAACTAAAAGGGGTCCAAGTAAGGATAACCGCTGAACCAGCAACAAGATTATGTGGGTCCAAGGCTCACTGATGTACGAGGGGAGCAAAGGCTGGCCTGTGTGCTTTGATCCGACAGTAGAGCTGCTGCAGCAAACCTTAATGCTGCTGTGATAGAAAAGTGTCAGATCACACAGTGCATCACGGCTTGCTGCCAATGCTGTCCAATCACAAATGTGGCTATAACATGCATACGAGCATCAGAAATGAATCATGGAGCAACGGTACAAGGGGGCGTGGTCTGACGAATCATGTTTTCTTTTATAGCATGTTCAGGTTTAGCAGTAGGATGCACTATGGGAAGAGGGCAATCCGGGGGAAGAAGTGTGATACTCTTGGGAATGTTGTGATGGGAAACGTTGGGCTTATATGGATGTTACGTTGACACATACCACCCACTTAACCACTGCTGCAGACATCACATTGTGGTAGCAGTATTCACTGATGGCAGTGGCCTCTAATGCTCGCTGACACATTGTAAAAACTTGTTGAGCATTGTTTGAGGAACATGACAAAGACATCAAGACGCTGACTAATTCCTCAGATCTCAGTGTGATGAAGCAAAAACAAATTGAACATTCTCAGAGGCTCCATCTTGCAGCTTCACAGATTCAAAGATTTTGCTGCTAATGTCTTGGTGCCTGATACCAAAGGACACCTTCAGAGGTATTTTGAGCTATTTTGGCAGCCATAGACACAATATTTGGAAGCTGATTTTAATGCTAAAATGGGTGGAAGTCCTGTCTCACACTGTTCATTCCAATAGTATTTTCATAATCACAATCTTGCGTAACATGCTTATTGCATTTGATGTAAGCATGATCAGTAGGCGTGTTGCATGAGCAGTTTAATGTGGCCGACCTCCTTTTCTTCTCTCTGAAACTACCGAGTCTCTGACATGTATGATGGTTTTATAATCTTTGTGGACTTTCAAAGATGAGAACATTGGCTTTTGTAAGAAGAGAACAGTCCCTGTCTTCCTTTGCTGTAAGAGTCTGTTGTTGTTACTTCAGTAATCACACTTAGTGATTTAACCCTCTTATCCAATTACTACTTGTCTTTCAAAAATGAACCTACATGCTCCTGCTGCTGTGGATTTAGACACGATCATGACAACCTTGCCGCGCTGGCGTCAGACATGTTTCTTTTCTCTTGACTGAGAGTTATTCTGCGACTCAAACACATTGTCCTCATGCTAAGCCGATCACCACCAGAGGATATTATTGTGTCATTATCGAAGTCGTGTTACCTGTGCACCTGGTTTTCAAAAGTAGGTTCATCACAACTTGTGGGATTTCTGTGTATGCAAGCGAGAGATACAAATAACAGCGACTGGCTGGGTAATAACGAGGACTTACTGTACAGGAAGCAAAGCCACCGTGACAACTCTCCAGTCTAGGGGAACCTTCAATACCTCCACCATCTGTGTCTATTCTCTTCATGAGCTGTAGTTTCATCTGTGAAATGAGAATGCAAATCATATTTAGTAGTGTGTGAGTGTGAACTGGCAAGGCAGAACATTCAATTCAGTCTGATATTGCCAACAAGGAAAGGGGAGCAGGAAAAGTAAAGCCCTGTGCTGTGTGCTTGTCACAAGTCCAATAGTACAATGCTTGTAATACAGGACATATAACAGGTTTATTCCGCTGATTTCCACACTCATTTCTTTCCCATGAAATCATGTCGAACAAAATAACTTACAACTCTATTTGGGACCACTTTACACGGTAATACGCTGTTCACACTTTGAGAAAGGGGCCATTTTGGACACATTTTATTGTAGACCCCAAGAGCAAGAAAGTGGGAGCGGTGAGGACAGACTGGGCTGCTGGACAAAGACCTTAACACCAAACTTCCTCAACTATTTGCCGTTTCACTGACTTCAGTCTGAGGACAGAACGAATGAAAGGAATGGTACTTCCTTGAATGATCCTTCCATTTTTTGAACCATTATATATTTCATGGAAGAAGCACTGGAACTTCTCGCAGGCTGAGGATGGTAACTGTCCTTTTCTAACCAAAAGGAGGCAATGCACTCAACCACCAAATCTTATCTATTTCTTTTTTTAAATCAACTACACTCTTTTTTTAAAAATCCAGTTTGAATATGAACCAATCTACACAATTCCCCTTTCAGGCCCTGAAAGCTTATTTTCTCATTCTTCTTGCTTGTTGCTCTGAGAACCTGTATAAACACAATTTTCTGCCAAAGCCAGAGCAATTGTGCTTATTTCACTTGGGAGACTGTGTTCTCTGACTTTCCCAAAGTTAAACTTTGAAGATTGTTTATAGTCTTGAATATGGAATGTTACAGATTGATATTTAGGGTTTGCAATGCATTTTTGACAGCATACTGCAACAACAACTAAAATAAAACTGAATTTGTAGAGCAAAATGACACATGATTATGATATCCAAATGAGAAACCAGCGTCTTAATCTGACTGTACGGTGAAAACTCCTGTATATTTTTTCTATCGCATATAATTTTACTTTATAGATTTGTAATACAGGAGGTTTTCTATGATGCAAAAGTATTTAAGCTCGAAGCTAATTTAAAAGGTATGATTGTATACGAGAAGTGATTAAGAGTGAATTCGCTGAGCAAATGGATATGTAGATGTGTTGAAACTCAATATTTCAACTTGAAGGGAAAAAAAAATGACATGTACCATGGGGCTTTGTGAATGCTGCAAAGGTTAAAATGAAAAGAAAAATGTGATTGATTGAAAGAAAATAGAAAAATACGGTATTACTGGTGAGTTCTTAGTTCAGGCAGAAGCTTAGCTGGACACAAACAGACTCATTCTGGTGCCGCGCAATTGATGCACTGTAGTTCTCTGGGTGAAATAAACACTTGTAAGTGGAAAAATATGGACCAAAGATGTATGATTTTCTATCTGAATCCACTTTTGGTATAATAAAGACAAGCTTTGACTGCGGTTCTTTTCTAAAAGCTCCAATAACCGTGTGCTCCAGGCCTCCACACTCTGCGGCACAAAGAGAAAAATCTCATTTTGTTAATTTTTGCTTAAAATTCTCATGTTTATAGTTTCATCATGACACGAAAGCAGGTTTAAATTTATGTAAAACCCAGCCTCAGAGCTGCTATGTGTAATTCAGGACACACACACACACAGCTGACAGGCAGGTAGAATGAGCAAAAGGTTACTTTAAAGAAACTTACTGATGTTGTGGATAACAAAAGCCAGCAGGGAGGCACAGCTGTAACAAAAGGCGGCTGACGAGTCCAGGGAATAACAAGTAAAGTCCAACAAAAAAAAAAAAAAAAAAAAANAAAAAAAAAAAAAAAAAAAAAGGTCAAGTCCAAATGAACAACCAAGAATCTAAAAGACGAACAAAAATAAACTGAGAAAGCTATGCAGGGACATGGGGAGAAATGCACAATGGTGGATGCAGGTAAGATGAAGACCTGACAAATAACAGAGGGGCTGATTGGACGATAAGTAACAGGTGCAACTAATGAGGTGCAATCACAAAGGCTATGTCCGAAATCACTCGCGACACACTATATAGTGCACTCACAGTATCCCACAATAAAAAGCAGTGCGCAGCTGATAGTCACTAACCAAGCAACATGTACCACCGTGCATTGCGACAAAGGAGAATGGCAGACAGATAGGAGAGCCGAGTTTCTACAGATTTCTAAAGGCTATGTTTTATGTTAATATGTATTTCTAACAGAATATGTCTTTTTTATATATATGTAGCTTGTCAAAATGACAACAAGCAAGAGACAAATCCAGGAATCACGGTGCAAAAATACCAAAAATAAAAACAATTATTCGGATGACTATGTTTAATGGCAGCAGAGCAATGTGTCGCAACATAAAAAAGAAAAATAAAGTTATTTTCATTTACCACTTTTGGAAAATAAGTCTATTATAATACGAATTTATCACAAAAATGTGGGTCGGTTCACTACCATACCTTTTAATTAAGCAGTGACATAATTAATGGCAAGACTCAGTTTGTGTCCGAATGCTCTCTACATAGTTCACTATACAGAATGGCTGAGTGGATGATGTTGGACACAGACTTCAGTACAAGAAGCGAAGCAAACATGGACACACGAGGAAAATCGATACTTTGCAAATAAAACAGGAAACACAAGAAATGAAACAATTTTAGGAAAGCTTCAATAAATCCTTCACAAAAACCCATGACAGAACAGCTGCCCTTTATATTCTGACACATCATGCACCATGCACAAGCTTGCTCAAAGCGAATCATTGGCTATGATAGGTCTGTCTCTATAATACAATATTGCAATCTCATTAGGTCGGCCATGACAAGTCGACATTTCAACATCTACGTCAGTTATTTGTTTTGTTTTTTAAGGAGAATCTTCCAGCTGTTACCGAGGAATAGCTAAGGAGTGACAGGAGAGGTGGAGGAGGAGTGAGGAGGGAGCGACACGCAGCAAATCGATGCCACGAGTCGGAGCTGATCGATGGCCACTGCAGTGGGGACTTCCAGTCACAATTCATAGGTCACCTGCTCAACCAGGTGAGTCACCGAGGTGCCCGTCAGTGTCTTTCAATCAGCGCATTGTTTTTGAATCGTTTTCCATCACGCCGCAATTTATCATGACAAATGCTTCTCGTCAGTATCACTCGGTAAGTCATCTTTGGCTCCCGCCACTGGTCGAGTGGACTTGGATCTGCAGTTTAGAGAATGCCAGCAGTAGCAGCGTCTGACTCTGTGCAAAGTTTTGATGGCATATCACAGCAGCACTAGTGCAACACCTGAAGAGAATCCACATATGTGCTGTTCTAAAAGACACTAAATCAATGCAAGTGTTGTCTATGTATTAGAAAGTATTATTTTTAGCATCTTTTGCTATTGTAGCTGCTAAATCCACTCATAAATCCTTCAAGTCATCTGCCTGCTACCTTTGAATTTCCTTCCTTCCTTCCTTCCTTCCTTCCTTCCTTCCTTCCTTTTTAGGCTAGAATCTGAGCTTTTTCTACTTTAACTGATGGCACCTGTGTGTGTGTGTGTGTGTGTGTGTGTGTGTGTGTGTGTGTGTGCATTGGTGTTGGTTGGGACATACACTGTTCCTTATCGAGCTCTTTTCTGGACATATTTTAAGCACATTTCTTTGTTTAGCATTAGTTTAGATTTTGTTTTCTGCCATACAGTTTGCCACAATAAACTGCAACTGAAGAAAATAGACTCTTTTTTTTGGTGAAAAACAAATAGTTTAGAATAATTGACAAAATAGTTCAGAGTAAATTTGTCATTACTGGCAGTCCTAAATGTTTCAACCACACCATGTGAACTGTGTTAAGATGACTTTTGTGGTGAATGCGTGCAATATAAATACCACCTAAATGACCTGAAGTCCATTGGAGCGTAAGAACTGAGAACTTTCATTGTGGAATCCCTGTATTTGATGATAAGAAACAACCGCAACACCTCCGAAAGGGTCAAACCATTTCAGTATCTGTGACAAGTAGCTTTAGAACACGCTGGTTTCATGTAATCCTGCAGATAAACTAGACTTAAATTTATTGACCAAATTTCATCCCAGATTTTGTCTGTGCCACACAGTTTCCAAAATTGAAATGCGTCCGTGCCAGCCTCAACAGATTTTCACTTGGTAGCAATCTGCCACTGGGTATTGAGATTTGCTTAACATTTACATGTTTAGAAATGTTGCGGTCAGAGAATATAGCACACTGTGGTTGTTTTTTTTTTTTAATATTTATTATTTTGGATAAATTATTTGATTCTATACTGTCCTTGCTGACTGGGACAATCAAACCCATTCCAGTTTAAACGATACAACAGGTGCCTTAATCAGCCGATCAGCAGCAGGCTGTGAATATTTTAAACACACTTGAAGCCTGTGAAAAGCTTCTGGGTAAGTGTTCACACCTATGTAAGTGCCCACTTTGGGGAAATTAACAAAAGAGAGCGAACAGGCGGTCAAGTGCGGTAACTTTTGTAAGAATTCCAAACTAAAAACCTGATTTGTTTAATGATTCTTCTTTGCAGTTGCTTCAACAGTGACTCCTCGCTATAGGGTTGATTATATCTCATATCCTGACATGATAAATGAAGCCGTCAGGCAGAGAGCAGCATGATGTGCTCTTTTGACTTGTTGCTCCCAGTCCGTGCGAGTTATGTTCACACCTCATGGTTAGTGTGAGCCCTAATTTGACCTGACCTGAAAAGCAAACCGTGGTTTGTTCTGTCTCCTCTGTTCCAGCCTCATAAATTCTAGACTCCCACAAGATTTGCAGGATTTCGACTGAAACATCTGAGTTGGTCCCCTGTTCTCAGTCATTCACCCCCTTTTTTCTTAACAACTACATCACGCTCCTTGCATTTAAGATTCCCCATATGCAAGCAGTGTTGACCTTCCATCGTGTCCTGGTTCTGACCAGCTCCCTGTATGCCGGTCCTCGTTCCTAAAAAGAGAAGATTTACGACTACAGGCTACAGATTCATTGTCTCTGTCCATGTGTCTCAGATAGCTTGCGTAGCGTCTTCCTTTGCTGGCAGCCGACATCCATCAGCCCACGCATGTCTTGACCTGGTGACTTTAACCTTTCATTGAGACCTACTTAAGCATCTCGACAGCCAAAATATACCTGCGCCCTTGGCCTGCTGTAGCTGCTTCCTCACAGAAGAGTCGGGACTGATGTGCATTTAGTAACCCTTTAAAAGGCCACTCAAACACTGTAACAACCTCCTAAAATCAAGAAAACCATCACATACTTTGAATGCAATGAAATTCTGTCTATTTCCAGACAGAGTTGAGTGCTGTGAGGCAGCCCTGGATGTATGGGAAGTGTTTCTGATCGTGGCATTCTGACACAAAACTAGACAATCTAGATTAAAAAGGTAGCAATGGCAGACGGAGTCAAGATCCGCTGTTTGTAAAAAGATAATATACGTTAAAGTGAGTCACAAGATCAAGCAAGGGATTGATTGAAAGAAGGAAGACACTTGAAGTACTTGTCATAAATAACCTACATTCTCTATCCATACCGCTGCCGGATGTAAGGCTTCATGGATCTGATGATGTTTGATGATCTCGTCAGGAACGAGGACAGCCTCCTTTACTCACGCTCAAAGAAAGCTTTGCAGTCCCGGATGTAATCTTGAAAATACTTACTGCTTCAATTGCCAAACCAATCATTGGATGTAGCATCAGCTCTTGGCTGAAATCCTTCTTGGATTATTATTAGACGTCCACAGACATGCTCTTTTTTTTATATATAAAGAAGTGCATCTTTTCAGAATTTCATTAAAGTTTTCTGATCTTTAAGGTGAGCTTGTGCTTTATGCCAGTCTGTGCTTGAATATATGTAGACATTTTATTTGAAACCTTTTGCTCCTTGGTCATGGATCAAGGAAAGAAAATCTGGTGGAGAGCTACAGATGTGTTTCCTCACTGGTTAGGTACATAAACATATCAATAGAACGGATAGTACTTTATTCAGGGTTAGACTTGTGTGCTACGGTGGCTCTCGTAAAAGCATGGTTGGTTGGTTACTTTGGTAAATTAACTTTGTGCACATACTCACAACAAAGAGGTAAATTATTATGTTTTTTTTATGTAGCATTTTTATATATGTTGCCACAGAATTTGGCTAAATATCTGTGGTTGAGTACAGCCTCACACAGCTGCACACATGGCCATAGACGCTTGCTCCTTTACAAGCTGACTCCCACTGACACGTTTATAAGGGTACAAAATAAATTCAGTTAGATGCAAATACACAGCACACTCCACCTTCAGTCCATATGTAGTTTTCCATGTAGCTGTCAAGCTCAATCTCTGGCCATGAAACATATGAGCAGCCATCTCCGCTGCCTTGCTCGGTGTGGTTTAACAAGATAATGACTCTCCTGTGGTTTGACCAGACACGGTGGGGAGGCTTTCAACAAGAGACCGCGCAGGACCGTTCTGCGGTTAACATGCCTTTAATTTGTCGATCATCACTTTAGGAAACGCGAAGCAGCTGATGTTTCAATGAAGGTTCTAATGAAATGAGCCTAATTGCGGAATTTGAAAACGACTTTAACATTGCGTTATGGCAACCTTCCCCACCAATCAGACGCTATTTACAGCAGAGTGACTCCAAGCCTGTAAGAAAGAAGTCGTTTGCAACACTTCATTAATACTACTTGTGCAAATTCCATACGAGCCTGTTTGATCGTTGCCAGACCTCTGGAGAATCCATTAGCAAACTCAATCACAGACCAGAAAAGCTGATAAACCAGTGCCTCGAGCAGGAGATTTCTCCATGCCCCGTTTGCACAAATGTGAGTACACATTACAGTAGCGAGAGACAAAACGAGTTCCAGCAGCATAAAAATTAACCAAATGAACTGAGATTCAACTCATGCCATTGTGACTCCATGACAATAACTGCACCAGCTGGCGGAGTTATTTTAATTCCTCCTCATATTTCCAGCAGAACATAAAACACAAGCTCCACTGAAGATACGAGGGATGAGTAAGCACATAACTCAACAGAATACAAAAAGGATGAGAGGGGGGGATACGTCATGCGGACGGCCTGTGGCTTTGCTATTGAAACTGTGCCACTGGCAGAAAGCTCCTTGCAAATTCATAGACATATGCTGGGGGAAGCTGGGGTGTTGCTTTGTGAGTAAATACACGTGCCGGGGGCTTGGAGACGTACAGTGTTAGTGAGTCTAATCAATCACCGGAATTCCAAGAGATCCACCTAACAAGGAAAATCTAAAAACAGATCCCATGTGCTTGGTGTTAACATTATGATTGGCAGGGTTGTTGTTGTTCCGGCACGTGGAAACTAAGAATGCCACATGAGTCCGGCGCTAACATGCTGTCAGTCACGATAAACGCCCTTTTAGTATCAGCCTATACATAAAGTGAGTGTTTAAGTGCTTGTTTCCGGTGCATGCACATCAAAATAACAAGAGTACTTTGTTATTTTGCCCAGTGAATGTGTATTGGAAAGCATTGGATTTGATGTGTGCACCTATCAACAGGTGATCATGACATAAGTTGGCATAATCATAAGTTAATTCCAGCAGCAGGCAAATCACCAATCAGCCAAAATAAGTGGAAAAATCCCACATCAGATGTGGGTAAAAATCCACAGGGTTTATTTTTTTGTAACTTTAGAGGGAAGTCTGTTTAACAGTACCGTCGTAACATGGAGTTGAAGAGGAATGGGCTTTCACCCAACAGGGAAGGTTTAGGAAAGTGTCCAATAGACTGTGTCAACTCATCCTCCATATTTATGGACATACAAATCAGAATCACTGGAGTTTTCCCTTTTTTTTCCTCAAAAGCATTTGCTAAGGTTAGTTTTCAGTGAAGAAAGACATGTCAGAGGAAGTGAATTTGACTTCATTGACAACAGCAATAAATAATAAAGCTGGCACTTTTTAAATTGTTTTACTAGAAGGTATTAATTTGCGAAACTGGATAACATCTGCAAGGGCTGAACAATTAATTGATTTCAAATTACATTGCAAAAATGCAAATAGCAGTTGTCAAAAGCTGAAATTTAGGGCTCAAGTTTTGCAGAAAGTCTGACTCAGGGTTTCAACTGTTGTGTCAATGGTTTTACAAATTTATGCCGTCCTCAATCACACGCTCAGTCGTGTTTTAAATCTATTAAGTCACAATATCTGTCAGAAAAATGAAAGTTCCAACTCCTTAATATCTGCATGTGGCACCGAAATGACAGCTATAACAATAAAGGTGAAGAGGCTTGGCTGAGTTCAAAGTATTTGAACACAACAACAAGAGAAGTTTCCAAATTAGTCTGCTTGCAAATCTAAGCAAAAATGTAAATAACAAAAATGTCAAAAAATGTAAATCACTGTGATGGATTATCCATCTGCAGCACATTTCTGGGCTCTGCAGACTGACTCTAATACCACACTGTGAACCGTAACCAGCAGCAGCGAGCAGTTGTGGGACAATAACATGTAAAGCTCAACACAGTGATCCCTCCTGTGTACGCACATGTCACTGAGTGCATGTGTGTTTTATTAGATTGCTACTGCAGCTCTCTCTTTGTCAGCCTGTCTCAGCTCTCTGTATTAAACTGTAAAGGCACCACAGGGTGCTGACGGAGCTCAAACCTTTTAGCTGACTCAATGTTTCACAGCCAGACCTCCTTTGCCAAACACCAGACAGATGCATCCTCTCTCCTGCTCGGTTTGTTATCACCTGACCAAAGCAAAACTGCACTCGGACCCATAAAAACCGAGGGGGCGATAACACGGAGAGCAATGGCTGGAGCTGCGTTTACGAGTGATGTTTCTACTGTGGAGCTGTTCAAACATCAGACCAGAAACAACACAGGAGCTGTCAGATGTGTTCGTGCCTAAGACATAGTACTAAAGCTTATTTATGGCCTGATATTTATTAATGTAGGAACCTACTCTTGGAAAAAGATCAAACCACTATTGTCATCATCAGCAGGATTGTGTAATATCAAAAAATAACGTGATCAAGCAGAAAAAAATCAAGTAACAGTTCAAGAAAACTAACTTTTGACCATGTCAGAGTCCCACCAAGGAAACCTGCTGAAACCAAGGACGACAGATACTCCAAGCAGGACACAAGAATTATTTACAGTCCTTCATAGTGTACACTTCATTTCAGCAGACTCTCCTGCTGTTGCTGTTTTATGCTGCCAAGTAGAAATTGTGACGACGGATTGTAGTTTGCTGACACATAAGCACCCTTTCATATAAAATATGCTATCTAGGTAATGTATGCAAAAGTGTGATGCCAAAATGTAAAAGACAAAAAAAACCTTAAATCAAACAATAAAAGCTTATATAATTTGAAACAGCAGCCCTGTTCGACAGCCCAGAATAATCCTGAATGGAAAAGGGTGGCAACTTCTTTAATTGGGACCAGTTTTGGAAACACACAGGATAAAATCATTATTAAATTACTTAAATAATTTTAATGTTGAATGAATGTAGTTTATGCGTGATTAGTGGACAAATCTGTGCATTATCTGGGGAGTGATGTAGGGTTTTTGAAATAGTTTTAGAGTATTAGGGATGCTCTTATTCACAGATTTTCTGTTCATGAAACAGGAATGTAAATTTATGCAAGGTGGTATATCTCAAAGTAAGAAAACAAATGATAGCAATGGAGCACAATTTTACAAGTTGAAACACTGTCAGAGAAAATAGTGCTTGAACTGATTAATTAATCGATGAACTAATAATCATTAACATCTCCAGTCAGCTGCAACAGGAGAAATTCCTTAAGTTGAGACTGTTGATAAAGTAGAACCAGAAATTTGTCACACAGAAGATTTAGAATCCTTTCTAGGCCCTTCTCCTTTTTTATTTTTTTAAAACTTGAAAGTATTTAGTGATCTTGTAGTTTAAGTAGAATTTTATCATTAATGTGGCATAGAGGGGGAAACATGCCTTCTTCTTTATGCAAATTTTTCAAAGTTTTCGGGCTAAATCCTACAAAATCTTTGTAGTAGAAGTTTAAGTGATGCATTGCAAGCAGTGGAAGTTGGACTGATAAAATATGCATGTGGACAGCTGCACACAGGGGATACAAAAATCCAGGCCCAATGGTTGTTTTCTCCACTGAACCTCTTTCTTCTGCTGATTTAATTTCCTCATCTTCAACATGAACTAACAGGTCATAAAATGATTCACCAGCTATTTTCTCTCTATAAAACGAGATTACAAAGCAAAAAAAAAAAAAAAAAAAAGGCGATCGGACACTTAAGTTCTAGTCCATTACGGCACACATTAGCAGTAAAACGCGGCACTAAATTGCCAACTAGTTACCTCTTAAAATCTACATATGGGTAAATATAATAAGAATGATTAAAAGAAATTTCTTCTTGTTGCCTCGCGGTGTAAAATCGCGCTGGGCTCTGTTGTTATCGTTGGTTTTGTATGTGGTCGACAACAGCTGCCATTTTTATCTCCTCCTGCATGCACACACCTATCGCCGGCTTGTTTGTGTGACTTGATGGAATTCATTTCTGCCCTTTGATTGATGACACTGAATAATTGCCAGATTTGCACTAAAGGTAAACAGCCCCTGGGATTTTAAATGCAAACTAAATGCAGTATCCTCCTTTCCTTCTTATTCTGCCTCTCCATGAATTTTATATTTTACCTAGAAAATGGAAAGAAATCTAATAACGCCGACAATTTCTTTCAACTGAAAAAGCCCCATTAGCTTTGTAAGTACGAGCCAAAGGGGAAAGTGTGGATTTCGGTGCAGCAAATGAGGCTCCATTTGTCCAGAGGAGACAGTGACCACTATCAAAAACACAGGATTAAATGTGTTTTCATACATGCCGCATACCTGCTTACATGGCCTCAGAGGACGGGGATGATGAGGATTCTGGTGGGGCGAATGTTTTTCTTTTTGCATTGAAAAGGCAGCAGGTAAACGCTGTCACAGAGAAAGAGTTGTTGTCTGGAAACACAGCACAAAAGAGAGGCTGCTTTCTTTGTCTTGTTTCGGATTGGACCAGCAGTATGTTTTTTAAAGACTCAACACAAGTAACCAATGTTGAGGCCAATTAACGGGTGACCGGAAGTGGACGAAGACGTGGTTCTATTCATATCACAATAGGTCACATCAGTCTGCACACATACAGTCAAATTGCCCCTCAGATCTAACACAGACAAACCAACAGAGCTCCTGTTAATGTTTCCGAAAGGCTGGCTGTGACTTTTTAGTAGATGTAACAGCTGGCAACAGGTTGTAGGATTGTGTCAGTGTGATTATTATATACAGCCTCGCGCAGATTTCTGAAGAATTTAGAACCTCCCTTTGGGTTTGTGTACTATAAATGGTGAGCATGTAGCGCCAAATCAAATCCCCTCTAAAGTGCCACATCCAATCCATAGTGACGCTAACAACAAAGACCACAGAAGAAAGCAAATAAGTGAAAGAGAAACAACAACAAAAAAAGTTTCCAGGGCCTTTAAATGCATACAGTGAACTTCCTCTGAGCTGTCAGGAGTGTAGGTTGGTGATTATATGCTGTTTAAAGTCTGCAGGTGACAGCTTTACATTATGTTGTGATGTAGATGTTGACATGTTTGCCATGCCTACGTCATCTTATCATCAATTAAAAATAGAGGACGCAAAATTCCCATGTTGCATAAACTGTTAGGGGTGATGTTGGCAACACGTTAGCAGGCTATTAACCTATGTGCAACCTCTACTGACAAGCAATACGAGGGAAAAACCTAACTTTGCAGCGAGAAAACACACCTGCCATGTGCAATTATGCATGTAAAATGCAGTGAAATAGACTTGGGGTGTGAAACTAGACTGCGCTGGCTGAGTAGACAGCTGGATTGATCAAAATAGAAAAGTATCTGTTCCATTAGACCCACTGGAGATGGACGACTGACAAACAAAGTTGAAACGTGTTCTGTGCAGCTTTAGAGGAAAGTAAAGTTTACTAGCATGTCTGAAACTAGGAAAAGACTGTCAAACGCTTCCAACGCTACCACCCACAAGCCCTCCAGGGGTGGAAAAGGCGGAATCGCTATCAGCACAAGAGACTGCAAACAGAGGTCATCGTCTTCATCGACTGTTCGAATTAAACTGCTCAAATAAACTGCGTGTATTAGAATCATCATCAGCCCAGATGTCAGAGACCGGCAGAGTGTCTAAACAAGTGGGATGAAATGGGAGATGGTAATGATATTAACCAGAGGGTGTCATTACCTATTCCAAAAGCAAAACCTCTAAACCTCAACAGCTGCTGTTGATTATTAGAAAAGTGTAACAGCGGGTGAACTTTGCACAGCGGGATTAGATGGGAGGAGCGAATTATTCACAGCGAGCCAGAGGGCACCGTGTTTATGTACAGCACTGAAACGCTCAGCTCAAGCGGAGAAGCTGCTTTTTCGAGGTAAAATGTATTCCCGAAGAGAAAAAGCTCACAAATCGAAGGCTTAAATAAGATGCAACTGTCATGAATTATCTAGTGTTGAGCGGCACAGACTGGCCACCAAGAGTTTTCCAGATGGTCCGGTCTTGTTTGGCCGATATACAGATATTCAATAGGTCGCTTAGCTGCAATGGCAAAATCCAAAATAACAGGTAGAAGTTGCCAACTTAAATGAAAGTACAACACAATGTCGAAACTTGCAGCCAGCAGTGGGGAAAAAGGAAAGAAAAAGGCTGAAACGGGAAAGCTTCCGAAGATGAAATGAATTTAGCAGCAGCCTGCAGGTGATGATGAGGACAGTGGTGAAGAACCATCAGATAGGAGCGAGCAGGGAGCAGCTGCTTTGTCATGCTTGCTTGTGCTGTGAACTAGTTAAATGAGCTGAGAAGTTCACGCTAAATTTCTTTGAAGTGTTAAAAAAAAAAAAGGTTGTCAAGCAGGGTCAACTGAGGTGGCTGGTTAGTCGCCATAATGAGGAAAAAGGTGGAAATGAATACATCTGCCAAGCCTAAAAATGGTGAAACTAAAATATTTGCATAAAAAAAAAGGCTGCAAGATTTTTTTTCTCATAAAAATGATCCTAATTCAGTACCTGCTAGTGGTGATGACAAGTTGATTGAACTCTTGTACGGTTATTGTTCAACTCTCATGGCACTTGACGAAGGTTAAAGCACAACCGTGGTAATATTCAATCATATTTTCATGGTAACCTTTACTTTTAAGCTCTTATGTTGGTCATTAAAAGAGGTAGCCACACATGCTGAGTTGCTTCTTTCAATCCAGATCTTTTGGTATAACAACAATACTGGCAGATTTTCTTGTCTTTTCTTTTTAATTTTTAATTTTGTATTATAAAATTGTGCTCTTTTCACACATGTCTCACCATAAAAAGCTGGCTCCGGCTGTAAATGGGTGAAATAAACGTGTGTGTTTAATAATCTTCCTCCAGACAACTCACTAATTCGTTTTCACATTAGTACCTCGAAAGCACATATTATTTGCTAACCAGCCCAGCAATAAAAATGATTTGCTGTATACTTGACAAGCTAAACAAACGATCATGACTGAAGAAGAAAGGGAGAGGATGGAGGAGGGAGCAGAAACCAGCACAGATCCAATTACAATTGCAGTACTCAATACTATTGTGTGAAAAATGCATCATTTACATGAACAGGTTGGGCTTCATTCAAGTCATTTACCATTGCAGGACAAATAGCATTAATGGCAAACATGTTGCAATGTGGTATAGAATTAACATAAAGCAGCTACGAAGTGTAATTAAGTGTCAGATGGTCATTACATTAATTTCTTTCTTTCCACACAAACATTGTGAAGGAAACCTTGGAAAATTGTAGTGTTTTACAACTGAAGCACGCACTGGAAAAGAAAAAAAAAAAAAAAAGAGAGAGAGAAAAAAATAAAAATAAAAATCTGGCAGCAAGGTTGCCAGAAAAAAATATGGTGCAAACACTGTGGAATAATGTGATGTTCAAAAACTGTAAACAAACAAACAACTGGGAATAATGGCAAATATCTTAATACACATATTTAAAATAAATAAATAAATAAAAAAAATAAAAAATAAATTACCTATAATATAATTACATGTTTTGTAAAATTAAATAAAGTAAAAATAAATAAATAAAAATTATTTATGGTCAAATGGAAAAAAATAAATAAATTGTACAAACATAAATTTTTGATGCAAACCTTATCGACTGCTACTGCTATGAAATATGGATGCAGTGCGTGACGTCACCCATCGGTTTGTAGAATACCATTTGAAAGTCTTGAGTTTGGATTTTGTACGTCACCATTTTCATCTTATAAAACCAGATGTAACAAGTGAACAGTGGATCTGACTGGAAAAGTCCACAACGTACAGTGATACATGACTTGCCTTATCATCTATTTTACTTTTTTTTTTTTTTTTTTTTTTTCCTTAAATGGGCCGTTTTTTCCCAAGTGAACACCATTGTGTTTTCAAAAAGTCTTGAAACTATCAATTGTGGCCATAAACTCATTTTTAAAATGTTTCCTAAGGCAACAAAGTAAGTGAGAGGTTTGATCATTTTCTCACAGACGTTGATCCGATCAGATTTCTTCTTGCAACCAGACAAGTCGCCCTCTGCTGGCTGTTAGAAACAATGCAGGTTTAAAGCACTTGCATGCTGGCTTCACTTGTCAGAAGTACAGACATGTCCATCTTTTATATACAATTAATGATTGTGATTTTAGTCATTTCTTTTAATCACGGACTCATTAATTAACAAACATGTTGCGTCAGTCTGAATTTGATTTATTAAATCGGGCTGTTTGACAGCAAATTCCTGGGCTGCATTTTGTTGCCAGCTCTCATTTGCAAATGTTAAAAACTCAGTCCATGTACGTTCAAGAGGCTTTACTTGCTCTCTGCCTTTCTGAAAATGTATTTATTATTTTTTTTTGTTGTTGTGGGAAAAAAACTTTACATAACACAATGTAATTTTCCAAATTTTCTGATACTGTAGGTAATTTTAAAATATTTCAGGATCAGAGGGAATTCAATGTATGTATGCCCAGGGCCAAATTTAGAATTCATCTGCACCCACTTTTCACACACACACACACACACACACACACTGTCGACACATATCAGTAATTACCGAATATATTAGAAAGATCAGAAGACTCTGCATGATCCTCGGTGAGGCCGGGCCAGCTGTTTGCGCTCCGAGCGTTCTTTGGTCTCTGCATAATCATCAGAGCGGTTTTGCATAGGCGGCTGCTGAGGCTGCACTTCCTATGATGAGCGGGCGGGAGGTGAGTTTCTTTTTTTTCCCCCTTATTTTATGATTGTTTTTTTTTTTTTTTGTCTTCCTCTTTTAAGCTTGCCTGCACCCTGCGCCCTAAGGTGAAGTGGTTATTAGTTGGGATGTGCCAGGAGTGCTGGAGCTGCTTCAGTCTATAGAATAAAAGCTTTTTTTTCTTTTTTTTTTTCCCCAGCTACAAAAAAAAAAGAAAAGAATCATCTGACACTTCATCTCAAAAGTAGATAAGACCACAGCAGTGTTTTCAGAGATGGATTGCATCTCCACCAAAAGCTAAAGATGTAAGATAGGAATGAAATACTTAACTACCCTTAACTTCAAAAATCAACCGCTTTCCACTTAAGTTTTTGACAGGGTGGAAAATCATCACAAAGATGGTGTTATCAAAAACCACGAAAGCAATATATTTGAAAGGAGTAAAAAATAATACTGCTAGACATTATTCTTTGTTTTTGTCACTGTAACAAATGGGCGAGAAAAAAAAAAAGCTGAGAAGCCTCAGTATGTTCACAGCACAGGATTAAAAGCCTTATTTGACTTTGAAACTATAACTCCGCTGGCAGATCGTCTCCTTTGTCAACTAAATCCAAAGGAAATCATAGAAGTGTCTGTTTTTGGGGAGAGTGGAAATGAGTGATAGGGCTGTTTAGCCTGTTATTGAAACAGGGGAATTGAAATACTGTGGGATGAACAGCTTGGATAGAGCGCTGCATGGCAGAATTATCGGTGCTATTACAGAGCTCATAGCCAGTAATAGCGGTTCTGACTGTAATGGCTCAGATGGTTGATAGGGTGAGCCTAAAAATGACCGGCGTTTGATATTGTGCATCGCAGATTGTCATCATCAACGGGGCTTTCTTGGCAACTGCATGTCAGAAAAAATGTCCAACATATAAACAGTATAAATTTTAATATAATTTCTATAATTTTTTTTATGCTGTCAATCAAATGGCTATTTGCGAAATTGCCATTTAATGCTGTTATGAGACTAATACATAAATAATTAACAACAATTCGGTGCCACAGGTTTTATTTCAAATAAAAGAGGACCAGTAATGGGTTTCTCAATGGAAAAAAAACAACATAATAATTTAAAAAGCTGCTTTTTCCATTTTTCTCCATTAAAGTTGGAATTAAAAACATCACAAAAATGAATATAATGAGTTGCCAACCCTATTTAACCTCACATTTATTCTCGGTCATGTTCCATTCTTGTGCCTTTTTAGATAAATGTTATATTTACGCTGAAGATGAAGACAGTTCTATGAAGAGTGCAGCCCCCCCCCAAAAAAAAAAAAAAAAATGTTCTAATTATTATTAATGTTCGAACAGGCTCTCTGTGAACTATGAGAGAAAAGCAATTGAAAAAAAAAAAAAAAATCCATCATGAACTGACTTGTATTGTCCTAAACACTTTGGAATAAGTCAAAACAAGACCTTGCAAGTGTTTTAGAACAAGATCGAGTACACGACCTCAATGTCCCCAGCAGTAGCTACAACCCTGATTGAAAATAACGGAGCTGGGAAAGACGACAGAGGCACAAAAGAAGGAATGAAGTTAAAAAGAAGGAGTTTAAAGAGTTTTCTCATTTGTATTAAAGTCGGTGGACAGCTGGTGCAACCGTGTCTCTTACTGCTAGTTTGCAACACTGAAGGACACTGATGACCCAAAGAACACTTTTTAAGCCAGTGAGGAAAAAGTGTTAATGATGTTAAAGATAACTGACGACTACTCTAATACCTTATCCTGGCAACTACGGCATGATTTATCTCTTTTATAGTTATGATCTGGCAGTGCATCTTTCTAGACTGTGAGTCACGCAGGTCTTCCTAGGACATTCAGGAAAAGCAACTGCTCTTAAAGATGTTCCAGTATAGACTAATATAAGATAAATACCACCGAACAAAACTGGCAGGCTGGTGGAGAACACAGACAGCTCCATGTATGCATACCCTGATGAAACTAGAGCAGGATGAAGATGCACAAAGATGCACAAATACAAATGGACGTGATCATCGGGCAGGTGGAGCAGTGTAGGATGTCAGGTTCATATGGAACTATAAAATGAGGCTTCACATTCGCTCGCTCTAGCAATGCATCAGCCCAGACTTGTCTCCGGTGATAATGGGGATGGTTCCCATACATATGGACCAGCAGGGACCTCCTCCACCTTCCCAGAGACTCAGTAGCGTGTTACCGCCTGCTTTAAAGGCGGTGGAGCTGCCATCTTGTGCTTATAGAGAGGAAGAAAAGTCTATGTTTGGAGGTTGGAGGGTATGGGTGGGGGTATAAATGAGCTGGATTTCACCCAAGAGACCAGAGTCCCACAATTATATTTTATTTGTTTATGTGCATTTTTAGTCAGCGTTGGTTCGGTTCAGTAAAGGATCACGCTTTGTGTTAAACAAAACCCTTTGTGACCTTTATTTACATGTTACAAAGCTCCGTTTTGTACATTTCCGAGGGGATGATTCTCTCAGAGATTTTAATATTCACACAATTGCAAGAGGTGACCAATGTTATGAGGGTTACTTTCTGATTATCAGCGATCAGATGAATGATAACTGGCCCCACTAGAAGGTGGAGGAGGTCCCTACTGACCCATATGTATGAGAATGAATCGCATCTACAAAAAACTACGTTCGACGAAACGGCATTTTTAATGTATCCTCCTAATGCGGTTACTCTTTTAAACTGGCTGTTATGTTCGCCATTAAAATGTATTTTACAATACAGTTTACTTGTATAGGAACATCTAGAATATATTGCATACTCAAGTTTTAGGGTGAGAGAAAGATTATAGTGTTGCTTTAATGCATAGAAGTCACAGCACTTTCCTCACTCATCCTTATAAAGGCTGCATTTCCGAACACAATTTAGCTGGGAAAACTAATTAGAATTAAATTAACTTTATTTCTAGGGGACAAGATTAGGAAGAGGACACTGCTCTGAGGAAAAAAGTTTGCTAACTTTGCCATTTCAGTACCCGTTCTACTAGTATTTACACAGTGTGTCCTAAAAGGCATTATTACCTGACTTCTGTAATTTGTTGTTGCTGCAACACAGAGCACCATACCCATGATTTTTGGAGCTTGTGTGAAGTGCCTGTGATAATCTGGCAAGAGCGGAGCTGTTTCAGCTTGGCACCTGAGCCCCAGCAAAGAACAAAAAAAAAAAAAAATTAAGAGCGTCCGGGGATAGCGCGACCTTCAAGCCAAGTGATGCAGAAGCCGATGGCGGCTCCTTGAAGCCGCTACGAGAGCCATTCCTCCGCTGACTCTAAGCCCCATTAAGCACTCACACACTTTCACACACATAAGCCAGTACATGCACACCCTTGGATCGCTCCTGTTTGGAGCACCTTTGCCTGTTTTTCTTCCGGCTTTCCTTCTTTCTCCATCTCCCTACTGTTTTTTTCCCCCCCACAGTTAACACCTATACTTTTCCCCTTGTGCCCTTCCACAGCGTGAGTTCAGCTCATTTATGTCCCCTGTGATGAATGTGTCACACCAGCAACACTTGAGCGGAAACACACACACATATATATATACACGCACACACAAGGATGCACGCAAACACGCATAAACACATCCATCCACACACACACACACACACACTCCATTCCCTGTGTCAGCTAGCCACAGTGTGATCTGATAAATGGTTTTCAGTGCAGGTGCTTTTTTCATTAATTCACCCTCACAAACCTTGCCTTATAGTTCCCTACAGCTATCCAGCATATTACCAAGAAAATAGACAGAAGCAGAAAAGAAGGAGTGAAGTGAAAGTTCCCTTTTGAGAACCCGAGGTGCTTCTATACAGCAAGCTATTATTTTGGATAAATTTTTCCTCTTACCTCCAAGTAACACTTTTATTTTTTTTTTTTCATTGCGTGTATTGATTTCCCAATAGGGAATATCTGTATTGAGCAGTGTGTCACTTAAAATGATGCATGAAAGGATCATAGGTCCCCGGTTTGCCATATCACACAGTTATCCATTTGTTTTTGCTCCTCTTGCAAATAGGGATATTGGCATTTAGAATGAAACAGACCCTGTAATTTGTCAGCTGTTCTTTAGTGTTCATCACTTTGTTGCTCATCGCTGCGATGCAGAGACGCACCGGCAGACAGCAGGAATAAGGAATTAGCGTTTCATTATCAGCCTTAAATAGGTGAGGAGAGGCGGAATAGCAGATATATTGTGACGATGGAGTCGGAGCTATAGAATCAGGTATAGCAGAAGATTTAAAAGCACCACACAGAATTCCATTTATCCATCGAGATTTAGACCGCTTCCCTTGGATCAAGGGGGGGAAAAGGAAAAGCGAGCAGCCCTTAAATATGTATAAAAAATATGATGTGGAAGAAAAGCGCTCACTGCTTAGACCCAAATTTCCTTTTTTTTCCCGCTACCAGCTGAGAGGAAGTCAGTGGAGCTGGTGAAGCGTAGCAGCCATCATCAGGGTTATTGCTGCTATTTGGGAGCCGCGCTTCGCTCATCCATGTCAAATCTACATTTCGTGTATTGGAAATTATCCACAAGCACTACTAGACGTTATAATGATCATTTTAGCAAATAAGGTGAATCTATCGGTTGGATTTCGAACATTTTACATGCAAAAGCGATTCGCTTTAAGCACACTAATATAGTTTCACATCGGTGAAATTATTCTTAATGAAAACTCTTTAGCATAACACAGCTTCCTGTCTTCTAAAAGTTCTTATAAGCTGCACTCTCAATTACATTTTTAGGGATTTTCTAGTGGTTTGTTTATTTATATCGTTGCCATTTATTTTACTGCTTCACTGTCAAACCTTTTCAGCCATATATTAGATACCCTTAGAAACTGGAGTAATAGAGTGGTATTTTAAACCGAAACGCAACATTTTCCTAAACCCAAGCAAGTCATTTTGGTGTCTGAACTTATCAAGCTTCTAGAAAGTAGTTGCTGTTGGGAAAATTGGAACCAAAGTGAGCTAATTTCCTAAACCTAACCAGGTTCCTCGTCAAAACTGCAAGTGAAAGTTGTAAGTAAACACCGCAATTTTAGTCTAAGAGGATGCAAACCTAAGTCTCCAAGGTGAAACTCCTGTGACTCTTTCACAGTGGAAGCCTTTGCTACAGCATCAAAGTCGAAGCTTTCACGAATATGTTTCTTTGAAAATGTAAATGACAATGCAGCTTAGTTGCATAAGAGCATCATTTATGAGAGGCAGGGTTGCAAAGTTGTAAATGTTCTTATTTTGTAGCGGTGGTTCTCCTCCATCCGTATCTTTTACTCCTCCATGAAACTAATTTCATTGTGTTAGATTCAGATGCTACAGAGCTATAGAACCTCAAGAAATGTGTATTTGGCTTACAGCTTTACAGACAGGTTCTGGTGCTGGTTCATCGGAAATACCTGCAAACATGAACCAGAAGGACCCCAAAGAATCACACTATTAGGTTTTTTTCAACTCTTTTTCTTGATCGAAAACCTCACGAGGCGGAGGAAAGATGTGAAGGAGAAATCTCAAGGATGTAGGAAAATACAGTCCCGACTGCATTTACACGGTGTTACGTAAGGCTATGACGGATGTTGTTGACGCGGGTCATGTAGCAGGTTGCGGTGAATGGTGTGTCACTTTGAATGCCGCTCTGTAAAGGATGGACCGGCGCATATTCTGCTGAAGGAGATAAGAATGGAAGCACCTTTTCTTTGCATTTAGAGAATTCAGCCAGCTCTTATCATGGCTGCCACTTAGATACTTCTAGGTCATTTCACTCAGGAACCTTCCTAAGCAAAACATTTTTTTTAAAAAAGTTATTCAACCACAAGCTTGGTTTGTGGGCTTTCTTTAGCCACACTATCAAGTACAGTACAGATTCCCATTAAAGCCAAAGATGCAGACTACTTACTTAGCTCTCATTTTTCATCTCGCGCCCTCCTGATGTCGACATTTTTCGTTTTTACTTTCGTGTCTATCATGTTTCTAAGACGAACACTTCTGTCTGCTGCATTGGGTACTTAGAGGTCCAAGGTTGTACTGTGATGACAGCTAGTGCTGCTTCGGATCAGGGGCAGCCGGGTTGACACGGCGGAGCATTTCTGCCTCAAAAAGCGTTTTGCTGCGAGCGCTACGGTTGACGTATCCCACCGGGTGCAGGAACCCAAGGCCAACCCAGGATTTTTCAGGGATTAAAATGTCTCTCAGCTGGACCGGGAACAGGAGGAAGTCCCCAAGGAGGAGCCAGGGGAGGGGACATGTGGCCTGCTCTTTAGACCTGCTGCCACAGTGACCCTCCCCAAAGGAAATGTGGGGGGGAAAAAAAAATAAAAGAAACGCCTCGCAGACACTGTCAGCGCCGCTCAGGATGGGTGGGAAATAAGAGCAGTCCCCCGAAACGATGCTAAAAGCAGAATTTTAAAGGGAATTCTCGTGAAAAAGTAAATAAATCATTTTGCTAAATAATTCAAATTTCATCATTTAAAGTGTTTTTTTTTTTCTCTCTCTTGTAAAGCTTGGCCTTTGCGGTTCTTGCTCCAAAACTCTCAATTTCAATCGGTTTATCTGGGAGTTTTCAGGGTTGCCTTTTTCACATTCAGTCCAACTTAAAAGCTTTTGTTTCAAGAGTGCTGCTTTTATTCGGCCTTAGAGCTCAAAATAAGATATCTGATATACAGAGAGACATCGGGCTATATAAAGCTTTTAAGCTGTCGTCCATCTATCCTCAAGTGCTTTTTGGATGATTGATGCCGCGTATAGCGTACACACCTTTTATCTACAATAAGAGACAATGTGGGGAAAGATGACTGTGATTACGAATGCCATTCCCTCTAAGAAGCTTTCTCTTCAGTTCAGACGTTTATTTAGTTAGACATTATTTTCAGCAGAAACTCAACTTATGCCTTCAAGAAATGGCCCACTTATTAGATGATTTCGAAAAAGGCTGCTTTTATTGCTTTAGTGCTTTTGGTTTATCAGGCCAGCTGAGCTCGATAATTGAAATATACACAAGAGCCAGTTAGCTTTCTGAAGCCAAGGGGTCTGCCTAGACTGAGAACACATTGTCCACTGAAATTACAATTCATTTATGCGAAGAAATCTGCATTCTTACTGCGTCTTTTAACCTGTGTATTTATAAGGCGAGAAACTGTAATTGCCAAAAGGAAGAAATTTTAATTTTAGAGTTTTTATAACATTTTTAAAGGGATGCTGCCTGTAACATTACTGCCCGCTCTTCATTGTATGTTTTAAACTGTCAGTGCTATGATGGGAACAATACCTCTGTGTGCAGTCATATAGCTGATAATATTGCTCCACTTCCAGCTGTGTGTGGCTCATATGATAAGATACAAAGCAGCCATCAAATGTAGAATGTAGGTTTACTATTTCTGCCACATGGGGTATTCCTATCCTCCTCTGCTATCTGCATTTTCAAACCCCCCTGTACGATAGGAAACAACAGCCTCAGAGCAGCAACATACGTGCTACAAATGACAAGTTTTGCTGTAGATTTGGCTCATGAAGGCAGACCTATTTGGCTCTGTTTTAGTGATTTGGTGAGTTGCCTGGCAGCGTGCAAATGTTCCAGCAAAACAATTACACCTGTCACTAATTTGCAGGGGAACTGTTGCTGCTAATTTGTCTTGGCACTGCCCACGATGGCTGTGATTGGTGTAGAGAAACACAAACCAGTCAGACCATTCTGCAGCGCTGTGGAGACAGGTCTGACGAGGTATAGAAGGCTACAGGACTACCTACCACGGTTAGTTCTGACAGTCTCATCGTTTGCCACCTCTGGAGCCATGAAAAAGAGACAGCTAGCACTAGATAAACATCCCAATTTTGTCATAATGTGTGACAAACACCACACTGTGTGTAGGAGCTGCCAATGACTCAGGAGGTGTTGAAATAACTTAATAAATAACAAATGTAACATCTCAGCGCTAAAATGAGCAACCTAGGCTAATTTACATCCTGCTTCTATTGAACGGTTGATGCTAAACACTATGTTCAAAAGGGGGGAAATGTGTTGTGTCAACAATCACAGGCCCCATCAGCATGGCGTTCTCCCACAGTGCACAGCAGAAGTTGACAGCGGGCTTCCTCGCAATGTCAGTCTTCAGATTTCAGTCAACTGCTGCTGTGGGAAACACCTCCTCAAAGCCTTGAGGATTACACTGTTTCCACTACTGTGTTCCACAACAGCTTTATCCTAGTTTTTTTTTTTTTTATTAGGAAACAAAAAAAAGACCCACAATAGCAAAACAAAAAAGTGAGAGAAATCACATTTTTTGTTTGACTTTAAGGATGCAAATGGATGTCTCAGTCACCTTGGATGTAAATTTTTCAGTCTGTCTTTCAGGGATGAATTTGATCTTTTTTGGCATTTTGCATTTCAGCGTCTGAACAAAATAAGAGTTTAGGAGCAAACAATAGCCCTGAGCCGGCATTAAAGCTTGCATTACTTTTGATGGACAGAGCTCTTGGCTAGATTGTGTTGTTATATAACCTGATTGGCAGAGCTCAATACCATGTCTTGATTCACATAGAGTGCCTACAATGTGACGAGTGTGGCTGGAGTGGGCTACGGGAGAATGGCAACAACAACAAAAAAAAAAAAACACACAGAGCCGGTGTCGAAAACTGGCTTCAGGGCGAGTGTAGGACGGAGCGAAATAGCATCTAATTGTTATTCTACAACTGATTCTGATTTAAGGCAACAACAAGTGGGAATAAATGCTGGAGTGAGATTCATTAGAGTCGTTTAGCACAACCACAGACCTACACTGCTGTCCAACAAGCTGCTGCGCTGGAGCAATAAAGAGGGGGGGGCAGTGGAGCTCAAGGACATTTGTCTTGTGGTTGGAGAACAGAGGACTTTATATCATTTTTATTATTATTTTTTAATACAGATTTCCGACGCTGACATGTGTATTCAAAGCAGCTACCTTCCAGGGACAGGCTCCCTTATCAGCACTGCAGGGACGGGAACCATTGTACATCAACCATGACAAATGAACTACACACTGAAACATTATCAGCACTTTGTCGCAAGACTGAATGACTACTGTCTATCAAAATTCTGTCTGTAGCACTGGAGAATATAATGTGTTCATTATGTGGAGTTTGAATTTGGAGAAATCATAAAGGCGTCTGATGAAAATGTTATCGTAATGGCTTTTAAGAAATGCTATGCGTCTTTTATTCCAATAGCCATGACATGCATGGTAATTGTGTTCCGCCTCTATATAATACATAGCTCAGCTGTCATTTTGACACACAAAAAAAAGCTAAATTAGACAAAATAATGGGAGTGAAAATGCGAATTATTCCGATTATTTCCAGCGTGACCCGAATGGTCAAATGCTCAGCGGTATTGTTGAATTGACAATGTTACGACCTTCCAAGCAAGGCTTCGGGAGGCTAGTTTTCGGTGGCCTCGTTAGCTTCTTGACTTTCAAATTGCAAAACAGCAGCCCTTGAAAAACTTGTACAACTCTACTCAGCAAAAACACTCTAAATCTGCTGTGTTTCTCAATTGTTTCGCCTTGATGTTGCTTGAAGTGGCAACCGCATCACTAATTTGAATGTAATCAGTACAAAAAGAATTCCGATGTAAACATGATGATCGTTAGAAAATGATCGTTATCCTGTTTTTTTTTTTTTTTTTTGATGGAACACCCTTCTTCCAAAAGACGGAGACGGTGGAGAAGAGCGCTTTCGAACATGTCCGTGTGAAATATCCTGTAGCTGTTTAATTTGACTGAGTAACTTAGCATATGACTCACATCATTCTCACACTTTTCTAGTCTGTCAGTTACCCCTTGTGCCCTTTGGATGGGGGCATCGTCATCCTGGAAGAGCCCAGTCCTCTCAGGATAGAAATACTCCATCATACCAACAGCTATGTCAGTTTAAATGGACACAAGGATCCAACCCATAGCTGCAAAACACTCCCTGCGGCATAACAGAGTAACAGGTCTCCTGACTTACGTTTTTTTTCCTCCACTAATCAGTACATCTAGCGTAATAAAAAAAATCTTAAAATAAAGACTCATAAGACAGTATCAAACCATCAGCCAGTGTGGTCTAGATGATAACACTGCAATAACAGCTTGCACTGTTGGCAGCGAACATGCTGCCAGATTAGCTTGGTGGCAACAGTGCTAACTTGGCTAGCGTGGCTCGTGGTCCATCCTGTCACGTCTCTTGAGAGTCTCCTATTCTTCCACTCAATAAAGAAGAAATAAAGAAAGACGGCTGTCGCTCAGTGCTTATACCAAATCTAAGCCACTGAAACTAACACACATTTACGATTCTGGTGTAATTATTGCAAAGGACCTCAATTTCAGAGGCCACATCAAAGCTAAACAGCAAAAATGAGAAATTTTATGTCTAGACAAGACTTAGAAAAGCTCATTCAGTCCTCTATTTCTTGCAAGTTAAACTACTGTAATGCGCTACTCAGAAACCCCATTAAGCATTTGCAAATCACTGGAAATGCTGCTGCTGCTGCTGCTAGAAAACTGGTGAACACCCAGAAGAGAAAACACGTCTCTGAAATTCTTAGATCCTACATCGGCCTCTGGTTAAATACAGAATTGAATTTCAGGCCCTGTCAGTCTTTCAATGGTCAGGGCCCAAACTATATTCGAGATGTGGTTACTGAGGGCAAGACTGGTAGACTTGTCAGATCTGTGGGGACGAGCCGACTAATGGTGCCCAGAATTCAAACCTAACAAATGCTTTTATAGCCATTCTGCTGCCCACAACTAGAATCAGCTCCCTTTTGATCTTAGATGTGCCCCAGCTGTGGCCATGTTCCAAACTAAGCAAAACTAAAGCATGTTCTTTTTTCCAATGCTTTAAATTAGGGTCTCACTTTTTCACATTCTATACATTCTGGTTGAAACTTACTTAAAGTTTACTAAAGTTGTCTGTACTTTTATGGATTTTATACTTCACCTTATCAAATTTGTGTGTGTGTTAGCACATTCTAATAGTAAGTGGAAAATCAAATAAAACCTGGCACTCTAACACCATGAAGATACACATTCACAAAGAAGCAACTGGCATGTTTGTATTGTGTTCAAAGAATTGTGTTTTGTATTAAATCCATCATCAAATGCAATTCCTCAAAGCATTACAATCATGTAAAATGATTTTTCACCCAGCGGGGGGTTGTTTTTTTCATTTTAAATGGAAGTCAAAAAATAAAAATAATTTACATAATTGTTTTTTCTTTAAAAAAAAAAAAAAAAGACCTTTATTTAACAAGGATGGCCTCTCAATTTATAAATATCTTCCAACAGACAATGGCACGATTCCATTACAGCACAGAAGCATAATTCACTGAAGAAGAGACGGAAGAAACACACTGATGACTATCTCTCAGCATTAAACGATTTCTTTTCAGCCCTTTAAATGTCATATTATTATGCTTTAGATCTATGTAAAGAACAGCATGGTCAATATAAAGGGAAGCAGAAAGGCCTGAATACACAGTATAGTGTGAGAAGTAGGGCAATAATGATGTTGGTATTATCTTCAGAGGATTATACACATTCTTTTAGGCATAAAATGACTGAATCTTTTTTTTTTTGCATCTGCCATTTGTTTTACATAGTGGTGCATACAAGTGTATATAATGGATGAGCACCATGCTAATCATGCACATGCTCACTGTTTTCCCCTAAAACAGAAAGCGAGTCCTATTTTACAGAAGAGCGCAAGTGTGATAAAATTGCCTGTAAATCCCACTTTGTTCCCCCTTAGAACCAAATAATTGCAACATATTCTCCTGCAAAACAACCTGAGGGAGAAATGAACCAGCAGGATACCTACTTAAGCTGTTTAAAACAAGAGATATACACAAAACATCAGTCTGAAGCGATTGTGTTACATGACTGGAGAGAGCTAGCGGCGACTGCTCAATAAGACATTCCTAGATTCCTCTTGTGAAATCCTAAATACAGCCGACACCACGGGCCGAAGACAGGGGGGGATTAAGACCCAGAAATGTAATCCACCTCTGAAACGAGTTTTTTAAAAAAATACTCGGCTCCGAATGCAGGAGCAAACAACGATGCACACTTAGCAAGTCAAAGCACAACACAGCTGTGTTTGCATTTCATGCTTTAAGCATTCCACACGATATGACCTCACACTGACATCTAATTAAATCAGCATTTTACCAAAATCCCAAACAAAAAATGTGCATTATAAAAACACCTGACCTCACATACTCATTTACTTCGCCAGTTCTAATGATATTATGATGACTGAGAACCATTATTGGATCTCCAGGCATCAGTGATGTTTGCAGAGTGTATTGATCTACCAGTCAATACACCACACTGCAGAGAATGTAAAATCTTAAAATGAAGCTGTTTGTTATATTGCGGTTGATAATTTAAGATTATCTGGGCAGGATATGGGTGGGTAATTACATTGTTTTGCATGAGTTTTATTTTATTCAACAGTACATTCAACAATTAAAGAATCACGTACAATTAATTATTCATACCCACATCTTCTCTGTGAGTTTCTTCAGGCTGATCATTTCCAGCCTGAAGAATTATAGCTGATGCAGTAGCTCTCTAGTCAGTTATCATCAACTGTAGGTCGTGGCTAAACTTAGGAGTAGAGTGAGTTTGCTAATATCATTAAGAGAGAATTGTGTACAGTGGCTGCCTACCAGATGGGGAAAGGTTATAAGGTCACATCCAAGTGTTTTCAAGTACAAGGAGCTCCACATTCAATCTCAAAGGATGTGGTGAGAAGTTAAAAACGACCTCTAAACTGGCAAAAACCATCGAGAACAAGAACAGTTCAAGAGAGAATCTCAGCAGTTCTGGTACAACATGTCAATCAGAAACTCCAGCAGATACTGAACAAAGCTGATCTCCACGGACACCAACCACCGAGGACTCCATTTCTTCTTGACAGGCACACAAAAGCTCACCAAGCCTTTGCAAAAGTTCACTTTGACAAAGAAGAAAGCTTTTGGTCATCAGTTCTATGGCCAAATGAGACAAAAACAGAGTTGTTTGGACACAAGAATGTGACTTTCATTTAGTAAGAGAAAGAAGAAGCATTCAGCCCCAATAATGGCATCCTCACTGTCAGAGGCAGAGGTGGGAATGTAATGCTGTGGGGTTGTTTTTCAGCCGACGGGCCGGAAAAAACCTTGTCAAAGTGAATGGCATCATGAGAAAATAGGACAGAATTAAGATTGTGGAGAAAACCTCACATAGTGCGCCGGAAAAAAAAAAACAACAACTTCGCCCTGGGCAGCACTGAACCTCCCAACAAGACAGTGATCTGAAACATTCAGTCAAAGTGAAGGAAAGGAGTTTGGAGCAGCCCAGCCCAGAGTCCAGACATGAATCTCATCAAGAGGCCGTGGAGGGAACTGAAGACCAGAGTGATGGGAAGGAAGCCTCCCCACTTCAAAGACCTGGAGATCGTTGCAAATAAGGAGTGGAGCTAAAATCCCAGCGGAGACGTGCGGGAAGCTTGTTACCAATTACGAGAAGTGTTTGATTTCTGTGGTGGCAAATAATGGTGCTGCAATTGATCACTCAGAAAGGACATGAATAAATTTAGACATGACATTTCTCCAGCACCAATTCCTATCCTGTTTTGACTCTTTTTTTTATGTCATTACCAGCCAGGAGAAACCTATTGGAAAAACAAAATCTCTCTATAAATCAGAATTTGGCATGAGTGTGAATAATTTATGGCCTAACTGTACCTGTTGATATATAATAATGTGGTTTCTGGCACTGCAATAAAGGTGTGAATGGAGAATTAATATGCCCACGCATTGCCTAATATCATCAGCCACACATTTGAGTGCATTTTTGTGATGTGAATGTACTGAATACAGCATTCATTTCTAAAGGGCAAGGATTAGTCTGATCACCCAGCATTTATCTACGCAGCCTGGGTGGTAAAGCACCGCCTGCAGCAGTTTTTCTTTTTTTTTTCCTTTCTGTTTTGTTATGAACGGGCCAGCAACCAGGCAGGAGGAGGAGCTTATAGTTGTTGAATGGGATCTGACTCGGCTCAGACCGGATTTGGTCTGGCTCATTCACAGACTTGACCTTTTGTTTTTATTCAACATCCCACCTGTTGCACTCATCATGGCTGTCCTTCCCACATGTTTTTTTTTTTTTTTTCCTCGTCTCTTTTCTCTGATGGCTGTTTCCATACCAACAGAACAAGCAGGGAGTGAGAAAACATATCAACATTTACAGTCCACAGCAGTGGCACGCACAGGTTGACTAAGGCCACATTCACAGCGGTAATTTGGTTCATTTGAGACAAGTGAAGAATTCTGAACGTCCACTGTAAATAACTCCAATAATCCTGTAGTTATGTATTGTTTTTAGAGCATAAAAGTGATTAAATTAAGCAGAGTGTTGATGCACAGCATTGACATGTGGAGGAGCTGCTCAGAGCTGGACAAAAAAGATTGAATCTATCATATGTCACAGTGCGACTGACATCCAACTGCATACGATGCTATTTGATTTGCCGACTAGCTGCAGAAAACAGCATTGTATGATAATTAAGATTTAGTCCTGACTTTGTGTGTACTCTGCAATTGGGACACAACTATTGCTTCCCTTTTGTTTCCTCTCGTGTTTCTTTAGTTCTGCTCCATTTCGTGCTCACCATGGCTTTTTACAAACAAACCAGGAGCAACAAACATGAAGTTATTTGGACTGACAGGTAACTCTTGGCAAGGGCAGTTTGGGTGACTGACACCAAGTCATGCTACACTTTGCTGAATCTCATGTTGTCAGCCAAATCACACGGAATCGATTGTTATCTGAATGTAGAATACGTTTAGCCACGGTTCTTGGCATGCAGGCACTGCCCTGGTCACCCCACACACAGGAAATCAGCACACAGGGAGTGGGAAGTGAGCATAATAATTTACTCCCAAGGACACATTCTCTCATAAACCTAAAAGAGGATGCTGGGGTTGAGAGTGGGCTTATAGGGCTACTTTTAGAACTCGTTTGCCCCTAATCGACCTCTAGGCCTCGTAGATCCTCAAAACAGCTGCTTTTAACTCTTCCAACATCAACACTGGAATGGGCAAAACTTTACCTTACTCTTTAAATCAATTTATATTTAAGATTTATTTTGTGGTATAAAAGGATTTCAACAGTCTTTATCCTGTTTTTTGTGTTGATTTTTGGCACATGTTGTTGCGTTTGCCTGTTAAAACATACGCAGCACTTTGGTCAATTCTGGTTGTATTAAAATAGGCTGTTTCAATGATATGATTTCATTCAATCTGAATCTGTGCTAAAATCATATATTGATTAGCTTTACATTCACACCGTGCATCAAGCACATCATGTTGCTCGTGAGTGGATTGGGACTTACCGTTCAGAAGGTTTTGATACGATGGCTTTGTCCATACCAAGGTTCAATGGGCAGCTTTCACGCCAACCTAAAAAAAAACATAGAAAAAGGCTGAGGTGAGAATCAAAAAGGGAGCCCATGAAAGCATAGGATTAAGATTGATTTTTGCTCTAGATGACCAGCTTGAGGCTGGTGTTATACTTTCTGCATAAAGGGGTCTATTTGGGTCAGTGGTGTGCACGCCTGAAATACGTTCCTCTCGCTTTACCAGACCATTCTGTGGAACATATTGGTTTTGCGGCACCACACTATGATTCAAGGGGAATAAAAGGCTCTGACTTGTTTGTATTTCTTTAAACCAATCGCAACCGTCATTGGCAGGGCTCAGCAAAAGTATGCGTTTTGGCTTTTCCCTCAGAATAGCAACAGGTAGAATTGTTTGTGTGCAACATTTGCATGTAAGGCGACAAGCATCGCCATTAAAACGAACTAGCAGGGCTGCATTACTGCAAAACTGGGATGCTAGGTCGCTGCTCAGTGGTTCTTATTGTTATTTCCATCATAAAGAAAACGGTAACAGACAGCGGAAGGAGGAACAAAGCCGACTGAGACAAGAGGTGGGTTTATGCCTTCATCCTACATCAAGTGAGTCAGACTGGAATTACGTAGACACTAATCTACTGCAGATGTGTGGAAAATGTCCTCCAAGTGGATTTTGAGTGGACCAGTAAGTGGTTTGTGTTTGTTTGTGCATGGTCAAGGGATTATAATCAAGTCTGAGGCGACTAGAAGGGAAGCATTCACAGTAGACACTGGAAGCGTTTAAGGAGCTCAAGCGTCTTCCTGTTTGACATTATAGCATATATGTGCATCACAGAACTAAGACATTTTCAAACATCTTTTTAGAAAAGGTACAAAGGAAGAAAACCATACTGGCTATTTGCAGGTATTTCTTTGCTTAAAACACACATAATAAAATTCTACCTTTGCATCATGTGTGCTTTAATCTTGTGCAAAGTTGCAGGCAGGTACAACATCATAATTTACAGATCAAATACATGACAACAAATATTTTCGCTTCAGGTTTTCACGATGTTTTTCCACAGTTTGTTTTTATTAACAGTTGAGTTGCCTTTCATTTAAAGACGTCCCGCTCTCGACGAATTCTGTTTATAGACATCTCCGTGTGATGATTTTCTTGAACACCTTCATTACAAGGATCATCAATCAAAAATCATTTTGAAATATCACACGGTGACAGCGCGGCTTAACACAGTGATTACACGCTACTAATGAGAAAATAAACGTTGGCCTGTGTCTGGATGAAAAATCAAGGCCCGAGTGTAGCTGGGCAGCCGGGACGGCGCTCTTCTCCAAGTTGACATTTATAATCAAAGGCTGACATCTGTCATCGCTCCCTGAGGGGCCTTGTCTGTTGTGATTACAGTTCAGATGAAGCATATTTGCATAATAAGTGCAGTTGATTCAATGGCAGCTTCTTTGACTTTTTTTTTTTTTTTCCAATGTCCGTTGAGAATCCCTGTGCAATGCTACGTATGCACCTAAAAACGAAGCGTGTGATAATTAATCAGGGAGCCCGATAGGATACTTTTCATGCGACATGTCTGATTATAGTGATTTTGAAAACCCATCGCGGCACTACAAGGCTGACTCGTGGTTATCGGTGTGCTGTTATTCCAGGAAAATGAGAGAAAATTACAGTGGGGACATCCAGAGCCTCGTCCCCTGATATTTTCTAAATACCAAGAGGTCACCGTAATTTCACACCATCCCTGATGCCAAATTAGGTGAGTGAGAAAGAAGGTACACATTCCACAACCTGGTATGTAAACACATTGACATGGGAGAGCGAGGACAAGCACATTCGTATCAGATGATGATACTCTGTGTTAATGCCTGCACCATTATTACAAGATTCAGATTATGTATTGATTTTTGTCTGAGATTCCACTCATGTCAAGTGGAAGTAGAATGATTACTTGCTTTTAGCCACAGAAGCAGCACGGCTTTAGGGACTGTAATAGCAGTCAGGTAGCTGCTTTGGCCCAGATGGGAATATCTTATGAACCAATGGATGCATTGCCCTGATATTCGGTGAAGACATTCCTAACCACCAGAGGACGAAGCCTACTGAATTGTTCTCTCGTACCAGTTGTTGGTTAACATTGTCTACCTCTGAAAGTCCTTACAATGAACACATGATGCAGAACTAAACCTCGGAGCAGCAAAAAATAAATAAAAAACAAGGTGGGCTGGTCTGACAGATAGTTTTACAGCATTAGATGGCCTGTTACATGTACACCAATTATCTAGGGAAGAGAAATGCACCGTGGGAAAAGGGTTAACTGGTAGAGGCTGTGTGTTGCTCTGGGTCATGTTCAGCTGGGAAATCTTGGGTGTTGACATTCATGGATGGTGTTTTGACACCTACCACCCACCTAAACATTGCTGCAAACCGCAGCAGTACTACTTGACAGTCATGACATATTTCTAGTTCTTTGAAATGTCACATTAGATAAAGTTACTTTAGGGCAGGGGTTAATTCATTCACTCAAAGAAACAAACAAAAGAAAAAACATTGTCCCCAATTTCAGAAGAAAACTGTTTATCCGCTCACTTTAAAGTGGTTTTTGACTTCTTCCATTTGCATTATAAGAGATGGAAATGCCCTTTTTCTATCAAGCTCTGACATAGGGGACATTTAACTTGGAAGACTGATCAACTGTTTCTGCTTCTTTCACTGTTTCACCTTCAGACAGCGTGAAACATGACCAATACTGGCTGACATTAAAGCTAGAATTAGAACTTTCCCAAATAAAAGCAAATCCTGTGGCCATCTATCCATTGTTTTCCTCTGAGGACCAAAGTTGTGCTTGTTTCTTCTTCCTCTTTGAGGTTTTTTTAGTCGTTGATAAATGACTGGTTGTGTTTTTGGCTTCTTCTACTCTGTCTGTTACAGCCAAGTGTAATGTTGCTTAGTCACTGGAAACAAGCCTGATTCACATTTTCTTTAGTTCTTCTACCAAAATTTAAAAAGTTCACATTTGTAATTACATTTAAAAAAACACTACTAGTAGCCTTCTTAAGCAGGGTAACGCTCTTTGCCACGCTGCAAACATTTGTTCAGAAATGTTTTGAGGCACATGAAAAGAGGTAAAGGTTTCAACTTGGCCTTCAAATTCCCCAAAATCTCAGTCTGATAGAGCATCTGTGGGACATGCTGGAAAAAGACTCTGATACATGGAGGCTCCACCTCCTAACTTCTAGAGATTAAAGGATCTGCAGGTGCCTGATACCACGGGACACCTTCAGAGGTCTTTTGGAATCCATGTCTCTACAGTTCTGGGAACCAGAGGTGGAAATACACAACATTAGGCAGGTGGTTTTAATGTTGAGGCATGTTGTGTACAGCACCTTTCTCATAAATCCTTCCATGTATTGACTACACAAGGACAACATATTATTCTGCATTTCAATACAGTCACATTTCTCAGGGACATTTCAAGGAATGTCGTCTTTATATCAAAGCAAACAATCTTTCCTCCTTTAAATAATATCATTTCCATGCTTCCATAATGTGAATGCCATCAGATTATATGCGGTGCGACGTTTCTATATTTCAAATGCACATCAAAGCCTTAGCCAGGTAATAAATAGCTGTAATTCTCCTGTTCCCAGCTAAGCTTTGTGAATGCACAGCAACATTTCCATGCAGAGCACCACTGGGTTCCCCCTCATCAAATATATTACCCCTGCATCCCTCCTCCTTAGCACCACACTGCGCTACCAGCTATTTATAGCACAAACATATTGATCACTCTCTGCACCACCCTCTATCACTCTGTCCAGAGCGAAAGAGAGTGAGAACGCTTTACGACGCTCCACGTGCCCGTCTGCATCTGTGTGCATTTTCTGTGCTGGGAGGCGGTGGACCGACGGTGTTTGTGCGTATACATACAGTATGTGTGGGCTCTGGGAGAAGGGCTGCCCTGTAATTCAGTTCCAGATAGAGTTAACTCTGATTAAACAGCCTCACGGGGCTATAAAATCCCTGGATATAAAAATAGGAAAAGCACTTCACCACAACTTTAAAGCTGTGATATGGAAATCAGCCTTCAACATCCAATAGTGCCTTTCAGATGCTATACAGACAAAAAAAAAAATGGAAAAAAAATGGCCTTATTAATCTATCATATAGGCTGCATTTCCCACTGTGACCGCATAAATAAGGAAGGAGGCATCAATAAAACCCATGATGCAGAAAATGTCTTCAGGCTAAGTATGTCACTTCATGATCGTCGTGGGAGTGTATGTAACTTTATGCAGCAAACAGTTTTGTTTTTTTTTTTTATATTCAGCAGACTCATCACATCGCCACATGTTTCTAATGGATATTATTCAAATTCGCCTTTACATTTGATACCTCCTGAGAGTGTATGCATTCCACGGGCAGCTCTGTGCTTTTTTTAGCACACGCATCACAAGAGGACACCATCGTGATTGACACTTCCCCCTTAAGCAACCATGTAAATCCTTTTGATTTTGCCAGATTTAAAGCGTTTGATTTCACACGTTTCCCTGCCTCCACTCACAGGTTTGCATCATATGAGTCAGAGAAGCTGTCACTGACTGCCAGTCAAAGCCGAATATTATGGCTCTCCAGTATGTTTTAATGTCGAGTTCAGTTTGGATAAAAAAATGACCATTAACACGTTCCGCATTTGGTATTTTGTCTCTTTTAGTCTTTTAATATTAGGAATGTATCCATCTAAATTCAGTGAGACTTTTTTATTTTTATTTTTTAAATGTGTTATATTACATTAAATATTATAATCAGCATACATCTTTGCAGGTAAGTAAAGCCACACATGGAACAACTGCACTGTCCTGAATTAACAATGAGTCCGGGCCTCTTATCGGATGTCACCCCAATCTCTTTTTCCCATTATCTTCAATGTCAACTATAGCCCCAACTGCCAGATAAATAACATATACAAATATCAGATATCAATACCATAGTTGGTTCTTCTTATCTTCAAATGGTTCCGATTAGACTACAGTAAATGCATGAATCTACCACAGTCCTGTAGAATATAGTAAATCCTGCTGTTTGCTCCCACACCAGTAGCTGTCTCATCAGATTTGATAATCAGAAAACGACAGCAGTCCTCACACTCCTATCTTCTTGGCAAATATGTTTCTCGGAGGCCGTGTGGAGATTGTGATTGCGGAAAAGCTCAAAAATCTGCTTGGGGTTTCGGGGGCTACAACAAAAGGGTATGTGGGTGTTTATCAAGCTGTCCAAAAGCCACAGTGCAGACTGAAAGCCAGAGTATGTCCTTATATTTAGCTTGTGGCAGCTGTGTGGCCACAGGGGTTTCCATTCTGATGTGCTTGCGAGGGAATACATTGCGAGGGAAAGCTGGTAAAATAGGCAAACAAGATATTTTTGTGTACAGATGCATATTGGTTATCTTCAGGTGGCTGTATTCACACGGTATTTGCATGTTTAAGGTCAGATTCCTTCATTTAAATGCCTGCGTCCTTTAATACAGCAGCTGTCTATCATTTGATGCCAGATTTTGACAACGTAAACAGGGTATTTAAAAATCACTATCAACTGAGCGCGTTTTATCTTTGTTTTTGATCCTGACGTTTTAATTAAGAAAATAATGTAGACTTGTAACCAGTGTCCACGAGGGGAGATTGGTGAATGTGACTCAAATTAGAGCCTGATCATTGCTGGAATTGACTGAAGTTGAGAACTAGATCTTTAAAAAGTCTGACACCTATATATCAGCTGGTAGTCTTTATATACATATAGATTAGATTTAGATATAGATTTGTGTTATAATGGAAATATGACTACATGTCAGGATATCAGCTGACTGATCGTTCAGGCTTTAATTCAAACGTTCAAGGAGTAATTTGGAGATCTGTGCAAAAATACATACTCATGTTAAGCTGAATCTGAACCATTCCTCCAACTTAAATGGCAAACTTTGGCTTTTGTAATTGCCTTTAAGAAAAGCAGAGTGAAATATATCCTGAGCTGACTCCAATTGGACAACTGCATTTAAAACAATGTCAACAATGTGGAAAAAAAAAAAAAGGAAGGTGATAACACTACAGTTAAACTTTAATTGGGTTTGGACAGAAAAACAACTTGGTTTATAAAGGTTATGTCACTGTCCTTGTTAAGATCATCAACAATGCCGCTATTGGCAATGCTAAAAAAGGCAAAACTTGAAATTGAACAGTGGTCTACCATGTTAAAATTGAATGTTATGTTGACCCGTCCACCCACCACCACCTCCTCCCCACGTGGACCATGTCCCTCTACTTTACCTTGGAATGACTTCCTCCTTTGCCCCTGTCATAATTACGACAGGCATTTGTAACTTGAATATGCTGTTTTGGAGCACTGGCTGGAATGACTGATGATGTTGTTGTTCTTGTGAGGACAGTCTAAATATAAAGCTTCAGCAGTCTGATTTTCATAAATCAAGCGGATGCCTTTAAAAGTTGCAGAGAAGTGTTTCTTTGCTGAGCTGTGGTGGACGGAGGGTAACTTAAAGAGGGAATTTGGCACTAAAAAGAACTTATAAGCATATAAGCATTGGCTGCAAGTTAGAAGTAATTTTTAAACAGAACTTATGCTTTAATCACATCATTATCTCCTCAAATGCAGTATAGACAAGGAGAAAAATTACAGCAACCAAGATCCAATGCATATGTGCATTGATTTAGTATAGACTTGACGAATGTGGACCTATCCTTTAATTGCACAGCAAGTTCAACATTTCACCACTTTACCCGTGGCTTGTGGTAAGTCCAATCCTTACAAAGTCTGCAGCAAAAAAGCATTTCATTCTGCTTAATTCTGTCTTTTTCAGATCTCTGTGCATGTAAGTGTTCTTTTGGAAATGTCTATCACCCTGTTATACAATACAAAGCAAGCTAGAAAGAGAAACATCTCCTTATGTTTGAGCAAATCTGCACTGGTCTTTGGCCAAATTTAAGGCAAACACTGGTAAGCAGTCATGCTGGAAGACAGGACAGAAGATAGAAACAATAATTGCCAGTATTATCTTTTTTTTTTTGCTACGTCCTTCAGTGTTTGAAGTCACAACTCCAGCAGCACTAAGAACTGCAGAAAATTCAAGGTGAAACAGCCATAATGTTGAGAACTGAGAGACTACTTGGTGTAGAAAACGTTTAACTTACAGGCAACACATTCTGCTCTACTTTAGCCAAAAGGTAAAATGGTGAAGGTGAAGTGCACAGAGCACAAGACTGTTCGACATTTTACATATGATGCTAAGATTTACTACGAGGAAGTATTTTGTGCCGCAGCTGCAATATCGCCCAAGGGGTTGCTTTTTCCTTTAATCCCTCATGGACAACTTCTTGCCAAGAAAGATTTTTAAAGGATTTCTAATCACATGACCACTTCTGCTGCCTGTTGTTGGGAGCTTTGCCAATCAATGCTACCCAAAAATTGGACAAGTGAGTCAGTATCCTTGGTTTGTCCCTGCGTGCATGCAAGCGGCTGTCTGGCCAGGAGCCAGTCTTTCAAGCCAAATGCGTAGGTAATGGAGTCATTATGCTCGAATGTTGGTATAGCTAAGCTTTGAACTTGCTGAGAAGGAGAAGATTCTGGCTAAAACTGCTTAAATTGCTCTTAATTTTCTTTGAAAATATCACAATCGAACCTAATGTTCACCTGAACGGCGGCATGCATGTTGCCCCCAGCTGTTTTCGTTGTGAGGTGCAGCATGCTCTGCTCAGCTGCTTGTTCTTGCTATCATTTGTTGGTAGCGTTATCTCTTTCCTGCCTTATCTGTTGTTTGTTTCGGTGTTTCCATTTGCCCCTTTGCCGCGTCTGCTTGTGTCTTCCTGTTAATCCCCAAATGCTGTCTATCAATATGGAGTGTTTGTTCGTGATGTGACTGCCTGGTTTGACCCTTCAATATACAAGCTTTCAACCTGTAGCTGCAATGAATGCTGATGCACTGCTCTGCGTAGGGAAACATGTTCAAGTCCAACCTCTGACACAGCAGCAATCTAATGGGTTTTAATATCCAGAGCTCTGATATCTGTCGTAGTTCTTGTTATATTCGGCTCAAATTAAGGTTTAACTGTGAACAGTGGATGGATTTTCTATTTCTTCTTTCTTGGGCTAATGTGAAAAGACCTAACAGAGAACTACCATGCAAGTTTGCAGCTTCCCCCAACTGTAAGAAGCAGGGCCTTTCAGCTCATGTTTTTGGCTTTTCGTCCTGAAAATTTACTGCTTTTGTTCACTTTCACCGAGCTCGCTCCCAAATGCAGCAAGCAGCAGTTTTTAGGGAAATTAAAAACTCTCATAAAGCCACTGTGCACTACCTGTCCAACAAAACATGGCAGAAAATATAGCAACTGGATGAGTTCAGTAGTTGAGTGATGTATTCACAGCAAGTAGCCAGCAAATCAATAAATGGAGTTTGAACAAGAATAGATGCCAGCACACGGCTCCAGACTAACTCCTTTCCACTAGTAGCACCGGCTAATGCAGTTTATAGGAGCAAAAGCATACAACTTAGGAGCACCACTTAAATCGACACGCAATGCCACACATTTGTTCCATCGTAATTGTATTACTGATAAATGTTTGGTATTTTATTTTAAATGAAAAAGTCACAAGAAAAGTCGACAAAGTCATTAAGTTAGAAGCACTGCAGTTCCATCAATGCATCTGTCCCAGTATAGTTTATGCCTCAGGCTGTTTTTGTGCTTTACAGGTGTTTAAAAGTTTTAAAACTTAGTCTGCAAACTTACTTTTCCCCGCCAACGTTGGGTCACTCCAACAACAGTACATGCATTACATGATGTACCTTTCTTTTCGATAACTCAGCGATGTAAACTGTGCGAGCAACACAACACAAGAATCATTCACAGCAACCTCAATGGAAGCACAATCATTCTAGACACAATGAACCAAGAATAGCAGTGATGTAACTCTCTCAAATATGGCCAATCATATAGTACAGCTAAGATGTATTTTTATCTATCTCTTCAAAGTACAGAAGCTAGTGAATTCTCTAATTGTGTGAGGCAGAAAATAACTGAATTGTTTGCTTTTTGATCCAGGAATGAATACGGTTGTGCATTTGATCTGGATATTGTAGCTGGTCACAAAATGAATGGAACGAAATCTGCTGCAACGGCACTGGAAGGTCTAAATGTTCTCTTTTTGCTTTTGAAAAATGAATCCATTTTTTTGGTGTCACTGTCGAGAGCAGGTTTCCTCACAGACCGGGCGCAGGTAGATGACATCCTGTGCAGTCTGGAGCCCTCCAGTAACGGAAACTGCAATTGAATTATGCCTAAGTGAAAATCAAAAAAAGTGCTTTGGACGTGGATTTTGTTTCAAACTACACGAGTACATCTGTCCTGACTTTGATGATTTGTCAAACAGTACATAAAACATGACTTTATGGTAGATTTTAATTTCAAGATTAGGGAAATAATGTTAAAAAAGCAGAAAAGCTTTTTCTTCTGATGGTGTAATTGCAGCACTATAGTCATGTTTTCCAGTGCTGCTGCATTTCCTCTTATCTCAAGGTGAGGATTATAAAATTACAGAATTTTTTCAGTGGGTGAGTGTGTTTAGGCGTGCATCTGTCAGGCAACACAGTGATCTACCACCTACACTGTATTCTGTTTCCTCACAATACCATCAACATCTTACCCACCGCTCCTCGCTCTGTCTACCCTTTGAAAACAACGGTGTGAAAAAATACATTAATTAACAACACTGCATTAATTAGTGTCAGAGATGCACATTTATTCCGTTTAGAGAGGAGTCGAGCCCTTCTGCGTTTGCTGACATCACTGGGGAAAAAAAATAAAAATAAAAAAAAACACAGACACACATGCTGCCTCAGTCTAGACGTGGACTAAATGCATGTCTCATCTCAGTGTTGTCGCTTTTGAGACATCCATTAAGGTTTCCCTAATCACAGTGTGGAATGATAATGCCTCCCACACTCACTCACTCACTCACTCACTCACTTTCACACAGACACACACGCACAGTGCTGCTCCCTGTGCTGTCACTTACACGAAGACAAAGCTACGTGAGAGTGTTAACTAAAGAGCTTGGCTGAGATAGGTGGTCACGTAATTGATCAAGGTTGGCAAACCGAGTTGTGGAGCTAATGAATCAAGACAATGGGCAACGGGTTTAATTATGGCTGCAAGGAGGGAATCATTAGAGGAGTTCATCTGAGGGAGGTGAACTCTCTCTCCATAGTTCCCAGCCGGGTCAGATGATAAGGACCTTTATCGCGCAGGTCTAATCGCACGCCATTACTTATGCGCTGGAGCTCTTGGGTTAGCCTTCTTTGCAGATCCCTGGGTGGCCTGAACCTCCTCGCAGGTTTACCTGCTATCAGGCAGATTAACACTTCAGCAGCTTGTCTTGTTTGACTGATGAGAAGAGCACCAAAGTAAGTCTTTTACACGGGCAGCAGAGTTCTCACAGGGCAACCCCTCTTTGAAGCTCATCACCCCCAACTTTCCTGACTGCCATTAGGTGCCATTATCGCGCCGCTGGCTCGAAGATTAGCTCGAGATTACCGCAACCTAATCATCCAGGAATTGGTGTCACTGGGAGGCCCAACTTGGATTTTCTACAGTGGGGCTGTTTACATCACGGTTGATTTATTGTATCCATTCTCAGCCCATTAAGCAAGAGGTAAGACTCTTTCAGTGTGAGTTCAATTTTAAACAACTCCATTTGGGTTTAAGGTGCTTGGAGTCTGAAACGGGTGGGAATTACTTCACCTTGACAATGGAGATAAATAGTGTTACTCCAAACTTGTCTGGCACTCTGCTAACTACTACAGCACTTGTGGCTAGCTGGTCACGGTCACCAGGTAGCAACTCATGCAGGATTTTTCAGTTCAGTTTGAACCACATTTACCCTGAAAACATTTGATTCATGGCTCCTTTCTATAGCAGAAACTTTCGTAGGTCCTGGTCCAAACCCAGTCTCCACCCTCAGTGCCAAAACCCAACAGACATTGAGTATGAGAAGCTTCAAGGGCTCAAAATGGTGTAAATCAGAGTGAGACAGAACTTTACAATATACTTGTCATATTATCTTTACAATGCCAAAGCATGTTTTGTACTACTGTGGGTTTGGAACTTTTCACTTTTTACTTTATTCACTTACAAGGCACTAATGCAAAAGTCTGTTTGGGTTTTATCCTCATGCCATCATCAGACAAACTACTACAGCTCTGTCTATAGAATCATCAGTGAGCTATGGGTTTACAGGTACATGTAATTTATTTGTTTATTTTTGCAATAATCCAGTCACTTTCTTCTAACATCTTGTTTGTTTTCCTGTTTTCCAAGCTACCTCTGATAAACCCATGTTTAACATCATAGCACTATGAACTGTGGGTAATTTCCCCCATGCAAAGTCTGCACAAGTGCACACGTATGGAAAGTGTAGCTAAAGGGCTCAAAATGTCTGCAAGACAGCCTTCATCCGCTTGATGATTTGACAGTGGGACACCCATATAAGCCCCTGCACACTTTGTGGAAACGTGTATCTAAGTCTGTGAGTGTAGATGAGGGGATTGGGTCCCTTGGCTCTCAATTGATGCAATCGATTTCCCAAAGACCAAAGAACCATCAAAGTAGAGTCTGCAGTGCTGCATGTCTATGCCTGATCAAATACAAACATGGAAATGCTACAGGTTGCGTAAAGCATTCAGACGAATCTCAAAGAGGTCCCAAATGATCAATATTAGATCAGCGATGGAAATAGTCACAATGATGATTTTCAGACTTTTGGAAACTTATGACATCAGGGATCACTGGTCAAAAGCCCCTTGCCGTGAACATTAATATTTCTTACCTTGTGAACATGTCTATGTGATGCTATTTATATCCTAGAAGACTTGTCACGAGAAAAATAAGCAGCTGACACAATGGCTGAGCATTTCCACCTTGAAACTGCAGTGTGTCAATGACAGTCAGAAACAGATTCAGACCTCTGATGGTTTTATTCGTACTAAATGTAAGGAACCAGTTCTGTCAGCTTGCACGGAGCCACACATTCTCGAGGACAAAGTGGTATAAAGTTGATTCTAAGCCACTTAGTGATAGTAAGGGATTCTTTTTTTTTTCATTGAAACTGCTTCTTGATATAGAACGCTGATACAGAGATAGGCTTTAAGGGGTTAAATCAATAACTGGAGAATGACTTTAATAAATTAGTTCCTCAGCTAGTTCCAATAAAAGAGTTTGAAAAGGTCCAATAGCAACAAACAGCAAAACAACTGGTTGGGGAATAAGAAAGTTGCATTGTTCATAATTGGAACAACAGGCAATAAAAACTCCCAACAGCGACAAGAAGTAACAATGCTGCGTCTACTTCCCTGCCAGAAAAGTGCACATGGTGTAAATGTAAGTACACAGTTTTACTGCTGGCCCTGTTTCAACCACACAGCGCATCCTTTATACTGTCTTATCATATTGACACTATGCAGCTATGCCATTCACCAAGCCTGCACAGTTAGCTAATGATGGGACTATGGAACCAACGTGCATCACATCGGATCGCACTTGTTATAAAAGATGTGATCCTACTGAATATGCACCAACACATTAAATTTATATTAAATGCTATCCAGCCCGTATTTCATGAAGGTGTTATTTTATGCCAGAGTGGGCAAATAGCTTGAAAATGCTACAAACATTTACTGTTATCTGATGCAATAAATCATCAGGTAAAGCTAAGTGGCTCCTCTGCTTTCTAAAGGCCACTATCCTGCAAAATCGTCTTGCTATTTGGAGCAGCAGTATTCACCTACAGTTTTCCTTTATCACTTCTTTGAGCGGTTTCCCTTGAAACAAGACAAATTCAGTGTCTACTTGGAGTTGGGAGTTGATTTTTCTGAAACACTGACATCTGCACTTGTGTTGCCTATGCTGGCATTGTAAATGATCATGGTTAGAGTAATTTTGCATGAGCAGAGTGCCCAGGTTGAACCCATTGTTGGGTTGGTATTCTTCTAGAGGCTCATTCTGCAAAACATGCCTTGTTATTTTCACTTGCTACTTGAAGAACTTGAATTACACATGACATGGTGTCTTATTTTCCCTCCGACCTGTAGCTGTCAGTCACACACTGCTGTTTTTAATGAAGGCATTTTATAAATTTAAATATTAATTTCATGCTGAAGGCACACATTCTGCCTTTTGAGGCTTCTGTACAGCTTCGAGTAAGCAACTGCAATAAAACCGGAGGAGACTTTTGTGTTGAAGAGCATACGTGGGCAGTATTATACACCGGAAATATCAAGGTCATCCAGCGTGGATTTCTCTCTTTTCTTACAAGTAGTTTGGAGTAACTTGCAGGATGACTTGAAATACACATAGTATGGCATGTTAAAGCATAAAGATAATCAAATATGCTATTGATCCCTGTGGAGGAATTACCCATTCACCTCAGTAAAAGGTAAAGAATTCAGCTTCAACGCAGAGCTGCAGGAGGTGGTAGGAAACTCAGTGGGGTGTATATTTACACCAGACACAGTGCTGAAACATCTGGTTAAACATTTTAGATGTTGGTGCCCGTGCTGTTCTTGTAACCTTGCGTGTTTGTGTGTGTAGCGAGACGGTGAGCTGCAAAGCTAAAGGTATCCGTTTGAAGGTGACTGCTGCTTCTGATTCATAGCCCACATGTCTTCTCTTTTGATTCCTCTGTACGTGCTCCTTTTGCTGTCTGCCCCCGGGGGCAGACATATGAAATGCGTCTCTGCATAAAAAAGCAAGTTGCACGACCTTCTGAGCAAACTGCAGCGAAGGGAGAACAGCTCGAATCTGTGATTTGGTGCCATGAGAGTGATGAGTTTTCACCAGATGAAGTGACTAAAAATAAATGCGGAGATGAATTTTTCACTAAGTTTAGCGGATGATTATGCATAGAATCGCCTCTACTGGGTGTGTCAGCAAGAAGTGTGGGATCACGGTGCTTGCTGCAAATTGAAAATAATATAAAGTGACAAAAGGGTCACTTTGCTACAGTTCTGCTTTGGAATAATCACTAGCTAATGAGCCACTTCAATCAAACTTGTTGCTGAACTGGACCTTCTTGGGGAAAAAAACCAAACACACACAGAATTCAGCTAATTGCAAAGATAGCAGTTCAATTCTTGGGCACTGAAACTGAGGTTGTTCCTGATGGCGTGCCACCAGTGTGTGAGTGTGTGAATGAGGAACACATTGTAAAGCGCTCTGGAACTGCTAAGGTGATAAAAGTGACATATAAGTGCAAAACATTTACCATTTACTGGACCTGTAGCAGCTCCTAAAAACCCTCTGGGGTCTTGCAAGAATGATATTTCAGACAGATCAAGGACTGGGGTTACTCAAAGTGCAGGATGGCTTCATTGGGCTCATTTGGCCTAAATGTATTAGACAGCTGCACGGGCCAAAAGCAATTTGCAGCAATGTCCAGTTTTCAAATATAATTGGCAGAATTGACTAAACTCACACCATCAACTCCCAGGAATAGATGAATTTGTTTTTGTTCCCCACAAAGTCTTCGATTCAGTCAACAAGCTGAAAAAAATGGAACCAGCAAATGTCATTCATTCTTTCCTAAAGCAACATCATGGAACGACATTCAATGCCAGTAACAAGGACAGCAATTCGGTCTGAGTGATAGCCATGTGTACAGAGAGCTGCAGTCCCCTCTGGTATCTTTTTTTGCCTTCAATTTATACTTACATTTTTAGAATATTTTCTTCCATTTGTGATGTGCCAAGCTCTGAATGGAAAGAATTAAAAGGGAGCAGGAATCTTTCATCAACGCTTGTATTTTTATTCTGCTCTTTGGAAAAAAAAAAAAAAATGTAAAGAAGCCAAGGTGAACCTGTTCTTGTGGATAATACGGGATGTAATAAAATAGTTGCAGAAGGTTCTGAAGAAAAGACTGTCAGTGTGCTGCAGTGTTGGAAAAACAGAAATGTATGATGTTCAGAAATAATTTAAAAAAAAAAGGTATTTACTGGCTTTTACTTGTATGTACCATTTTGAAACAAATCACTGTTGTTGATTAAACAGACTCAGTTCAATGTTGAATGTTGCAGCTTAATCATGGAAGAGTAATTTCACTACCTTCACCTTTAAGCTCTTATCTTAGCCATTATATGGGCCAGCCAAACAAGCTGTGTCTTGGTTTGTTTAGAACAGTGTAGGCTTATCTACAACTTCCATCATTTGATAAGATAATACTGCAGCTTTTTATATTAGCCTTGATATCACGGAAAAATCTAATTAGTGTTGTTGTTAGATTGGTACATGTAGCTCCCCATAAAAAGCAGGCAGTAGACATTTTGTGTTGGGTACACTGTCCAGATATTAGAACTATGATGGCGGGAAACTACTGCCTAACAGAAATCAATCGGCTCATTTGACAAATGAATTACAGCTAGATGTCTGTACGACTTCCCCCCCGACCTGCTCCGACGTCTGGAAAACCAGCGCAACGATAATATTGTGAGATCAAGACGGCAGCAGTTTATAGAGGCAGACACTGCAGTTGTTCCTCAGCGACTGCACGGCCTCGGGGCATGATGGGAAACGTCTGGCTCCCACCTGATCTCACAGCTAATTGGTTTAGATGTTGATTTAACAACATGCGGTTTAAAAGAAACTTTTTATTTCAGCTGATTTACAGAATCTTTTGTTGCATATGTATTGATATTGAAGGTTTATTGCACATATGTGAAGCTGAAATCATTAGAATCAAACATAGACTGCAGACAATATGGAGTTCCAGTATATCAAGACTAATTTAACTCGTTAAGCATTTGGCAACACCAACATTTCTGCTCATCAAATCTGTTTTCCTGGATTTCTTACTATTGTATTTGCCTTTTTTCAGTGTTCTCTCTCTGTACAAACTGATGTGATGGTGATTTACAGGATGAATTCATGTGAAATGAATGTGCAGAGATCCCAGATTGCCCGTATAGCATTTTTAAAGGCTGTTCTGTTAAAACCATTGGAGACTGTAAAACTCACACATTCGTCAGAGAACAGTTTAATAAATCAGTTCTTGTTTCCGTACAGACTGAAGGCTGCTGGAAACTGTCCGTCTTGCCTGTCGACTTTTTACTGACCCTTCCCCATATTAAATACCAGATTACTTGACAGTTGCAGCACAGTGAAACAAATATCATTGGCTTATTTTGATATGCAGTATGTTGTGAAATAAGACTTGCGTCGTGACTTGTTCAACCAGGAAGGAAGGGTGTGAAGATGCAATAAGAAATATGTAAAGATATTACTTTGCAGAGGTTTGATCTGCATTCATAACATGATTACTTTGGTACAATTACGTAACAAGCATCATTGCAAAGCTCCCATTCCGCTCGTTCTTGTGATATTTCTTGCATATCTATGCAATGACGAGTTTTCAAGTAATTCAAGCAAAAGTAATGAGTGTGGAGAAGGACGCAGAGCTGTACACAGATTGTAACTATGATTAAATTTGATGTAAATCAAAATTATTTTTCTTGCCAACCGGCATCATTGAAAAGGTCAAGTCATGCAGCTTCATTTGACACGCGTCCCACCTCACTGCAGTGCACTTTGAGAGCAAATCAACTGAGAAGAAGGGATTGGAATTTAAATGCGAGGCGCGTCGACCGGGTTACAAGGGTTAATGTTCTCACATGTGTGCATCTGTACGTGTGTGTGTGTATGAGTGGGATTTTCTCCATGCATGCCTGTGTTAAAGTGTCCTTGACTACTGACCTTTTTTTTTTTTTCTCAAGAAAATCCCTCCTCTGTCTGTGAGGTCTGCTCTTATACACACACTCAGCGTCACACTCTCTTTTTCAGAAGCTTGATGCAAACCCATTTTTTTTAAAGGTGAACTGAGGACTAAGGCGTCCACTCTCAGCCATTGTTAATCTCTGTGTTTGATCTCTGCTTTGTCATTCAACAGTCGTCCGTCAGCTGATAAAAAAAAAACAGATTTCTGGTTTCCTGAAAGAAATGGCAGCTGGTGTCTCTTTTGGACAATGAAAATATTCTACCTTCTACCTATGTGGCCAAACCAGAGCTCTGGACACCAGAATGGATTTCAGTTATAATAAAAGTAGTGCATGTAGGATGACTGTGCTGATCAGGGCTCAAACTAAGAAAACATATTGGACTAGTCATGTGTGAAGAAGAACAGTTTAGGTGGCTTAATGGTTACTCATCCATTACAATTTAAACATGCAGTTTAGGCAGTGGTTGCTTCAGGTTAAAACTGTAACTGAGCAACAGATTGGACGTTCTGGACATTAACCACATCACTTTTTTTCAGTATTCTTTAACTAGCCCTAGGCGGCCATCAGTCAGATAAAAATATCTCAACAATTTTTACATGAATTGCCATGAAATTCATGTGACCAGAGTAGGGCTGAATGCTTAGAGGAACATACATAATTGGGATTTTTGTGACTGATATTGCCACTGCGATTTCATTTGTCAGGCTTTAGTTTTTACTACATGGTTTTTAAACATGTGATGGAGGAATACCACATGAGATACTGAGAAAATGAAATGAATGAAATGAAAAATGAAATGAAAAATACTTTATTCATCCCAGAAGGGAAATTCAATTTCAGTTTCAATTTACAAAAAGTGTGACTGTCATACAATTAATCAATTAGTTGTTCAGGCCTAGTCCAGAAGATGAAGCCTAGTGACTTGGGTGTATACATTAATCTGGGTTAAAAGCATAATAATCCCAAATAGTTGATCTTTTTTCATACTGAGCTCCCCGCATACGCCATAGAAATACCTCTGTGAGTACATCAGGAATGGCTGGTTGTTGGACTGACAGTGTCTAGTTGGAGAATTTTAACATGTCGCCCAAAATGGACTGTAAGATTTTCAGTTATTGATACAATACTTTAATAATCCATAGAGTGCAGTTTCACAGGTGATGCTCTTAAACTGAAGATAGCAGATTAAAAATTACCTTCATCACCTACATTATTATACTGTTGGTAATTCCGACTATATTTAACTCTCTGAACTCCAATTTTTTTTAAAGAGACATTTAGAATACCAGAATTGTAATGAGGTATCATGATTTTAAGGTTAGATTTGGGTAATTCTCCAGGAGATTTTGTGACTCTGATAAATGGTGCAGCTTTGGAGATTTTTTAAAAGTAAACGTGCCTTTTAAACCCACCAGTTGGTTTTGGCTTTTGGAGGGTTAAGTGCTGCTGAAATACACAAAACTGAACAAAAACCACTTTGTACCAACGTTCTACACCCTTTCTCTTCGCACTTCCTACGCTAAAAACCCCTAAGTATACTTTTGCCCAAACAGGTTCTGTTATATTTCCAGAAGACCTGCAATCTATGAATGAACCAAAATGCATGGTTGCTTTTTTTTGACAAAGATAATTGTGTTTCTGTCATTCTGTCATAGGAAATTAAGAGCTGCTAAAGTCAATGGAAACTCAAGACTGCCATGATATATATGGTCTTTACAAGCGTATGTAAACTTTTGTTCACAACTGCATGTATTTATGTATATGTTAAATCCCCTGTCTCATTGCTTGCTTTACCAACTTGGTACTTAATTTCAAATCTTTAAATAAATGCCAGTTTCTTACATGTACTTGTGCATCTTGTATTTCCAGATGAGCTTACAGTTTACACAATATCAAACAAAAAGAGCAACGTGGTTCAGATAGTGATGCTACGCTACTGTACTTATATCCATGGCTCTCGTGTCAACAAAAGTAAAGCTGCTGTCATTTTGCCTCTGAGAAGTTTCTTTCCCAGCTGTTTGGACAGTTGAGGTGGCTCTGGATGAGGCTGGAGGTGTGTGTCGCTCACAGTGACACCATGTCTCTCGCACACAAACACGGAGTGAAGAGAAGGAGGTCACTGGAGTCACACACTCACTGGACTCCGCCGGAGTGGAAGCTGTATTGTCTGCGAACTCGCTCAGCAGCACAAGGACGGAGCGGGAAGGACACTGATGATTGATCCGACTTTTAATTTCGTAGACGTGCCATACTGTGAGGCGATTCTGTCAAACCTCCTGACAGTTCAAATTTGCACATGTAAGGTATACACATCAGAACACACTGAGAGCAACAGATAGTAAAGTATGGAGCTTAACGTTCATATAATAAAGACGGAAGGAGACAGAATGAGCAAATAATTCTTAAATAAGTGGGGTCATTGTGTATATTGTGATGTTTTGCAAGTACAAAACATAATATTTTAAATCAATTTTTGGCATTAAACATTAATCGCTATTTAATCAATAACACAAATTGAGTTTCATAAGCATCACTGTGTATTCAGTCACTGAGATCACGGTTCTGGTCGATCCCAGCATGTCTTGGTAAGATGATCTCAGGCTGGAGGTCACTAAGCATTACAGAAGTCTTTGTCACGGTGGCCCCTTTGCTAGATAAACCATTACAATGCTCTCAGTGTGACTCCTCTTCTGGTCCCTTCAGTACTAAATGGTAAGAGGCTCCACCTGGTGGCGCAACCAGATACTGCGACTAACACTCCACTACATTTTCTATCACGAGTCGCCTCCTCTGCCTTATTGGTTAACATATTTAAATTTTTTATTTATGGTAAATAATCAACTAACTGTTAATTAATAACATCCCGACCCATCATAGTAAGTCTAATGCTCACAATAGCTCCATTTCGTAAAGCACCCTTTTCTGTAAAAAGTTGCAATGCAGATTCAATAAACATTGAAGTCCAGGACTAAAACATCCAGGGTGAGTTCTTAGTCTTTGTGGTAGCGTTACAGCCACCATTAAAATAAACGATATAGAGTGTTCGTCGAGTGAAACCTTGTTTGTTAATATCGATTCCTAGGTATTCTCAAGCATTCTCCAGTACTGTCCAAATTGGTCTAGCTATTTGGGACTAATTTTGAGCTATCAACTGCTATTTTGGCAGTTTGATAAGCTTTCAGCTAATTTAGATTCATTACTAACTCAATGAACCTTGATGTACTGTCCAATCTTGTATCTATTGCAAATAGCACATTTACCAAGGCTCTCTCTGCCACTGTGGTGGGTATGTCTGAATGAAGCCATGAGGAACACTGACATGAAAGTGACCTATGTCTGATAGTGAATGCTGTCATTTGAATGGGTTGTTATCTCATGTCTGAAAAGTGCTACATTTTCATCAGCATCATCAAATTGACTGTAATGTTTGGCTTTTTTCCCCCCTCTCCTTTGTTAAAGCATTACAGTTGGATGCAGAGTTCAGATTTAGATTGAGATTATATTTACCCATCAGCAAATCCTTCCCTTGGAGAGTCTATTTGTGCTTCCCAAAATTAATGCAGGATTTAGAAAATACAGGATTTAAGCTGTTTACACAGATGCACTGAGGGCAACAAAAGGGCTGAAAAAGTATCACAGCGCTGGCTTGTATACAGCTATGCAGATAGGATGCTATTTGGGACAATTTGTGCCTCTCAGACTAGTGGAGCCTGATTACCTCTTTGCAGGTTTGGACTCTTGTTATATCGGAGACATTGGCTGAGAAACTTTGCTGTGAGAGCAAGAGTCAGTCATGTAGGTCTAATCCGTTCCTAGTGTGTGCTCCTTTAACCAATCAGCACAGATTTTATTCCACTGTGAATACTGTTTTATCAGGCTGAAGTTTGCCAAACATTTTCCCCCCCCTATGTTACTATAATAAACATTGAGACTATACAAATTGTCATTTAGCAAAAATGTGACAATCTACATGGTTCTGTCTAAAATATGTTGCTCTAACTCAGTTTTTTAGTGACTAAGCCAGTCAGCAGTTTTCACTCTATTTTTACTTTTCAGGCCAGAGTTCTGATTTACCCCAAAGCAGAGTTTCTTGAAAGCCACAGATCACAAAGTGTGTATTGATAATCTCTGACATCTAAGTTGGCACGCAACTTAATGCTCACAGCAGTTTAGAAGTTGAGGATCTGGAGGCATCTCAAACACAGTAAAAAATGGTTGTAAATGGCCTACAACAATAATAAATAACCTCTGCAGCTGCAGACTCCTAAAATGCACCGTTAAGAAACTGCCTTTGTAACTTGAATATTAACTCGGTGTCTTCTAAAATACCCATTTGTTGTAAACAATAATGTTTTTATGGCTGTAATGATCGTAAATGCTGAGTGTAATGAATTTAATACCACAAGAAAATGTGGCAAACATGTTTACAATGTTGTTTTGTTGAATGCTTTCTTGCCATGATCACAACAGGAAGTGACAGACTTTATCTGTTAAGTGACTGCTGCCAGAGGTTTGGTGACATGGACATCGTAGCTCTTGCCATAATGGCTTGAAAACACATAATCTGTTTTTAAAACATTACTGAAAGAGTATAAAGGCTCCATCAATAAGTACGTTTGAAACATGTCAACAAGCTCATAAAATTTGCTCCTAATGGGACGAGGGATGTCATGAAAACAGAAATTCAGTAGTACTACAGAAATTCTACAAATTGTGACACAAACACCACGGATAAACTATTTTGCTTGAGAAAAAAAAAAAATGGATTGGAGCTATGACGTAAATAAAAAAAGACAATACTGTTAAAACCCAACAATATTTGCCAAAACATTGAAAACAATCAACTTTTTTCATTGTTTTTTTTTTTTTGGTTAGCTGTCGAGAGTAGAACACTAATGGCAGCATTTCAGGATGTCAAGAAAAAAGCAGCGCTTCAGTTAAAATATGACATTTTCATGACAAGTTTGAAGCTTCTCCTGCATTTTCAGGGTTACCAGGTTGACAAGTCACACCACATCGAATCTATGATTGGTTTGGAGAATAAGAGACACAGTAAAGTCATAAAAAAATAATTTTGTTAATTAGAAATGAATTTGAGATGCATCATAAACACACGTAATTTGGGAGACAATATGCTTCCCTTAAAACATAACTAAGAATGCAGTTTAATTGTATAGAAATGTAGTTTTTAGGAGACGGGGCTATTTAGAATGGATGCAGGATTTAAAGGGATTAAGTTCAGTATCTGTACAACCACAGCGAGACTCAGCTGATTGTTCACATCTGCGGCTTCTGGCGCATTAATCTAGTTTAACAGATGTCTGTGCTTTAAGGAAGCGCTGGTCAGTCTGATGTTGTAGCTAGAGCCAGGCATCAGAACAAAACCATTGATCAATTTGATGAATTCCTGCCAAACCTTATACACCCCTTCCTTTCTCAGTCACAATTGGACGAAACATTTGAATTTTAAATAGCAGCAGACATCACACATCATACTAAATGGATGATTCTGTCAATGGAACAAGACAAATTATTTTAAATAATGATGTATGAATGCATGCTGTAATTGCCTTATTTACTTTGCTGTCCAAAATGAATGGACAATCAACATTTTTATTGGTATTACAACTCAGCTGACACAGTTCCACTACTGGCACCTTTTCAGTAATTCGGATAATCGTCTTTTAGTGGGTGAATATTTGGACACCATTTTACAGACATCTGTTTGACTAATGATGTGATGAGATGCACTACATATCTACTGTCTGAGTACGAGTGAGAGGACGAGAGAGAGAATCTACAACAGACAGACTGAGGACTAGACAGACAGAAGGGGGATGTGATCAGCACTGCACTGGTTCCTTGACAGACATTATTTGTACTCTCAGCAGCAGGGAGGACATTAATGCAGTAAAAGATAAAGGGAAAGGAGAGCAATATACAGGTGGGGCGTTTTATCAAATACAGAAAGAGAGATGGGACTGAATGCTGTAAATACCAGTGGGCTACAAGTTGATTCACTATGGATAATGTATTTCACATGTTTGTGGAGCCAATCTAACAGCAACAGTTGTGACTACAAATGACAATTACAGGACAAACAATAGCATGAACCGAGAAGAATCACAAAGCTGACATGATCTAAAGCTTGATAATAATATCCACTGTGTTGCTGGTGTGCCAAGCCAATGTCAAGTGAGTAGAAGTAGTATGTGAGTTAAACCGACATAGTACTGTAACTATATGTAATAGAACAGAGCACAAAGACATGAAGTCATTGACTTTTGTATACATAAAGCAATCACTTCATTATTTATCCTATTTGACATTTCTGTAAAATCATGTCATAATTAACAAAGGAATCCTTGAGTTATGGCCAAAGACTTCATTTGTGAGGCTAAGGTAACAAACAAATTCGCATTAGTTGACCCATGAGTCCAAGTGGACAGTTATGAAACTCCCTCGAAATGTTCCTGTTACATCAAGTTCAGAAGACATGACATGAACAGTAGGTCATGGTTACTTTGACTTTTGATATATATTTTTTTAAAGTTAAAAAAAAACAAAAAAACAAATAGGGCCTAACATACAACCCTGTGGCACTCCACTGGAAATTCGGGCAGATGAAGGCAAAGGGTTATCAGTCCACACTAAAAAACACCTGTGTACAGTGTTTAAAGGCAAACCACTGTCATATGACCCCAAATGGAGGCCATGTATTTGAGGTGGTCCAAGCATTTCGAGTGATCGACAGCGTTAACGACAGCTGAGAGGTTAAACAGAATTAAAATTGCCTGATTTCCAGAGTCTGAAGACACCGATAAATCATTTGTCACCCTGAGGACAGCTGACTCAGTGTTGTAGTGCATCCTGAAACCTGACTGGAATATGTCCAGAATGCCGTTGTGGTCTAAAACTGAGAAGCTGTGAATAGAAAGCTTTTTTCACCTCTAGAACCTTACATGAAAACAACAACTTTGAGATTGACTTGGGGTTATTGAGTGCAGTCAAAGAAAGGCTGGGGCCCTTAATCAGATGTGCATCAATGCACATGGATGTGGGATTTTGAGTGTGCTGTTGCAGCATCCAACCCTTCTAGTTGTGCCTCTTTTCCATTCCTGTATTCTGTGTAAAACTGCTGGGGAGTCTTTGGGAAACATCAGTCAACTTTGCATTCTGCTAGACTGCACAACATTCTACAGTGGCTCTGCAGTATTTTTTTATTAGTTTTAGAAAGAATTACAGCAACTTACCGACTTGCAAAGACCTTGATGTACCATATAGAAACTTTCTGTCAACACTGTGACTTTCATTTCACTCACTGGTATCAGGTATTCAGCAAACACAGAGTTCATGTGTGAAATCATTTCAGACTAGCAGGAGACAGAAATTAGACATTGTCAAGTAAAGCTCAAAGCACCAACTCTGCAGAGATAGAAGTATGTGTAGGGTGACATGAGATATTATAGTGCTGGTCCTGTGTGGAGAAAATCCTTTCCAGTTTCAGGAGTTGCCTGAGGGCAGGCAGTTACCCCAGGGTACCAGTGCAGTGTTCACTGCACTGATTAAAACTTTGGGTGTATGGGAGGCTTTTTTTTTTTTTTTTTTTTTCTCATGTGAGAGAAGTTAAAACAGAATTATCTCAGAAGATGTGAGCACATCCTTCTTTTGTTCTCAAGACTCTAAGAATAACGTAGGTTCAGGGTTTGGGGGCAGAACTCTCTATTCATGATTAACCTGCACTGCCATGTTCCTGCAAAAAGTGTTTTAACACACACACACACACACACACACACACACACACACACACACACACACACACACACACAGAATTTTAAAAAAAGGAAAGCGTTGTGAACAGTAAGAAGAACTCATTTTGAGTATAAAGACCACAAGAGCTGGCTTCTGGCTGCCAATAAAAAGGAGAAACAGTAGGAGTAGGCTCTATATTTGAAAATATCGTCTTGGGATATCAAGGATGCCTGCTGCTGAGATTTTAAAGTAGGAAGGAGGAACATGGGGAGTTGTATGGTTTGTTAAGTACTGCATGAACGTGGTCTATAAAGCCAACAAGAAAACACAGACACACTTTGCATTCTATTTAACATTAATGTCATGAAGCAATAATTGGATCGCCGACAGCACTGGACTGCCTTTTATGTGTCACAGCTAAAACGCTACATATTTAACTCCATGAACCCCAGGCTGTTTTCAGAGTAATTTCACTAGTTTTCCTTTGAATCTTTTACCTTAGGAAAAGCAGCTCTGGTTCCGCTCTTTCTTGTGATATTTGTTCATATCAAGACAATGTTCAAGCTGGATGCGGATTCAAACTTTGATTAAATTTGATGCAGATTCAACATTATTTTTTTTATCGCCAACACTTTGTCGCACAGGCAAACAACTGGCATCATTGCAAAGGTCACATTGTGCAGCTCATTTGACGTGTGCTACACCTTGCTGCAATGAACGCTTCAAGAGCGATTCAACCGTGAACAAGGGAGGAGATGTGAATGCAAAGTACATCCGTCGAGTTTTGAGAGTGAATGAACTGAAAACAACAAACTAAATACAACTGAATGTCTTCTTGTAATCCTGGAGATTTATTTTTATTTTTTTTTGGGGGGGGGGTTAAATTTGTTGGACCAAAATAAGAACAGCTGCCAATTTGGTGGAAAAATAGATTTAATTTTAAGATAAAAAACTAAGTGTGAGGATACAGAATGGTTCATATTATTTAGGTTGACTTTTGGATTAAAACTCTTGCCCTGTTTTTGGTTTTTTAAGTTGATCTCCATCTTTATGCTACAGACGCAGTCATGCTTGACATTATTTTGAGCGGAGTGGAAGAGATTTTTGAGGAGGCGGGTGAGAACCTGTGGTTGAACTCAGCCCCATTGTCAGATTGTTTTGCCGGTGATCGATGGGGGCTGGCACAGCTTGGAACTGACATTCATAGTTCGATACAGTCCATAGAGAGATGGCTTCCACTGGGGCATAAATCACAACTGTTGCCGAGACACACAGCTAAGGCCCTTCAGAGGGCCATTTCAGAAGCAAGCAACCGTGTGTTCTTGCAAGGGAAGTGCGAGGAGCAGAGGTGTGGACTGACAGTTTGCACAAATGAAATTGTGCACGGACAATAGCAAAAGGCTTCCTAAACTACTCGGCATGCCCAACAAACTTCCATTTACCATTCAGAGCTGCGGAGAAGGGCAGTGTAGCATTCAATATTATTATGATTTAGCTCATGGGGCTGGAGCAGGAGATTGTCCTTAGAATGTGAGCAATAGAAGCATAAGAGACTGTTAACCTCACAGCTGTGTTACCCCCCAAGTGTAAGAAAATATCAGCAATAAGCCGCAGAGTTTATAGAGCACTTCAGTTGCATTTATCGAAGAAATCCAGAAACAAATGTGAATGTGACCCACTAAGGATGGATAAGAATCTAAATGACTGGGATTATCTTCTTAAAACTGCTGGTTTAAACACACACCGGCATTCTATTTCCATGTGCAGTTCCTAGAATATGCACACTTCATGTTTTGTAAACTCCTTTTGCCTTGTCTTGTTTGGTGTGGGATCAAGATGCTTCATTGTCAGTATTTAATGAATAGCACAATCTAGTGGGAGGTGTATGCAGATTTTCAATTTTCCTGACAACAATTCCACTTTACGCTGTGATGGCCCAGGTGTGCCAAAGTGCAAAAGCGGGCGGGGTTTACACATCTTGTCTCTTTATTTATTCTTCACTCGTCTACTTTCATCTCTTTTTGTGTGAACACCTGAATGCCCCTCTCAATGGCAAAAAGCGATTCAGAACAAGTAGAAACACTTTTCCCCTGAGACGTAGCCAGAAAAAAACACCTTGCAACCTGGTTTTAATGAAAGCATACGAAGCCTTTACAGAGAGAATCTTTTGGGGGTGTGACCAGATCCAATCACTTAAATCCCTTCAATAGAACGTCTTAGACACATTCTTGCCAGATGCTTTACAGAGCATTTCTCTCTGCACTTGGACACATAATCATTGATGTAACTTGGGGTTATCAGGTGTTTTTGGTCTTTGAACACTCAACAGTCTCCCCAAGGAGACCCAGATTGCATTTAATAGGCTCCAGCTTGTGCCTAAGGAGCATTAACGGTCCAAAACCACCTTGATACCTTTTCTGCATCAGGGGCGATGTCTCTGTTGACTGTCTGCCTTTGCAGTCCTGTAATGCCAGAGAGCTTAAAAGCCCTTAAGACTTGATAGGCGCTCATAATGTTGCGCCCAGTTGCTTTGGACTTGTTTCAGACCATTTCTGGACTCAGCGTGGTCTCTGGGAATTGGAGCTGCCTTCCTAGGTCAAACTTCCGCTGCCAGTCCTGGGTGATGGCAAGAAGCCCAACTGATGATCCTGGGTGCTGCTGGGGCCTCTCGACAAAGCCAAGTGTCTTAACAACTGGCCAGTAGCATCCCTACTCGAGGGTCCTCTCTGGCACAGTGGGCATGAAAGCGTTTCTGTCAGACTACAGCAGAATATTGGATGGACTGGGGAGGAAACTACAACCTGACTGGATCATAAACTTGATCCACAAGTGGCTTGGCCTTCTAGAAGTCTTATCAAGTAACAAGTGTGTGTAAAGGAATCAGTATCTTTGCTGTTAGCGATCCTAAAGCATACATATCTTAATACTTAAAGCATCCACATCAACTTCAACTTCACATGATATAAGCACACGCAAAATGACTGAAATAGAAGGAAGAAATGAAAACAGGGTCATCTGAGTTTTTTCAGGCAATTTCTGATGGGTAGTTGTGTAATATGGAGAAAGAAACAAGCAGTTAAACAGCCTCAATACAGTGATATAATACAGCATGTGGTATAGCAAGCAGCTGTAAACACCAAACAAATAGGCGGAAGTGGCCAAGGTTAAATATAAATATCTGCTCAAAGTAAAAAAGAAAAAAATACATCTTCATCGGTCAGGAGAACTGTGTCCAACCACTTGTAAAGCCTCAAGTCACTCTGCAACAGTTGCCATGGCTAGTGGGTTGAAACCCCCATTGGTGCACAATGGGATATTATCAGAGGGTGAGAGGTCATTATTTGCCAGTGCGAGCACATTGAGAGCTGCCAGGCTCCAACGTGGGAGCCAGTTCCCTGCGGAATATTTTGCACTCCGAGTTGAGTCAACTCTCTCGTGCTCTACTCTTTTCTTTCTTTCCCCTCTCTCCAATATGACACACTTTCCCATCGCAAAATGTCAGCAGTGTCTCAAGAGGAGAAGAAAAAGAGGAGGAAGGCGGCCGTTCTTCTTCTCCTTCTAAAGATTAGTTTGGTTAAGTTCAGTCTGTCTCAAAGGCAGGCTGCTCAGACTCAGGGTCTGCAGGGAGTTAGAGGGCGAAGAGACAGAAAGCGAGAAAGACAGAAAGCGAGAAGAAAAAGAAGGGTGGCTGGAGGGAGTGGTGCAGCAGAAACACAGAGAACGAGCAAATAGCCCGGGCAAAGCTGGCCTAGGGAGCGCAGTGTGTGCTTGAGCGGTTTGCTAATAGGTCATCGGTCTTTATTGCCAAGATGAAAGCAGCTTGAGCAAGCAGAGAATGTCAAGCCTACTTGTTCATTTGCATAGTTGACTATGTATTGTCTGTGTGTGGATATGTGCAAGATGTTTAACATCTACGATACTAAAACACACAACTGTCTATATGCTGGCGGAGCCCTATGCACAAATCAAACACCAACGGTCACTTGCTGCATAACTCACACAATGTATACACACAGACAGTCCTGCATGCACGCACAGACATTTAGGGTGCTAATGTAAATCTGAGTGTTCTCTCAGTTTAAATGGTGTCAGCGATGGCTCCCACCGTGAAACACAAATCTGGTGGCGCTCATCATCTGGTGCTCCCATCTGTCAGCTCGAGTGTGCCTGTGTGAGATAACACAGAGCATGTGCATGTGTGTGTGTGTGTGTGCACCGAGGTTATACATAAGACAATATAGTGCACATATGTGTTCTATCTATATGTGTAATAGATGCCAAAAAAGAGAGATTCTGTGTGAAACTCCATCCAGGAGAGACAACAAATTTGTGTGCATGCATGTGTGTGTCGGTGTCTCCCTTTCGCCACTCTCCCTTTGGCCAAACCAACGTGCAGGCAGATCTGATATATAATTCAGCACTTTACATAATGCAGCCTGCCCCAGTTTGGAGAAATAAAGACTGATAACCCTTTAATTCTTTAACACACAGACACACACACACACACACACACACACGCAACCGCACAGGCGCTCAAACAGACACACAGCAACCCACAAAAGCTCATAAATTCACACAAGATGTAGCAGGTGGGCAAAATCATGCCAGTTGACTTCCGCTACTGTTAGCAGGAGGAACGTTGGTGAATCCTAATCCGGCATGTATGTGTTTTAAAAAGATTTGATGTGTTGCATTTTAGCACAAAGCAACTGTACTGTATTTTTAGATATCATGTGCTTCCACGTGATATAATTACAAAAGATTGGCGGTTCAAACTGCAATTCTGCATGCAGTGGAACTGCAAAGGAAGTGAGGTTTTAAGGGAATTAATGGCACACTTTAAAGACACGTGATATTCGATTTTTGCCAACATTTTCCAAAGAATGAGCCACTGACACGGATATATGCACATATTTTCTCCACCTGAGTGCAGAGAAGTCTTCCTGGAGTGGATTTGATACGTTATTTTGCCAACTCTTACCATGGTGCCTCCCTTACAGGTGCAGACACAAAATACAACTCAGTCTTGATTTGTCGAGTCTGCCGGTGAGTTTGGTGATAAAAAATAAAAAAAAAAAAAAAAAAAAAATGGAACAAGAAGATGAGAAAATTGGAGATGGGGGAAAAAAAAGGTGTGTGATTATTCGTGGAATCTGATTAAATGAATTTGTGAGATGTTTTTCTTGCAAAACTTGTGTTTTTGAACAAATTAAATAGAGTTCCTTTTAACATAGCAAGCTGGCAAGGAACTAGTAAAATGCTTACTGATTGTAAGCATCAAATTTTTCTTTGATTGGTTAATTCTTGCAAAGTTGTGTTTTGATTTTGAACACACAACTGAATGCAATGATTGTAATCTGGCATGTTGGCTACAAAGTAACGGATGTATTATTAATTTTAGCTGAAACATTTTTTCAATAGAACAAGCCTGATTTCTCGTTCTGCGTGCTACCTAATATGAGTAGGATGGCAAGCATCACTTTGATCAATTGATTAAGTTTGACTTGCTTGCTTGTTAAAAAACTACCACTGTTTTTTTTTTTTTTCAGCATTAAATTTGTGCTGTGATCTAATGTCTGATCTTTTCAAGGGTGCTACTGAAATATTCTGAAGCGACCTTCACTCACTTGGACCATCTGGCTGACATGAATGCTGCTGAGGGAACAGAGATTTCAGAGTCATCTGTTCCCTCCTCAGCTGCAGACGCCATAACTGAGGTACCACAGCATCCAGTCAACCCAGTCAATCCAGGAAATAGTCACAAAACTTGGGATGCGATTTGCCCAACTTTTTCATGTTCCCGAGCAGGAATTTCAAACCAATACATTTCAATTGGAATTATCTTTCGTGTCTGGGCCATGTTTTTTTTTATCCCAACGATATCGTTCATAGCTATTATTGTTTATTTGTGATTAAATAAATGTGCTTTTTCTGTGTTTGGGCTCCATGCTCGTCGTTACTTTCATTTCTCTGTAAACGAATAAAACTCTGAAAAGAAGGGCACATCCAGGAAGCCTAGCTAACGTCTGTTAGGTTTTTGAAAATCTGTCTGTTAGGGTTAGGGTTATCCCCCCAGTGAATTGCCACCTTAGGGTTAGGGTTCAGGTTGGGGCCATCCAACAAAAGCACTTTAAAAGAGCACATTTCAACCAAAGTGCAACTAACTAACTAACTAACTAAATAAATAAATAAATATTTCAAAAAATAAATAGTAGGGTTGGGGTTAGGATTATTCCCCCGATGTTGTAAATTGGTGTGTTGTATAAATGAAATTGAACTGAATTCAAGACGGAAAATAATTTGAATCATGTGCATTGTCACCAAATAGCTACAAGACCAAGATCGTGGAAGGAGTAGTATTTTCTGTGCTGTCAAAATGCGTGAAACGTCTTTTCCCTCTCTATTATTAAGCTCTTATATTGTCCAAAAATCCTGAAAAATAGTGCTCTTTCATTAAAACGAATGTGGGCACTGTAGTTTATTTTGACTCAATCCCACATACAGAACACTGTCAAAACAAACTTCAGAGAAACAAAATGCTCGTGTATTTTTAGATTAAAGCTGAATAGTGCTTCCAACGTAGCACATGTGTTTGTGTTACATATGTAGTGTCACGCAGAGGATAAGGCCTTATAAATAGAATGGGGCTCCAGCATTGGGGACGTAATATACAAAAACAGTAGCTCCACCTCTATATGAACACATCAGTAATATGGTTACATAATATAGATAATAATACATGACCACTATCTTACCCATAGTCCACATGTAATGACTGTGTTTATCTCAAGTTGTCAATTAATGTCAGAATGATTTATTTATTTTTTTTAATCTTTGGGGGACAATTGCTGCAGTTATATAACTAACTATGATGATTTTTACACAAGCGTTCTTGACTTCTGTTGCCTCCTGGCTAAAAGATTACATTGCAGAAGGTGTGAACACACAACATTATGTTATCTGATCAGATCTCAGGCTGCAAACTGTACTGTGAAATCAAAGCTGAATAACATCACATTTATTTCATATCGTAAGAGAAAAGCTTATTCTCACACCACCTCATTCTCTCTGTAAATGCAGGCACGTTGGATTAATTAAAGTGAAGTTGGAGGTGTAAAACTTTGATTGGCACTTCTTTTGAAGCTTAGACACTGCACTTGGGGCTTGTTTCCAAGGTAACCTGTTTACTAGTCTGTGTTACTTCCTCTTTAACACAAACTAACATGCACCAAATTAGAATAAAAAAAAAGGAAACCCTGAAGAATATCACAGTACATTAGAGCAAAAAACATGATAAAATATGTTTGCTCAAAACAACTCTGCGGTGTTGTTTCTTTGCTTTCTCCTTTGGAATTACTTGAATACGTTGCACACAGAGTTAATTGGCTGTGTGGGATGCATATATGCCTGCACGTCTAGCTGTGTATACTGTATGTGTGCATGCATGATTTAAAAGGAAAAATACACTGGATTAGGTAAAAAGGGGGGAAAAAAAGGAATAAAAATGTGTTACGGTAAAAATATCAGTAGAGTCCAATCTTACTAAGGACTTTAGGTTCATTTAAAAGAAAAATGCTTGTATAATCGTATGCCAAGGTCCTATCTGGTAATTTTAGCAAAAGTTGCCTTCACCAAAATTGAATTGGAAATGCTCTACCTGTCCAAGTTTCATCAAAAGCAGCAATGCAGCTTGAAGATAAATAAACTGCACTAAAAACAAACCATGTCTCCCAAAAACTATGTTTATATTCAATTAAACTGCATTTTCAATTACATTTTGAGGGAAATCTTTGTTACGTATTGCATTACTGTTGCTCCTTTTTCAGCCAACCTGTCATATATGAGGTGGGGTTGGAAGCATCACCCTGATTAGTCAGAAAATAGAGGAGAAATTTGTAATATGTAGTGACAGGGTTGCATTTTAACTGAAACTGGGATATTTTCCTAAACCTATCCATGGAGTTTTGATACCTAAACATGACCAAGACCCTAACAAGTGCTTATGGTTGTGAAAGTGCAGACCAGAGAGGTAGTTCCCTTTACCTAATCGCATAGTTTCGGTGCCTAAACTACCAATCAGTGAGGGAAAACCAAAAGAAAACAGTGTGTGAAAATGGAACTCACATGGGGCCGAAACCTGGTCTCCTTGGTCCAAGTCTTGTTGTGCTTCCATGCATCCATCCTGCATCCCAACACTGGCTCTTTCTAACTGGAAGCCTTTTTTCTTCTGCGTTACCTTTTGGGGAAAAAAAAACAAAAAAAATCTTTCTTTTAAAATCTAAATGAGATATATTTCTATTTATAGAGATGTCACTTTTGGGAAACAAGGGTACAGAAAAAATAAAGCTGCCTATCTAGGACTAAACTTCAACGCCGAGTGGCAGTGAAAACCAGTTGTGTATGTTGTGATCCAGGTATGGTAAAAGTAGTTGGCTGATGGAAAGATTTGTCTTTGCTGTGAAATTTCCACAGTTAAACAATCAGCTCCTCATTTCCAGTGCTGTTTAATTCTAAAGAGGACACTACAACCTTCATATCACATATGTATTGGCACTCTGTTCTGAAAGATGCTCTGTAACCAAGTTCATCGACTCATTTAGTGGGAAACAGCTCCTCTGTGTCTGTTGTAAATGCCATGTGACAAAGAGCAGTGTATGCTAAAAAAGTAGAACACCCGCTCATGTTCGACCACATGATGGAATAACCAAGGTCTATTTATCACAATCACACACTTCTATTCGGTCCAGCAGCCTTGAACCCACAGCATTAACTAATCACAGCCCATGCGTTCACTTTATGTTTGTTGAATGGCATATAAGCGTTCTATAATGAGCAAATGCACGCACAATCCACAAACTAGCAAACGTGCAATCACGTGTATCCATAGGAACAAAACTGCACGCCATCGACACACAAACAAAAGACTGAATGAAAAAGTCAAGTGTAAATGTTGTTTCCGAGCTGTTTTGAAGGGAAGGTCAATGAAAGCGTGTCAACTTTACACAATAATTCCTTAGAAATCTGGCAGTAAGCACCCTGCTATACATACTAGAAGGCCAGAAGGTTTATGGTCACTCACTGTTGTTATTAAACACAATGCAACCCTGATAAAAGATGCAGCAGTAAATGGGTGCACATAAAATTTCCAGTGGAGTCGTCACCCTGGCAAACTACAAACATGTGGTAAACATAGGAAGGGTGCATTTTAAAGACCCCCTTCTCTGCAAATCAGTCTTTTCACCAACCTTGTTATTATCTCCGGATGGTGTTTTTTATATGCTAAAATAAGCAGCCATGCCTGAGCGTCTCCCCCTTGCAACTGCAGTGTACCGTGACAGTCTCAGAAACATGGATTCAAACAACAAACGTAAATGAGCAACAGCTTACAGTGTGTGATTTGCAATGCTATTAATCTTTTTCTGATGTGACTTTGAACATGGCACAAACAAATGTGACTGAATTACTCCAATGTTGCAATTTGGGATTGGATAGCGCAGAGCAGTCTTACAGTGTTCATAGGTGAGCTGGTGTGCTGAGCTGCAGCGAGTGGATGGAAAAAGCTGTGGGGACTTCACAGATATCCATTGTGGAGTTACATGTGCATCATTTTAAGGCAGGATGAGACTCTTAATGGAAAAAAAAGTACTTGTAAATATGTAACTTTCAAACACAGACATGGACTTTTAGGGATTTAATCAGCATCCATGATCTTCTCTTGGGCTTAACAAAGCAACAGAACATCCATCCATACATTATCTATACACTGCTGAATCCTCACTAGGGTCGTGGGGGGGCTGGAGTCTATCCCAGCTGACTTAGGGTGAAGGCAGGGGACACCCTGGACAGGTCACCAGTCTATCACAGGGCTACACTTAGAGACAGACAACCAAGCACACTCACATTCACACCTACGGACAATTTAGAATCACCAATTAACCTCAACATGTTTTTGGACTGTGTTGGAGGAAGCCAAAGAACCTGGAAAAAATGAAAAAACAAAACAAAACAAAACAAAAAACAATAGTAGCACTTGAACCTCAGTCTCCTGGGTTGTCTGACTTATACCACCTCCTCTCCAACAACCCCATCTCTGTTCAACTGTTGCTCTTTAAAAGTGCAAACACGCAGCACTGGCGCCATTAAATTGGGTGATAATGGAGCACCATTAAATGAGGTGACAGTGGGTTACTGAGATGACTAGAAGGTGGGGTAGGTCCTCTATTGACGATATTTAGGGCATGATTAGTGATAAGTCACTGAGCTAATAACACTTGAAATGGGTCAAAATTGTTATGCGGGTGACTGGATTAATCTTTAAATATATTTTATGTTATGTCATTTTAAACACTGCATCATAAAAATGCTTGCTATTAATATTTGAGTAGTAGAGTAGTATTAGGTTGGGCCCCTAATTTTTCATGCTTAACTATCTTCATTAAAATGATACAGCTAACAAGAAGAAAATGATGTAATATAGTGTTGGAATGCAATGGTGACAAAGGTGACAATGACTAGATGTTGTCACTGTGCACACCTTTGTTTTCAATGTTGGAAAACTCTAAAGGTGTTTGTCTCATAGAGGTCACCTGCAGTGCACAACAAACATGTATGTATGTATAATTGACCTCGTGGCACGTTTGTAGCAGATTGCGAGCCCCTGAATGTGTAATGCATGTAAATGTGCTCACATCCCTGCCTCACAAACCTACATGCATGCTAATACTGTACCAAACGCATCCACTCGCAGACACACTTGCACATACTGTATGCACACACGAGTTTGGCTACTGTGGGGTAAATCCACATATGGGCCTATAATCTGGTCTCTCAAGGTGTTTGGACTTATCTTTAATTCAGCAGGGGAACGGGTCTGCCAGCTCCTTGATTGCTTAAACCACATTATCCCTCCATTCTGCATCCTAATGAATGTCCACCAGGCAAAGAGATGTGTGCGCGCGGCGGCAGTGGAGAAGGTATGTATGTGCGACGGTGTGTATGTGCACGCCTGGTGTCTGGAGTGCATGTGTTCCCCTTGCTTGTGCGAGTATTTGGACACACATCACCGCGTTCCCTGGCACGCCTTGAATCTTCATTATGTTTAGCTGCAGGGCACAAAAACAATTTGTAACTTCACAAGGTGATGTAGCCACTAAATGGAATCTTTTGGGGGGCTACGGCTTGTCTGCCATACCTGCTCCCATCTACCTCGCCATGCTAAATGGTTTATCATAAAGACAAAATGCCCTCTGAGTGCATTTACTCACACTGCAATGCTTCTGTATAGTCAAAACAAGCTCATCAGGATTTAGCCAGGCTGGGATTTTACAATCAGCCTCCAGCTAGTTATTTGCACGAACTTGTCAGTCTCAGATTAAAATGAATATGTAAATAAATAAAAACAACTTGCCTATGTGAGCTGTACGTCTGAAGCAACTTGGCATAATAATAAAGTCGGAGGCAGCACGTTAGTTACGCAGCAAAACTAGTCATATGATTTTGCAGGGCAGTTGATGAATTCGGTTTCATTATGTTGCGAATGCTGTGCTGCTTTGACATTCTTTTGCAGTTGTGGTGCTGAATTGCATTTTGTTTCCTACACGGCAGAATTAAAGTACACGTCAGTCCAAATAAACAGCTCCAATTGCAAAAATAAAAAAGCAATGGATTGAACACCAAATAATTACTGCTTATACTTTCAGTTAGTGAGATTTTGATTTCCTTATAACACTTCTTTTAAAACATATACCATCCGTGATGCTTTGGCAATATTAACTTCATCTTCATGTCAAAACTGATAAGTAAGCGGATGCAGTCAAAGTTTAGCTTCTGTAATGTTTTGACGGATGTTCAAATGACTTAAACGCACATCTGAATCCATATCTCATGGTGTTTATGATTTGGTTGATGTAATAATCTTTTATCCTGAGGCTGTGCAGCTGAGGGGGCTACAACCAGACTGCAGCCCCTCTCATCCTGATGTTGTACAGCAGCAGTCGTGGAAAGTGGGACAGGTGACATATGGTAAAACCGGTGCGGTTTGGCTGCAATTTGATCTAGAAAATGAAAATAGCGTAGCATGTAGGCTGTGTCGGAATAAACTGACTTTGCTATGTTTTGTGGGATGATGTGAAATGTTCATATGCATTGCAGCAGCATTCAAAAAGCAATCTGATGATGGAAAACTGTGATAAACTATTTCAAGTGGGTTTTAAATAGCTTAAAAAAAATTACAAATCCAGACAATTTTTAAACTTATTGTTAAATTGGTTTAAATTTAGAATGGCAGCTAGTCAAAATTTACATTTCCGCTTCACTCGAAAATTAGCTTTAAGGAACATCCATAGTCACAACATTGTAACCAAGAATGCTGCATGTTCATCCACTGCATCTCTGACTCCTCCAAACGTGCTTCCTCAATGTCATGGCAGCAAAAAACCCTCTTGCGGATAGCTTGGCCCCATTCCAACACCTCCACCAGCTGTTGGATTCTGGAGTTATGGTTTCCAACAAAAGGTTGTTTTCCATTGCAAGAACTTGCAGGTCGTTTTTGGGCTGCCAAAATCTTTGTGCATGTTCCAGCTGCAAGAACGGCTAATGTAGAATGTCTGAAAAGCTGTTTTCAAGGGAGGCAAAAGTACCTACTTTGCCTAGATACTTCTGAGTGACTCAAAAAAAAAAACAACTCCTTGGTAGGTCTTGATGTTAACTGGTAAACTTGGGGAAGACACTGTTGACCACACTGTCTTTGATGTTGTACGTGCTCAGAGAACTGGATTTATGTCCAGTAGCTACTATCTGTCATTATTTTTGTGCACTTTGAGTTGACGTCACATTCAAAGCTGTCAAATTTTAAACCGTAATGGAAACAGAAAGGCTGAATTGGCTGATTAGAGGCCTGTTCCTGTAACACTGGCACCTCCTCATACCTGGCCCAAGTTCCTTTAGTGTTCCTTATTCTTGTCTGAACCACATCCTGCTCTCGACTCTAACTTGTACAGACATTTTGCAGAAAGTAATCGTCTTCTCGCATTCATCGCATTCACTCCCTGACATTTACTTGTGAGAGTGCCACTACTTTGCAGTTCCTTCTTTCCCTTTTACTTATTTGTTTACTAATTAATCTGAAAGACTTCCAGCACTTGATGCATTTATGTGCTATGGTGTATTCAGCGGAATAATTTTCATAAATTATTCAATGCGACTAACTCAAATTTATGTTTTTACATTTATGGGATATGATAATTATCGGTCGGCGTTTCAAAACATCGTAGCTTATGAATGCGGTTCTTTGTTGCGGCTGAATGGCAAAGCACATTTATCAGACCTTCATTTCAGCCACTGAATGCACCACCAGGAAGGCAAATCGCAGGCTACTGCATGATTAACAACATGAAAACTCGAAAATTACGCAACATAAATGAAAACCAGCACAGACGCATTACGTTTAAAGGCTCCGCTAGCATTGGAAATGAACTGAGAACAACAGGTCCCTTTGGAAGGGTGGCAAAGATTTAAAAATCACAGCCCCACTTGCTCAAATTGGGAAATGGTCCTCATTAATGTAAGTTGTAAACACTTAGGATTAACTATTGCAGTTATTAAGCATTGGGCTCCAGGTAATAATCTGTTTTCCAGCGCAAATATCCAGCATTTTTTGGAAATGAACTCTTCATCCATTATTGTGTAGTTAGTGATCATTAGCCGAACCCTCTTCCATTCTAACATTTGCTAAATTCTAATTTCATGCTTTCAAGAACAAGCTTTAATTTCCCCCAAGTCGTCAACCACAGCCACCCCCTGGAGAGACATGTTCAACATTAATGCAATTATTACGCAGGCATATGCTGCAGTTGTTATTTTGGCACTGCGAGGCCTTGTGGGCTAATAGGCCTGTCTGTTGCCCAGATGCTCATAGGAAAGGTTTCGCCTTTGTGTATGTGTGTGCGAGACAGAGGGGGACCAGACAAAAGCAGAGCGCTCGACAGGATAGTCTGCGTGCGCCAGGTGTGTGGGACTGTGTGGTGCATTCAGAGGCTAACTAACTTTAAACCCTCCTAAATTACATCCCCTCTCCCCGTGTGGATTTGGGTATGAATCTTCCGTTCTGTAATGATTTTCTTGTGTTTGTGACCCTGCTTTGTCTCACTCGAGTGTGTGCTGAGATTGCGTAGGAGGAGGGTATGTTCTCTGGGAAAAAACAAAAAAAAAAAAACAACCACGAGGACGTTCTCTCACACATACACAAGCACATATTAGTCATGTTCTCTCTGTCTCGGAGATGATGATGATGATCAAATCAAGTCCTGTGCCTCTGCCCATACACCCCAGCTTGTGCACGTTGACAGTAACCTCCCACAGTGCACTCCCAGCCCAAGGTGACGCTCACACGCAACACAAAAAACACACACAGACACACACACCCACACACACACACACACACACACAAGCCCGAGGTGACACAGATGACAGCTCAATTCTGGGTGAGTCAGCTTGACTGTGTCCTTGCCCAGACATGAGAAGGAGGCGGTGTTTGGTGTGTATTATATATGTGTGGTTGTGTGTGCGCATATCAGCTGGTAGGAGGTGGTGGCGGCGGCGGCGGCGGCGGTGGTGGAGAGAGGTGCAAAGGTGAAGCAGAAAGCATGGGAGACGGAGAGAGACGCAGAGAAAAGAGGGGGAGAAAAGCAGCAGGTGACCTTGGAACAGTCACTCAAGTGTGTGTTTGTGTGTCTGCGGTGTTCAGAAGTAGCCAGCGGGTGACAATTAATACACTCTCATCTCACAGTGTGCGAGTGTTCATGTGGCCAAGGAACAACAAACAACATTATGACTGAGCTCGGCTTGACTTTCACATATCTTGATCTCCCAGAACCCTCCTTGCTTTTAAGCCCTCTGTAATATTTCATTTGACTACGGAGAGCTTACAGGTGATGTAAAACTCCGTCTGGCCGCCATATGTCACGCCCATGTAGGAATTACTACGAATAAGAGGTGCCAACTGGGCAAAAAGTGATCCTGCTGTACCCCAAGTGGTCGGACATGTTGGATTTTGTCGCGGTGCGGCTTGTGTAATTAATTGAAATATGTCAGCGCTGGCAGGAATTAGAAACTAGAAAAAAAAATACCAGTAAAGGAATTTCCAGCTGTATCAAAACTAGTCACAAAATCCCTCCTGCAATTCATGGCTGATTTTCCAAAAAGGAAAAAGTGCTAGAAAAACCGCAACTGGGTACAAAATGGCTACATGGATGTGTTATTTTCTTCATGGTATCGTGCTTTAATTAGACTGTCAGCTGTCCTAGGCTGGATTCCAGCTCACTTACACGTTTTGCATTTGCACTAACACTTTGTAACAGCAGACTTCTTGTCCAAAAGCTTGTTTTTTTGACACGCTAATTTGCACTATTGACTAGTGACAGGTCTGATTCATCGAAGCCTCAGAGCCAAGAAGGTGGCCAACTGTTAAGGGGGTGGTGTTGCTAAAAGGTAATCCTGCAGTGATTTTTGTTTGAAATGACCACCTTTGGGGGAAAATTATGTTTTTTTAGTTTGTTAACATGTCCGCATGATGTTCTTTTTTCATGCTGGAAGACACATCGGGGCAAAAATAAGCAGTCAAGGCTGAGTATTTAACTACAGTGCCCACAAACAGACTCAACCTAATTAGTAACCAATCCAGGACGAGTTCACGTCACCAGTTATAGATAATTTTACTCATTAAAAGGTGGACAAAGCAAGCAAACAGTAAAATAGACAATTTAGGAAAACACAACAAATGCTTTTCTTTTCTTTTCTTTTTTCCCATTTTACAAGCAGAAAAATTCAATGTGTTTGTTCGATTTTAACGCTGGGATACACAGTATTTTAACCTTTAACCTTTGACCACGAAGACTGACAACTTACAATCCACAGCAATAAAAGATGGGAAGACATGGGCAGTGACATTAAAATAAGAAATGCTTTTGTGAATAAAGTCCTGGCCTCACTTGGTTCCGAATGAATTTTAGGGGTCGTAGCCAGAAGGGAACCAGCCACCCATGAATCCTGTGAACCCCCACAGCCACTGACCAACCATCTCGAGGTTATTTTAGTAGCTACCTGCAACTAAGAAACAGCCCCAGTCGAGTGTTCGTGCCTCTACATAAACCTCCAGTTGTGACCATGACCACCTTTTAAGCAAAGCTGCATAATTATCACATTCTGGCAGCACTGGGCACTTGGTCCGCAGGATTTGCTCGATTTAATTTTCAGCCAAGAGTGTTTGCTTCCTTAAGGATGACGGATAGTTTTACATCTTTTATGCCGCGCTCAGTCCATGTCCGCAGAATCTAGGTATCATTAAATAAGGAGCTCAAGGAAAGAAAATATAATGTGACAGTGCCATATGCCAAATGTGCTAACAATGCCTGCTCCACACTGATTTAGCACTTTCTTTTTGCCTTTGTGAAATTTCCAGCGTCATCACTCCAGCACTTTAAGTACCCCTAAAAATAATCCAAAGCTCATTTTAAGGCTTTTGATTAACAGCGGAGCACTCCATGAAATGTAAAGGACACTTCAAACGCTATGCCAGTCAAAGTCAAAATCACATTCAAAGCCGAGAACGTGGGGGCAATCATTAAAAAATAATTTTTTGCACTGAGGGTATAATAATGGCTGTGTGTCTGGCAAGCTTTTAAAGAGGGTAGTTGCACTTGAATGTCTGCTTGGGAATTGTTGCCAGCTGGTAAATGTGGTGTTTCAGATGACAAAGTGGTACATTTCATTAGGTCTTGTATGGACATGGAATTGTTGGAGTGTTATCTGTTGTAAAAGGGAAAAATCCATCCTTAAGTAGCATTTTATATTTAGTAGTTTCAATATTTGTCACGGAGACAAGGGCTGTACTGATGTCTTGGAAAGTGGAGCTGCTCCATAGACCGTGATACAGTGGATAAAATCAGCTAGAAACACAACAAAACCTCATTTAAACTTGAATCCTTGAACCACTTTCAGTTCAAATGTCCAGAACAGGAGTGTCTTGAGTTTACCGCACACAGTGGTAGTTTGTTTTCCCCCTATGATAAACATATGGCCCCTTTTCATCACTATTGTAGCATCATTGTACCATGCTGAGGGATATCAAGAACAATACATTGTTAAATGCATCTCCTCCTAAGTTCAAATAAAACTACATTATCTCTTACCAGCAAAGGGATAGCCTCATCACCGCCAGTCCTTTAAGGGATTTATCTTGATAAGACTTATTTTTGGAAGCGGCTACAGCTTCTCATCTATCCTGCGCGCTTGTACAAGAAGCGAATGAAAATGCAAGTTTGACATGTGTGATGTTCGTGAGAGGCATAAGAGCAGCTTTCAAAGTTTCTCTCCCTGTCAGCACTAAAGCTCGGCGTGGCTGTTCGGGCTTTGTAAGCAATTCTGTCAAAACTATTAACATTTGTGGATTAGTTTAGAGCCGAAACGTAAAACCTGTGAGAAAAAAAAAAAAGGAAACGAAAGGAAAAGTAAAAGAAATGAAACCGGGTGTGACATCAGTGAGTGACTTTTGCGGGATTTGCTTGTGGCTGCAACCTCTTGCTTTAACGCCATCGCAAGGACATTAATAACTCCAGCTGAATAGCCCTTGCAGGAAATTGGAGGCACTTGGCTCAACCTGCCTTGGTGTATGAATGGGGCACACTATTAGTGTTCACAGTCTTTTTCTTGCTGTTTATCATGAAAAGCAATGACAACTGCTTCATGCTATATTAAAGCCTGTGTTGGCAGTAACCAAGGTCATAATTGCTTCACATTTGATTCCTTTTTCATGGAAAAATATAAAAAATATTACTAGAGCTTGATGCACAAACTATGTTGCTGTATGGGTTTTTATGTTCAGTTGACATAGCTGTACAGAAATAATAGATTATTGAACACTATCTCAGGCAGTCAAGATAAAAACCCAATTTAAGCGCTCTAAATGTGACTTTGTAATCATTTGAGGGGTTCACATGAGTTGAAGTATTTATAAAACTGTAAAGACTCAACCAGATGGTACAAATACTCCTCTGCTAAATGGCAACTCCGGGGTCAAATATCGCACCGCAAGAGAAATACATTTTGTTTTGCTCGCCCTCAAGCCACCATCAGTTCTAAAATTGCTTTGTGTTTGAGACAGGGGGGACAAAAAGTTATAAAAAATATATATATAATTTTTTAGCTTCACTGTAGAGAACAAAGTATGAGTATGCCTCAGTTTGAGATAATTAAGGGGTTGTGACTTTGAAGCTGGCTCCAGCAGTGAGGCATGTTTCTAATAGTTGTTTGCATTTTATCCCTTTTGCCTTGTGGCATATGGGCTCAAAGTAACATTAGTGTCGCTGAATCCTTCTGTCTTCACCAGTGTCTAAACAGTAGGGGATTGGGGAACTTGATGCAAATGTGCTGAAGAGAGGTCATTTGTCAGTGCCTTCAAAAAATGACTCTCGGGTGTTTTCTTATCTTCCAGAACAATGGCTGAAGTCTGGTAAGCACAGACAACTAAAAATACTTGTTAAGTGCCAGAAAAACATGATATATTTATGATTAAAACAAACCAATACGGACACAGTTAGAAGACAAGTCAGAAACTAAGGTCTCCAGTCTTGACGTCATACTTTTTGTATGCGTCCAACACCACGTCTTCTCATCTTTTTTTTCCAGTAATCACAATATGTTCCCCTCTGCTACTATAATCATTTTGTCCACTTAGCAGGGACTGAAAGCAATGGCAGCAGACGATGCAAAGCAGCCGTGATGCCCAGGCCACCTCCTCCAGCTGCAGTCCCAGGGGATCGCAAGGCATTCCCCAGCCAGATGGTATATATACCGTAATCCCCCCGCAGTGTTCTGGGTCTCCTCCCGGTTGAATGTGTCTGGAATACCTCCACAAGAAGGCAGCTGGAAGGCATCCTAATCAGATGTCAAAACCTTCTCAACACTGAGGGTGCCCGAGCTCTTCACACGGTCCCTAAGGGTCAGCCCAGACGAGAGGCGTGCACCGACTTACGATATCGCACTGCTGATAGTGTAGTGCAGCAAGCCTATTCTGTGGAACCGAAGGGCCTGGCCGCTCTACACGATCACTCTGCTATAGAAGAAGAAAAAAAACAGAAAAATCTGGCTTGTTTGCGCATAAATCAATCATGGTATCTTGGGAAACTGTCAACAAAAAAGAGATGGAGGTGAAGCGTATTTTGGCGGGACAGTTTCACGTGTAGAGACGTACACTTTGTCATTATAATGGCTAATTTAGTGCAAAAGAAAAGGCCATGAAAACCAATAAAAGACATCTGTTGACTCTGTGATAAGACTTTTACCGATAACAGAATTTGAAAAATGGTGCCCAACAGGTAAAGCCGAAATATGCTTTCACTCCGCAGAAGCTCATTGGATGGACTCATTAAAACCAAAGACAATTTGCTGGCGGTATGTAGCAATTGCAGAACTCTATTAAACTAATATCACAGAAGTGGATCAGTAAAATGGTCAAGCTGCTTCCAGAGTAGAAAGACGTGTCAAATAAACTCCGACTGACTATGGCAGTGTTCAAAAATGGACCAACCCTGACCTGCGAGAGACTGTGGAATTATCCGGGATGTGTTCCTAAGCTGTTTTGGACCTGGAACAGCAGTGAGATTAGATTTTTAGACAGATGAGCTAAATGTAAGACTCAGATAGTCCTGTCATAGATGTTAACACGTGTGTCAACTGAAATGATCAGCGTATACCCACAACCTACACTGGTCATGAAACTAACCTTTTAAAGCAAATCAGGTATCGATCATGACTTTAATTCAGATTGAATATTACTTTTTATTGTGGTTTTGCTATCAGTTACATTACTTCAGACACAGATATGAGGCCCACGACTGCTGTGCCTTATGTTTCTGCACATAAAGTGATTCTCATTAATGATTCCATTCAGCAAGACACCAAAATTTTCAATTTGGAAAGAAAGAGATCGCTGATACCAGGAATTCTTATCAAATAATCTCTTTTTGTTCCTTGCACCTATAAATGCATAATCTCCTTTCTGTTCTCTTTTGATTCTCACACCCAAAGAAGCTAACTGGTACATCAAAGACAGCTGCAAGGGTTTAAAGCCACTAACACACCAATTTACCTGTAGATTTCTTGAACAACACTTTAAATTACAAAAAAACTAAGGGCAGCAGTTTGCTCCGAGCCCTTTAGGAGGCAATCCCCCTGTTGTTGTTGTTTTTTTTTTTCTTGATAAAGGTCTCAGATGTATAACAGACCAGCTGCTTCACACCCCAGTGAGCACTGGAGGTCACAGGATGGAAACCTCCAACAATGCTGTCATCATTCTGAAGAGGACAATCATTATTCATGACCATAACTGGCTGCCTGTCAGGAAAATGTAATTATGCTACACTTTAAGTGTTTGGACAAACAACAAATGCTGTAATTTTTCTGGTATGACTTGTTCCATTACACTGATATCAGTGTTTCATCCACAGAAATCAACTCCTATTACAGAGATGAAAAAACCTGCCATAACAACTCCGTGACACAAATCAAACCCATAATAGGTAGAGGTCTGACAGTCCACTTTGAAATGATCTCGCCTTTCCTCTACCTATGAAATGCCTCACAAACACACTCACATAAAATCACACACAGACAGACTGCTTGTTAGGGCATATAACTTATTCATAACGCTGTCATTATCTCTTTGATCTCATTACGCAGATTCATCTCAAGTCCCATTTGCGGAGAGCTGAGCCTCCCAAAGGTTAAATCCCCTTAAAAATTCAAGTGAAAAGTAGTACACACTTGACATCATACTCTGATTCAAACCCTCAGAGCTTGACTGAGTCTGTCTATGACACTGTTCTCGCAGTGCTTAGCGTGTTCCTTCAGGGTAACCTTTTCCTGCCCAACTCTTCCTCCATTCCCTCCTGATTGGATCACTCTAAGGTTCACATTTCAGCGCACATCATGCCAAAACGAGCACAAATGTCAGTCTAAATACCATCCATAAAATTAACAGTGTGATTGCATGATCACAGTGTGGGATTTAGTCAAAAATGGCTCTGACTTGATTTTTTTGTGCCTTGCTATCTAATAGAAGTGTTAAATGTTTGATTGCATTTGGACGCTGCTTTCCTGCCTGAAAACATGCGTTACTGGTTTAATTCTATGCAGCCAAGATGTTTATGCGCAGATCCAACTTGGAGACACCTGTCCTCTGTTTGATTTGAATGTGGCTCTGATAGCAACGCACTTGTCAACAACAAACTGTCAGGATGTTTTGCAAAGGAAAGCAAGTGAAGTGAATTGTTTACCGTCTGCTTTACAGGACAGAATTGTGACAAAAACAAGTGAGGTGCATATTAATCTGCTGTGTAGCGACGGACCGAGGAGTCTCATGTCAACATCCACCATAAACCAGAAGCTTATTTAAATGGCAGATAAACACTGAAAAACAGACAGGTTAATGCCAAGAGGAAATGGAACTCTTGGCCTGTCTTTGAGACAATGTACTCCGGCCAGAAGACCGGCTCCAAAATCCATTTGATTGTTTTCTGGCCACAAAACGTCTGTATTTAATCAAAGCAATGCTTAAATAACTACCTGAACACCTGCAAGTCCGATACGCCAAAGTGAGTGTAATCACTCAATGCTGTGCTGTTTTTAAAGTCACGATAAAATAAAATATGGCACATGGTGTTCGGTGAGCTGCATCTACACTGCTCATAAGTTTTATATATATAAAAGAAAAGCTGCTGACACGGCGCATTTTTAGCATCTCGCCTTAACAAAGCAGCTCGTTTCAAAAACTTAGAGCGATTACATCATTCTTCTGTTCTGTAGTGCTGCGTTTTCTGATTTATTTTTTAGAAATTACTTGTACTGCAGTACAAGCATCCATCCAGCCATTATCTATACACCGCTTAATCCTCACTCGGGTTGCGGGGGGCTGGAGCCTATCCTAGCTGACTTAGGGCAAAGGTCTATAACAAGGATACACTTAGAGACAGACAACCAAGCACACTCACATTCACACCTACGGACAATTTAGAATCACCAATTAACCTCAACATGTTTTTGGACTGTGTGGGAGGAAGCTGGAGAACCCGGAGAGAACCCACGCTGCACGGGGAGAACATGCAAACTCCACGCAGAAAGATCCTGGTGTCCCCATTGGGATGCGAACCGGCGACCTTCTTACTGTGAGGAAACAGTGCTACCAACTGCGCCACCTTGCAGCCCCAAGTACAAGCATATTTATAAAAATATGATATTTATATAAAATAATAATATCATTTTACCTCAGTTGCAGACTTCATTTTCTAAGACTCATGTTCACATACAACTTGCTGTTAAAGTCCGTCTCCCATTTATTGATTAAACCCCTAAAATCTCATCTCTGCGTATCAAAGCTACAAATCTATAATTTATTTTATTTATATATTTTTTTACATGAAAAATAATCCCTCTCTACCTTAACCCTCTGAACTCAGAGCAGTTTCTGTGATGTTTTTTGTACTCGTCACATCTTTACTCACTGTGGACTCATTTTTCACTGCATAATAAAGTCCTGCACCTCTATAGAAACAGCACGTCCATGGCTAGAAAGAGAGAGAAGTCAAAAAAGTCTTCTGTGCACTATGATAAAGCTACAATGCAATAAATTCTATATTAAAGAGAGAGAGAGAGAACGAGAGAGAGAAAACAATTGACTTCTTTGGCTATTTATTCCATAAAAAAAACAAAAACCCTTGAGTTGACAACAAGTGCCCGCCGGTGTGACCAATACTGAAAATAATAACTTGACGTCCAATATGTAAAGATTAAACACAGCCTGCAGTTCAGCCGCATACTCTGAACCTGTGTTTTTAAAACTGTCATCAGTACACTGTATTGACTGCTTATGTCGCTCATGATTTCTTTTCCACAATAATAAAAAAAAAACAAACAAAAAAAAACACCATATGGACATTGTTAAGGTAAAAACAAAAAAAAAACAAAAGCAAAAAAAAAAACCTGGATTTGCTGCCTTGACTACATTTTCTTTATTGCAAATTTTCATAAACTCTTAGGAAAATAGAAATACTGAACATGTGCGAAAGACATTCACAATATTAAGTTCCCGTAACTACATGTTGACTTTTAAGTTTAACTTCAGTGCCTTGAAACATCAAGTTAAAGTTCTGAAAAATATAAATGTGAACTTTAGAAAACTTTTGTGAAGCCACATTTTTTTATTTTTTAAATCTTTTTCAATTTTCGACAATCAAATTCCGACAGTGAGAGGTTTAGTAACACAGTACAAACATATTGAGCCGGTGTGAATTTTTTCTCAACAGCATTGCAACAGTCTGCTCTTGCTTCGTCTTGTTTTAAAAATATAATGTCTCATCTCATTACGGCTATTGGTTAAAGTGATCTAACACTTCTGATGAGTGTGAAAAAAGCGGCGTCAGAGCAGGAGAGGTCAGAACCCACGAATGTTCAGTAAACAGGGCGGCAACAGCCAGTCAGAGAGCGAGGACAAGCAGGTTGAAACCAGGTAAAATGTGAAAACAGGCAGAGAGCTGGCAAACAGACAGAAAAGGAAATTGCGCTCGAGGAAGAGTGGTCTGTGCTGAGGAACAGATGTGGCTTTACGTGAAAATGAGGAGGAGGTGTACGAGTTCAATAGCAGCTGGTAGACAGGTGGTGAATAGAAAACACGAGGAAGTGACTGAGATTGGGACACAGGCAGAAAGTAAAGTGAAAACTTGTAAAAATTTAATAGAATAAGCCACATAATAGCCAAAAATGACTTTAAAAATACAGATGTTCCTTTTGTAGCGTGGGACAAACAGCTGCAAGCAGTTTTTTTTTTTTTCCCGTCTGAATTTTATCACTCTTTCTGCAGGAAGTAGCCAGCGATTCCCATAAAACAGTATTGGCTCTATAGCGATGCAAATAAGCCAGAGAGACATTGTTATTTTCTTTTGAATGGCCCTCAACCCAAAATAACACAGTCCCGAGAGGCAGAGTCTGCATCCTCATAAACAGTCTGGGAGTCAGCCACTCTGCTCTGATATCCTGTCAAGAGAGGCAACCAGACACCAAATGAAAACACATTATAGCACATCTTCATGTCTCATGGCCTGCAATAAGTACAACTAGCGTGAAGTGAATATTTGGTTTAAAATGTATGAGTGGAATTCACACGGGTAAAAAAAAAAAAAAAAGGGGGGGGGAAGGATGAGACCCAGCTAGGAGATGAGATATGAATTTCAAATCCAAATAGAATATTTCATCACCGCTGAGCATATGAATTAGGAAGAAGCGTGTCCACAATTCCTTGCTGAAAGAATACTTCCTCCACCTTTTGATAATGACAAAATCTGCAGTTAGAAAAGAGGAAATGGCATCTGTTCACTCAGCAATAATGCTATCAGGAAAACATGTCATTATTTTCTAGAGAATGATTAATGACATGCATCCCCCCCCTCAAAAAACAAACTTTGATTGTGAGCTCACACTGAATAAGGGAATGACACAGGAATCGAAACAGAACCCTAGGAAGCACTTCTCAGGACTTCAGCACCTAATGCAGTGTGAAAACTACTGGCTAATGTGCGATAAGCACATGCCTTCAAATATTATTTGGCAATGTTTGGGATTTTCTGTCAGGGAACATAATCCTCCACACCTCACTGAGCTGGCAGTGGCCTGAACAGTGGCTCCCTGGTACTCAATTCCTCTCTGTATCATGTCAAATCACACAGAAACAAAGATGATTAAAGAAAATTATGAAACATCTTTAGGGTATGACTCAACCTGGGAAAAGTGGCTATTAAATACCTATCATGTGAACTGCTTGATTTATCTCCTCTTTCAGGCCCCGCGAGCACTTTTAGGCCATTTAGGTGTCTGATAAAATAAATCAAACTCATATAAAAAGGAGTTTTAAATATATGAATATATATTCAATCACTTCTTTTTTTACGCCCAGGTCTGCAGTTCAGAGGTGTCCTTGTCATCTATAATAGACAGCGATGGGAAACAAAGGACCCCTAACTTCTAATGCCACTATATTAGCCTATAAATTCACTATGCTTAATTTAAACTGTAGCAGCCCAGGTCTATTACTGACCATGATGGAGTCGCTGAAGAGTGCCTGAGTAAACTCATAATGCACACCAGAACACACACACACACAAGGAGACTGACACTAATATGGTCTAATTATGCCTCTGCACCAGGTAACCAGCAGCAAGCAGCAGAGGCGTGATGAGAATAGTTTTCTTTTCAGCTCAGAGAACGAGTGGATTCACCCTCGCAAACTACGGAAACCGTAATCTGCCTGACAAGTGACTAGTGTGTAAGAGAGTGACACAGGAGGTTTCCTTTTATCTCTCCCTAGTTTGTTATTTTTCTCTTCACTCCTGCTGGTAATCTTAGATAATTTATTTATTTTTTTAAAGATACCAGTGGTACGTTTCAGCCTTTTCTCCTTTCAAGTTCTCCAGCAGATGTGGGGCTTGCAGAGGGAGCTTTATCACCATCGAACCACAGCATAGTGACATGTAATTACGTTGGCAGTCAAGCAAATATAGAGAAGAAAATGGGACTGAATAATGCAAATGTAGATTTTGCATTAAAAACCTTGTGTCGTGGGAGCGATCCAGAATAACTTTTTTTAGGGGGGCAATTAGGTGGCATATATGAAAAATGATTTCTTTACAAGTAACACTGAAGCTCAAAGTTCCTCTCCAGCCATTGATTAAACCTCTAAAAACTCATTTTAATTCAACAAAGTTACATATTTGAACTTTTTGTTCCCTCCCATTCATGCTCTTACATGACTTGGATGCAACTACACTCACTGCAGCTCAGTACACCAGCTCACCTACAACTCTACTGCATTCAAAAAGTAATGTTCCAAAGCTAGCGGAAGGTTTGCTGAGCAGCAGCTGTGCAATTATTGTGCATAACAAGTTGTACTCATGCTTACTGATGGAACGTTTCAAGCCATGAGCTCACCATCAAGAACAAGTGGCACGTCTGGACTTATTTAAATAAATCTTTTGCTTCTTGGATGTAAAAGCGTTTGGATTCTTTTGATGAAGTGTGTGAGTACACTGTTGAGCCGGCACATACAGTGTGGCCTATTTTTAAGCGCATATGTCTATATTTGAAACGTATTTGCT